>NC_134459.1:46424882-47024882 GCF_047948215.1 Lycorma delicatula
AATTTAGATCCGGAGTAACAATACAAGATGAAAAGATTTAGAACATACAATGAGTGGCATGGATAAAATCCTACGCAAAAACTACCGCATGAAAGTAAACAAAACAAAAACTAATGAAATGTAGTAGAAATAATATAAATGGACCGCTGAATATAAGAATAGGAGGACTATGGAGGTAGAAGAATTCTGTTACTTGGGAAGTAGAATTTCTAAAGATGGACGAAGCAGGAGCGATGTAGAATGCCGAATAACCCAAGGAAAACGAGCTTTCAGTCAGAAATATAATTAGCTTACATCAAAAATTAATTTAAACGTCAGGAAAACATTTTAGAAAGTATATATTTGAAGCGAAGCTTTATATAGAATTGAAACTTGGGTGATCGGAGTACCTGGAAGAAACGATTAGAAGCTTTTTAAATGTGGTGCTATAAGAGAATGTTAAAAATCAGATGGGTATATAATAAGTGACAAATGAAGAGGTGTTGCAGGAAATTGACGAAGAAAGAAGCATTTGGAAAAATACAGTTAAAAGAAGTGACAGAGTTATAGGCCACGTATTAATGCATCCTGGAATAGTCTCTTTGATATTGGAGGGACAAGTAGATAGGAAAAATTGTGCAGGCAGGCAACGTTTAGAATATGTAAAACAAATTTTTAGGGATGTAGGATGTAGGGGATATACCAAAATGAAACAACTGGAACTAGATAAAAAATCTTGGGGAGCTGCATCAAACTAGTCAAATTATTGAAGACAAAAAGTATTGGTGTTAAAGAATATGAATTATTTATAAATAAATTAAAACCCATTTCACACTCTCTCTCCCTCTCAAAGTGTGTGTGTGTGTATGTGCATTTAATCAACCCGAATTTAAATTTATTATTTTAGTATACATGTTTAATATAAATAAGCGTAATTCTGTGTATGTTAATACAGTATCACTTTATATTATGATCAAAGGATTTTTATCCTTTTATAAAAAAATACCTAATAGTAACAACAATTATTATTAATAATTAACTAGGATAATAATTTATGCTAAAAAATTATGTGGACACCACATGACTTCCATGTACGTCTATTAAATTTGATATACACATTTTTTTAAAATTAAAAGTACATAAAAATTTATTTCATTAATAACTTATGTACTTTTTCGTAATTTTTTTATTGTTATCATTGAATTATTATTTATTGTAAAACTTTTTACAATCAGTGGTTAATAATTATTAATAAATCAGTATATTTAAATTAAAAGAAAAGAAAGTTAAAAAAAAGGAGATGAACTCGGACATGAACCGTTGTGCCTTCCCCATGTAAGAACCAAATATTTCATTAATTAAAATTTTATTTGGCTATAACTCTGGAACTAATTAAAATAAGTGCCACTTATGATATACCGTTGAAAAGCTTTCAGTGAGAGCTTGTTACTGCAGTTAATAAAAAGTCCAAAATTCAAATTGTTTAGATTTTGGGCTTTTTTGAACACTTTTGGTTAAGTCGATTGCAATCAAAAGGGGAGGTGCACAACTAGATTTTGTAAGAGTTCAAATCCAAAATTTCAACATTCAACGGCTAATCGGTTTTGAGTTATCCGAGATACATACGTTTACGAACAGACGTCACGCCGAAACTAGCCAAAAAGGATTCAGAGATGATCGAAATGGATATTCCCGTTTATATCTAAAAACACCGAAATTTTTCGCGATCATAATACTTCCTTTACTTCGCACAAGAAAGTAAAAATGGTATTTTTTTATTATTTTGTTTACTTTACTAGTAAATTTACTTCTTAAAAATATTATTGTATTAACATACGGGTAATTTCATTTGTATTTAGTAGAACCTCAAAGATAAATATCTTTTGTATATTATAAAATATTTTTTATAATGATATACGTAACTCAAAATTCAGATTTATCCGAGTTATATGGTTTCAATATATCTCGAATTATGTATTATGATGAAAAAAATATAATTTAGTGAATTTTTGAAATGTGTAAATACGATATTATCATCTGATGTACAGTAAGTATTTTATAATTATATAAACTAAAACAGTATTTTAATGAAATTCGAATTTCGATATTAAAATAATTAATGAGAATTTATAATACGAAGTAAATAAAAAATGTACGAATCGTTAATTTAGGTAATAAAATTATGAAAGATGAAGGAGGTATTAAGTAAAAAAAATAAGTCAGTCTTTTACTAGTTAGAAACGCATTTGTATAGAAAATAAATTTATTCGTATCAAAAAGGTTAAAGAAAAAAGGAATTATTTTATTATTAAGTAATTTTTTCGGCTTTGAAACCAGACAAACAAACAATAAATAAAATTTAAATTTTATTGATATTTTGTAATAATTAATAATAGCAGGAGGAAAATTACATACAATTTCGTACACTTAATTTTAAACAAAGAATATTGAGTGCAACTTCTATTTTATTGATATCTACTGAAAGTAAAAAAAAAAGCACAGTTTCGTAATCTAATGACATATAAATTCTTTAAAACGTCAAATAAAGTTTAAAAAAAATACAACTGGAATTCTTATACTACGAATAAACTCTTTGTAAATTAATCTCATCTTATTGCAACATTTCCTCCTGACGAAATGTTAATCTTTAATACATCCTGAAAGCTCTTTTTTTTATTAACATAACAATCCTGTTACAAAATTTCGTGCAACTTAAATAAATTAGAATGTACGTTACATTAAGGAAACTATTTTTGAATATATTATGCAAATTAATCACATGCAATTGTGTAAATTAACTCAGAAATACTTGTACGTAACATATTACTCTAATATCTGTACAAGCGCTATTAAATTTTGTTTAATTTACTTTAATTAATAATATTCAAATATAAGATAATAAATTCGTTTAACAAATCTGTTTATTTATCTAACAAATTACATACGTTGTTTTAAGACAAATTAGGCTTGGATATTACCGTTATTATACTATAACAACGAATGTATTACTACTATTACTATTTTAACATACGTATAACTACACCATAAAATAAATTTACAAACATTAAATATACGCGTAGAAAACTTCCAACTGTTTCGTAAGGTAGCGCTAATGAAATTTTATTGAATTTACCTATCCTATATTAACAAACTGTTGTAATTCAATATAAATGGATGAATAAAACAAAATATCCTTTACAGTGAACACGCAAACACTTATAAAAATTCAACAAATGAAAACGTAACTAATTATTACAGATTTTTGTTGACAGTTACATATTGTTAACATTTTAAAGAAACTTTAAATAGAAACTTAATTTACAATTCTTTAGAATGAAAATTTAAAAAAAAAAACTGACTTGATATTTAAAAAAATTAATCTTTGACAATTCCTAATAAATTTGTAAATTTTGGAACTGACTCCACAGCGGAATACTAGTATCTCGGCTTTTCATCCGGAATTTCCGGGTTCGAATCCCGATCAGGCATGACATTTTTCATACGCTACAAAACGTTATTCCCATCTCCCACGCACAAGCTTCAAGTAAAATGGCTAGATCATCAAGCAAAAAGATCTAATGTAGACACCAAATGACCTCATTGTACGCCTATTAAATTACATATACGCATTTTTAAAAATATGAAAAATACATAAAATTTTATTTTATTAGTAACTTCAGATATTTTTTCTTTTTTTGTCGTTATTATTGAATTATATATATCGTAAACATTTTTTTTACAATCAGAGGTTAATAATTATTAATAAATTAATAAATTTAAATTAAAAAATAAGTTAAAAAAAGGAGATGAAGTCTGATTCGAACCTATATGCCTTCCTCTTGTAAGATGAAATATTTCATTAATTACAATTTTATTTGGCACCAATGAAAATAAGTACTACTTATGATATATTGTTGAAAAGCTCTCAATGACGGCTTATTATTGCAGTTAAGGAAAAGTTCAAAATTCGAATTTCTTTTGGATTTTGGGCTTTTTTAAAAACTTCTTATTAAGTTGACTGCAATCAAAAGAGAAGGTGCACAACTAGATGTTACAACAGTCCTAAATACAAAATTTCAACATTCTACGGCTAATCATTTTTGAGTTATGGGAGATATACGTACGAACAGACGTCACGCCGAAACTAATAAAAATGGATTCAGGGATGGTCAAAATGGATATTTCCGTTGAAATATGAAAACCGAAATGTTTCGCAATCATAATAATTCCTTCACTTCGTACAACGAAGTAAAAAAATACACATATATAAAAGTATAAAACAAAAATCAGAATGCAACGTTATCGGGAAAAAATCCTAACGTGTTAAAATACTGTCAGTCAGCTTTAAGATCTGAAGTCCATCAAATCTTATTTTTCAGTATTATTTCATCATTGTCGGTTAACAATTCTGCCAATAGCTGATTTATTTCATTAAATAGTAACATCATTTGTCCAGCTGAAATTCAACGACATCTAAACGGAACTGTACAATGAGTGATAAATAAGGGAAATGTGTAGAAATAATGGTGAAATTATTCAACAATAGGAGAACGAATAGGTGATGAGTCTCCGCCTTTCATCCGAAGGTCCTGGGTTCAAATCCCGGTCAGACATGGCAATTTTCATACGGTACAAAAATTCCATACCCGTCATCTAAAAAAAAAATAATAATAATAATGAAAGAAGATCTAGAAGTCAATCTACTGTAAACGAAGAATTAACAAATTCTGTTGATGCAGAAATTAAAAAAATCAGTGAGGTTCATACGACCTTCCTTAATATTTATCATTCTGTTGCTTACCAAATTATTGGTGTGGCCTGTTTACTAAGGTAATACATCCACTCCAGGACAACGGTATACTCAGGGTGTTCAAAATACTATAAAATAGTTGAAATGTTTCGACAAAAAGTGATTGAACCAAATACAGTTCTGATCTAGCGCCATCAGAAATTTTAATCAGAAAAATCATTTAAACAATTTAAATAGAAAATTAATTGACAATCATTTTAAAAATTGACTTGATATTTTACAAATTAATCTCTGAAATTCCTCATAAATAGATCACAAGGTTTTGGTTGTTTCTTTTAATTTTTTTTTCACTAAGATTTTATGATAGTTGATTAGGTTAAGTATATTAACATTGTTTGAATAATTAATATTGATACTAATGAAATTGTTCATTTAGTACTGGTGAGATAAAGATATATGTAATTTAATTGAAATCCAACAAGTATTTTAATAAATAAATATACGTTTCCTTTAATCTTTTCCGGAAATTAAAGGAAAGTTTAGGCGGAAAGCGCGTGCCTACTGATGTCAAAGTCTAACAAACTATCATAGACTGGTTTAAGGGACACTCATGAGAGAACTTCAACAAAGTGATTGTCAAACTGTTTCCTAACCTCAAAAATGATTAGATATTAATAGAGATGGTGTTGAAAAATTGATTAAGATACATATTCTTTTCATTGTAAAAATAAGAATTTTGGGTTACAATAAACTGGTTTTAGTTTAGGACAAAACAATTTTTACGTAATAAAATTATCTTTATAAATTAATTAGTCTGCATAATAATAATAATAATAAAAAAAAAAATAATAATATATGTAGCCTAACATTTACAGTATAAGTTATTAAAATAAAATTGTAAACCTTTGTATCAAAAATAAATACAAATATTTTCACGTTATGTTATTATTCATTCTACCTAGATAAATATGGTAATTTCAAAGCAGCTGGTCCAAAGAATAATAATTATAGGTAATCTGATAAGAGCCAAAAACCAGCGTAACCTTTATGAAAAATTAACACAAATAATTTTGTCAGAATTATTCAAAAGATAAAAATAAAAACTATGACAGTTTCCTGTTCCTTCTACACTAAGCTGATTACACAATTTTAATTTTACAATTAATAGCTTCACGCTGTTTACCATAGAGTCCCTATGGTTGTTAGATCACTGTTGTAGATCATTACTTTCAGAAAAAGGAATACTAATTATTTATATTTATATCTTAGCTATTTTACTTGTGTAATAATAAACACTAAGGCATAAGTGTAAATTAAATTGATGTACTC
Source organism: Lycorma delicatula (assembly GCF_047948215.1). Taxonomy (NCBI): domain Eukaryota; kingdom Metazoa; phylum Arthropoda; class Insecta; order Hemiptera; family Fulgoridae; genus Lycorma; species Lycorma delicatula. Next base: position 46,430,941 of record NC_134459.1, read on the forward strand.
CTTCTGCTGTGAAACAATGCTTCAATAGGGAATAAAATAAAATTCTAAAATTTTAATTATATAATAAAATAACGTTGTAACTTTAATTACCTTCATTGAATTTAAAAAAGCCTATAAGTGCATTCATAGGTCAACCCTGTTAACCCACCGGGCTGGTCTATTGGTTAACTGGTCATCGCAAATCAGCTGATTTCGAAGTCGAGAATTTCAACGTTCAAATCCCAGTAAAGACAGTTACTTTTATATGGATTTGAATACTAGATAGTGGATACCAGTGTTCTTTGGTAGTTGTGTTTTAATTAAATAAATAGTTAAATAAAAAATCTTTAATCTACAACGAACTTCAAATTATAAAAAGATATTAATCCAACAAAAAAAAGGAAATAAATAAATTATATTAAAAAAAGAGTTTATCCACCTAAAAAACCATTTACTAACTGTAAGAATTACATTATTAAATTCTAAATCTAAAGCACTTAAATCTGCCAAATTAGCCTCAGGAATGGCCGACCTGAGACTGTACAAGAACTCACTTCATTTACAATCATTCTCTGAAGTACCTTACGGTGGTTCCGTTGGCTAAGCAAAAAAAGAGAGTTAATAATACAATAGACTAAGTTGAATAACTATGATATCCTCTTCCGGAATATCATGCATTGTATTTTAGCATTAAATGTTAACATTATAATACAGACTACGTCCGGTGCATTCTTTTATGATTGTTGCAACTATTTAAATGCAAATGTATAAAATTAAAGACCATATAATAAAGTGCATAAAAAAATAATACTAATTAGTTATAAATAATACTACGTAATATAATTACAAACAACTTCGTAGTGCATTATGAAACTAAATTAAAAGTTAAAATAGTAGTTATATTAAAATTAAAAATTTAAATCAGTAAATATAATATGCCTAATGAATAAAATCTGACTGCTTCTAAACGGGGAGAATCACTCTTGTGTTTATATTTATGAAAACGTACCATCTTTCCTAAAAAGAATAGATTTATTCTTAATTAACACTATCACTTATATAAAACCAAGTCAACAGGACTGTTTTTGTACAACTCAACACAATACTTAGGTTTACAAGTAAGGGTATTGTTAGATCTTCTTAGTCAAGTTTAACAGATTACCAAAATATTAAATAATCATTCTGTAAATTTATTTAAGACATTTAGTCCTGGACATTTATTATTATGACATTTTTTTTTTGGAAAGATAATATTTCAATATTATTATTCTGCCAATAAATTTTTAAATAATATTAATTAAACATTTTTTGAAAATCCCTGAAATGCCTGCATCCCGTTCAGTGCACACACCCACACACACACACACACACATATATATATTTATTTTATTCTCCTATATGTACAATGCATTCTGTTCAACTAGTGAATATCCCTACCCCGTAGGGGAAGACACCCGCTCAACTAGTGAACAATAAGCAACCTCCTCTCCAAACGGTCCAATGAGATGAGGGTGTTCAGAACGTGTTCAGATATGGTCTTGTACAAACTCAGGCCGATCATTCCTGAGACGTTTGGTTAATTGAACCCCAATTACCAAAGTACATCGGTATTCACTGTATACTATTCAAACCCGTATAAAAGCAAATAACTTTTATTAAAATTTGAAGACTAGAGACACAGACATGAAAACAAGTATCCATCAAAATCATCCCGAATCCATTCTCCTACCGACTGAGATAGCTCTGGGGCGCAACGTTTCAGAGCAGTCCATCCAATCACGTTTCCTTTAATTCAAACCAAATCGAATTGAATTGAATTAAATTAAATGATAAAGTGTAGGCCCAAAAATCTCCTCCGACGTCCTTTCCTTAAGAAAGGACGCCCCCTTAAATGAAGGATTTCAGCCCACTCTAGGCTGAAATGGAGCGCGTCACAGAAGATAAGCTTATTAGCACATCGTTCCGTCGGGCCCCTACCGATAAACCCTCCATTGGATCGGAACGCAATCCAAACTTCACAAAATGAATCAACGTCACCAACTATTAATAACCGCCAGTCCATTAGAATCACCTAGCAGCAAAGGACGTAAGTCCGTATACTACGCAAAGTAGGAGGGTATTGTACCCTCCGACATCCTTGCGTTCCGTTCCGTAGAATTTGAACATTCGAAAATCAGCTGCCAAAAAACTGATTTGCGATGACGCGTTAACTATTAGAGCAGCATGGTGAGCACACACACACACACACACACACACACACACACACACACACACACACACACACACACACACACACACACACACATACACACACACACACACATATATATATATATATATATATATATATAAATGTACTCAAATAATTTTTAATAACCCCAAAATAGTGAATTATTTTATGGTTATTTATAAAATTATATATCTTCATGTATTTGCATTTATATTACTTTTTTTTAATAAATAATTATGTATTTTGTGAATGCTTTGGTCATAAGTGGTTTTACCACCATGGTTTCCCTTGATCCATCCAAGTAAATAGTGAGTAATTCCTTTTTTTTTATAGTAGCATATTATCTATTTCTGACAAGATTTATGTAATGTATTATTTATTATACGATTACAATATCGATCAGAATAAAAGGTTTCTTTCTATATTTTACATAATTAGCTCTGTTAAATGTTATTAGAACAAAAACTCAGAGAAAGCTTAAGTACCATTTAAACAAGACAAAAAAATAAAAACATTAATATAATTTAAAAAAAATAGAACTAAATATACTCGTTTCGTTAAATGTAAAAATAATATCGATAATATTCATAAAGAAAGTGTTAAAAATAATAATTTACAAGATACTGCTATGAAATAAAAAAAAATATTATAAAATAAAACTAAACCGAAAGAATACTACAGACAAAATTCTAGCTTAACCTATACTACCAATATGCAACGTTACAATGGACCAGTCTTGAAATATACGTATTATTGACGAATCATATGAAAATTCTTTAAATATCTCAATGATATCAGGCTGTACAGTTTACTCTCACGGGATTATGGTAATAATACAAAGTAAAACATTTCTAATTTTTTATTTTGGTAATATATTTTTTCTTTAAAGAAATGTTTTATTTAAATTTTCTAAACAAAAACTTACTTAAATTATATACTTAATTATAAGAGAACTCTCATAACTAATGAAAAAATAAAATTCTTCAAACTCGTTCATTTGATGAAGAGCGAGGCTTGAATCGAAGATATAAAAAAAACTTATGCGTATAGGTCAAATTGAGATCTCACCTAATTTTGTTCAATTTAAAAAAAAATATTAACATTTAAAATAGTAGAAATTATTTCTTTAAATCTCTTTTTTTTACTTATTTTAAACCCATGAAAACTTATATTGTTTACACGAGAAAACCTTTATACGTTATACTTCTTAATAAAATGCATTTATATTTAATAAAACTTATTTATAGAGCGATAAAATATTAGATTTCTTATAAAAAAAAAAAAAAGAATAATTCCAATGTTTTAACTTCTCCTGATATGATACTTTTAACTTTTATTACTATTTTTTTTTGTACACTACACACTAGTAATGCTACAGTGCCATTTCAACCGAAATATTTTTTTTTTTAGGTACACCGCTGTGAGTCATAAAAAACAAAGTGGATGTAAAAGTCAGGTTCAGGACATTTTGGGTTGATATAAAAGTAAAGAAAAAGGGCAAAGAACCACCTGACCGTAGTAATTTGTGAAATGACGACATGCTAAAGCTTTCAGTACTTATGACGATATAAACGTAATAATATCACACAAAAATTTCCAGTTATTAAAAAAAATAATATATCTAAATAATTTTCGTTTAAAATTTAAATTAATATTACGATATAGAAGAGTATTAAATCCATAGAAATTTACTTTAAGAAATTTATATATAAAAACAAATTTGAAGTACTTATATTAAAGCTTTCAACAGCTTAGTACTGGTAGTTACGCGAGTTAGTTATTTTGAACATTACATTAAAAAATTGCAAGAAAGTAATTTCATTATTATGGATTTCTCGTTAGAAATCCATAAATGAAATTACTTTCTTCTTATGATTAAGATGCAATTTTTTGTTTGCATGTATCTCAAATCATATTTACAATCAGTTTCATAGACTAGAAACCATAAGTAAATTTCATGACAATAATCACGTTTTAAAGGAGTTTGTCTTGAAATACCTTAATTACATTTTACACATCAGCAGTAAAATGAAGATACTTCTTAAGTATTTCATAAAACTATTTGGACTTATTCAAACTCCCATACAGGGAATACACTGAAAAAAATCCTTTTTTTATTTTTGTAGTTTCTGGATTCAAATCTCATTCTTTTGCTAATTAGATAGTTCTATTACATTACTACGATACTTTGGTTATGCATTTGAGTAATTAGGGTAGGTGATAATAAGCCTAATTGTGTTATCTTTATTCTACAACAATTATTTTATTTAATATCTTCAAACAGTATGAACCGATTTTTAGGAAATTTTTTTACGATGACTTCTGAATAAAAGTCATTGATGGAATTTAATTTTGGGTACAACAGATGAAGGGAGTAGCACGGGTTCTACATCAAAAATTAAAATGAGCGTGTCGGTAGGTCGACGCACGAAGAAGCGAAGCATCTTACGCAATATTATATGAATTATTAATGGTGTAAAATAACGTTTAAGCAAAAATACAAATTGTATTTTTTTTTTATTAATAAGAAATACGAACAAATAATGAAATACATATATTATAAAAATTATTCATTTACATAAAACATAGAATAATTTAAACTTTACATTGAAGTTTAACCATTACTATAAATTGGAGCACGTGTTTTCTACACTATATGATCAGCTGTATTGCATCACACGCGGTAGGCATAGTGGGGGAAACAGCTACGCGTGACACTTTTCGTGACGCTTGTTTTTTCTCAGTTGACTTCCCATCCAAAAGCCTGCGTTACGAAGTTTCGCTTCAAAAGATTTACCCAAAATAGAATAATTTTGTTTACGTAATTCTTTACTTACATACTTTAACGTTCCAGTTGATTTTACTCCAGTCTTTGACGATAAGCTCACAATAGTAAGAGGAAAATGTACTGGAAAGTAGCATAACTACGACAGCTTCGTCGAGAAAATTATGACTATTTAATTATAATTATTTAAAATTAATGTTTTCGGGTTAATCTTTAATTATGCGGTATTTCCTTTGTTATTTTTTATATTAATAATTTACACAATGTTACGTCATTATATTTTAAATACTATATAATTAATTATGTATATTATTATATATAAATCCACTGAAGACACATGAATTTTTTAAGTTTTGCTTTTTAGCCCAAAAATTCAATATCTTTTTTATCACAGTTGCCGCTTAAATTCCATTATGAAGGAAAGATTATTTGCCAGGGAATCCTTCATTACAAATAAATAATTAAACCTTCAATATTTGTGTTGATATCGTCACATAAGCTTGAAGCTTGTAGGTGAGATATGGAAATGGAATTTTGTAGCGTGTGAAAAATGTCATGCCTGACCGGGATTTTAACCCGGGACTTCCAAATGAAAAGCCAAGATGCTACCAGTCCGCCAAGGAGGTATATTATCAAAATTAAATAAAAAATTACCAAAAAGTGAGAATGGAAACAAATTTATAGTAAAGAACGAGTAAAAAATGTGGGAGGTAAATCATGTGAAATTGAACAGATTTTCATCAACTTTGTATACTTTTTCGAAAAGCTGTAATATTTTTAATAAGCTTTTTTGGTAAAGATTAAGAACCTTATAAAAATCAATAATAGATAACTGGTTTATGGGTTGATGCTAATACCCAAGGATATACCTATCGACTCTCTTTAGAATATGACAGTTTAAAATATGACTACATTTTATTTAAAAATCTGATGTGGAAACCACATGACTTCCTTGAACGCCTATTTAGTAACATATACTCATTTTTGGTGCACTTCACTTAAATTTATTTCATTTGAAAGTGAATTGAATACCTCAATTCTTTAATAAAGTGGACAGTTACAGAATTGCTGAAATATTAGTTTTTAGTTAATATTAGTATTAACATCAAATATTTATACAATCATTAATTCAACAATCTTACTTGAAATATTAGGATAGAGTAAAAGTCCCTTTATTACTCGTATTATATCAGTATTATTCTTATTTTACTGAGATTAACAAAAGTTTCAGATTTCTGGTGTATCGAATACATAAATGTTAATAATAATTAAACTATTCCGTTTAGTGAACTCCTGTACACTGGTTACAAATGTTAATTTCGATCTTACGGTGTAAAATATTCAGTTTTTATCATTTGATTATTTGGTGAATAATAAAAAATGAAAAAGAAAGAATCATACAAGAAAAAGAAAGATAATATGAAGAAATATATCTCAAAAAAATTCAAGAAGATGAATATGAAGAGGAAGTAAATGTTAAGAACAAGGGAAGAATAAAAATATAAAGATAAGATCATAAATATATAGAGCAAGAAAATATTAAAACGAAAGAAAGAATAAAAACATTAATAGTAGATGATAAATATAAAGAGTAAGAAAACGTTAAGAACAGGGAAAGAATAAAAAGATTAAGAGAGGATGATGAATATAAAGAGAGAGAAAATTTGAAAACTAGAGAACGTGTACACAAATTAAGATCAGAAGAATCAAACAGCGATTAAATGACTATCAAATAAATGAAATGATCAACTCCGACTTAGCGAGAGAATATTGTTCTACAATATCAGAGGAGTAATCCAATAAAAAATAACTTTTTTTTTTGGAATTTATTAAAGATCGGTCATGTATGACTCAGTGTATATGTTGTTCTTGTAAGAATCTATTTTTCAGTCACTCTGTGACTGCATCTTTAATGCAGATAAAATTATACAGAAATTAAACTTGAAAATCCAAAAATAATACGATGACAAATTATAATTTTCAATTAATATTAAATAATCAGATATTTCACCATCACTATTACGTATATACACATATGTAATAATGCCAATTAAATTAAATTTACACATTTTTAAAAGTATATAACATTTTATTTTACTAATAACTTCTGAATTATTAAACAAATTTTTTTATTGTTATTGAATAACTATTTATTGTAAAACTATTTTTACAATCACGGATTAATAATTATTAATAAATCAATCGAAGTATTTCAATTAAAAAAAAGTTAAAAAGAAATAAATTAAAAAAAGAGAAGGCGATGAAGTTTGATTCGAACCGATGTGCCTTCCCTTGGAAGATCCAAATATTTCATTAATTAAAAGTTTATTTGGCTATAACTCTGGAACCAATGAAAATAAGTACCACTTATGATATATCGTTGAAAAGTCCTCAATGAAGACTTAAGAAATAGTCCAAAGTCCAAATTTATTTGGATTTTGGTCTTTTTTGGACACTTTTGGTTCAGTCGACTGCAATCAGAAGGGGATGTGCACAACTAGATGTTACAATAGTCTTAAATTCAAAACTTCAACATCCTACGAATAATCGTTTTTGAGTTTAATGAGATACATACGTACGTACAGAAGTCACGTCGAAACTAATCAAAATGGACTCATGGATGGTCAAAATGGATATTTCAGTTGAAACATGAAAACCGAAATTTTTCGCGATCACATTACTTCATTTACTTCAACGAAGTAAAAATCTATAATTTTCAAGATAGTTTTAATGAGACCAATAGGGATTTGAAAATCTGTAAGACGTTTTTTTTTAATTTATTTTAAATAGAAATTCGTTCTTAATGAATGAACAACATACTAAACTCTTAATAAAGATTCAGTGCGCGTTTTTCTAGCCTAATTGATATTGAAAAAGAGTATGAAAAGATACTGAATAAATTTAATTAAACTAAACAAAATAATAAAAGTTTCACGCTAAATTGATGGAACCTAACCATACGGATAATTGGATTAAACTAATGTCTCACGAACTTTAAACTGATTGCAATCACTGAGCGACAAGGGAGTGAACAGTAGTGTGGAGAAGAAAAGGAGGGATGTTTTCCCTTCTTATATAATTGAATGATGAGTGCTGGCGGGGGCAGTAGATACATTGTTTGCAGATATTCTTATAGGAGTAAAGTAGGTACAATGAAGTGGAGATTTTATGTGGGTATGGACCCCTTTCTTTTTTGTTCCATTAAGGGGGATATCTATTGTTCTCCCTTACCTGGACACATTTATTCACACTCCCTTTCAATCATTGAAATATCACTTCCCTTTCCATCACCGCGCATACAAATTCAATCCCCAATTTCTACGAACCCCGCCTGATGTCGGCTTTCATTCTATTGAAAAATATATACGACTAAATCGGTAATGGCAGAAAGGGGCAAAGTTATTTTGTTGTATAATTTGTATAATGGACTGAATAGAACCTTAAAATTAACGTTTCCAACCGATAATTTTATTTATTGTTTGCAAATTGAAATGTCTAAATAATTGTATCAAAAAGAAATCTTATATATTCGAAATGAATAATGGATCTCTAACTATAAAAATGCCACTGAAATCGTAATTTTAAAATAAAAAATTATACATATATAACGGTAAATAATCATTCATTTCACAATAAGATCCCATCATTATACATTAAATACAAACATCAAACTATGAATGAAAATACTGTTATAAAATATTTCATTCACTTACCACACCGATTTTAAATTTTACCCAAAAAATCACCTTCTTTTTATTTTCCCATTATGTAAAATAATAAAAAAAATATTCTACAATAAATTGTTAACAATAGCCAAATAATATAAAAATATTTTTTAAAGTACAACACTGTGCTAAGGTACATAAAGTCTGATGACAATATTTTAGGATAATTAAAGAAAAATAATTGTTTAATTTATCTCTTTTCTCAATAATAAATAATGGTGAAAATTTTATTTTAATAAGACCAATTTTCATATGTATATAAAAATCATCCTGCTGCCGTTACCGTATTTAACCCTCTTTTATCCCACCTTAAATTTTTTAATATCATCAATTCAGATAAACATTGAATTTGGTCTCCTTTCAGGTGTGCATAACTTATGAATAAATAAATCTGCTCATCTATTTATAATTTCGAATGAAATTGAAAGTGTTCGGTATATATTAATACAATTTTAGTATTTTACTAGCTGCAGGGCGTGCCTTGGCACGCCTCCGCAGCTAGGCCCTCCGGACCGGTGCCCTGGCGGATGGCGTCTTGGAATGGGATTATTAGGTATCCAAAATTGATTACCTCTTGTGTAAAAGTATATTTTTTTGAACGATGATAATTTATATAACGAAAGTTAAATTAGAAATTTAACTCTAGAAACTGTTTGCACCCCACTCTTTAGGCAATTCATCATGTATAAGAATAAATTGGCAAACACATTAAAATTTTAATCTGAAGCTATGACTTTCACATAATCGTATGTATCATCATCAAAGCTTTTTGTCAAATCCAATCTGAGATACCGTCCTAAAATTATTTTTACATTTAGTTTACATTTTACATATCTTTATTTTCTACTTTTATTGTATTTAGTGGTTTTTAAAAAGTTATTTTTTAACATACTTCTTTTTAATTTTTAATTAACATACTTTTAAATTCTTATTTGTAACTTACGGTTTCTCGTAATTATTTACTTTACAAATTGGAATTGGATGATATTTTTTTAATTTCTGGTTATCATTTCAATCTCCATCAGACCTTATCTGTGTTTGTCGACATATACTGGTGAAGGTCCGAATAAGCAAATATCTCGGTGTTTCACCAACGTATTTCCTATGTGTCGAAATTCACCGGAAGATATCGACATTTGCCAGATATCGGTCTTTCATGGTAACATATTCAAATACGAAATCATGAATTTCTTCTTTATTATGTAAAGAGTTATGTAAACCCGTAGCCTTGTCTTATTATTCTAATAAAAATTTTTTTCCTAATGTGTACTTTACAATTTGTTCAACTAATAAACATTATCCAATGAGATTTGTTATTGTCCATTGAGATGAAGATGTTATGTATGACATGTAGGTGAGGTGTAGTCTTGTACAGATTCAGACCGACCATTCCTGAGATGTGTCGTTAATTTAATCCCAAAGCCCAAAGCAAACGGTATCTTGAACTTTAGAATCTTCGACTTCTAAAATCAACTATTAAAAAAACTGATTTGCAACGACAAATTAACCACTAGACCAAAATTATTTTGGATAAATATCCAAAATTATTTGGATATTATGTAGACATTATATTAAGTTCCTAAATTATAATCAAATTAAAATAAATCTAAATTTATTTTATAAACAATTTATTAATAATCAATGTGTAAAATTGTAGTGCGAGCTTTAAAGTTACTTAAAATAATATTAAAATAAAATAAAATAAAACTACAGTCTAACGTAAAAATATTTATTTACTTTCTATCATAAGCAACCGGAATACAGTACAAGGAATTTTCAAGTACTGAAGATGTGAGACAAGATACAAATATAATAAAATTTAAACTCTTTAACCGTCAATAAAATTTATGTCTAATCTGCTGATATTTTTCTATCAGTTGTTATTAATATTGATCAGGTGAAAATGGTTTAACAGTAATTCTGAAAATAGTTTACATAATTCCATTCTTATTTCCCTCCTTAAAATTAAATAAAGAAAGAAATCCTGTTTCAATAAAAATATTACTGTTATTTTTTTCTTGTTTGTTTTATTATATCTCTACGCGCTTGAATAAACAGAAAAACACTTATAAAAAAATAAATAAATAAAATGAACACATCCTGAATTAAAAAAGGCCTTGAAATATCAAAAATGGTCAATTGTAAAACCTTTTTATTTCTCCCTTTGGGTAGAGTATGACATTATAGAAAGGATTTTTCGAGTTTACTCAAGATTGTCAGACAAAGGTAAAAACATCGATAATGGTGCCAAAAATATTTTTAACAGTTGTGTATAAAACTATAAATAAAACCATACCATTTTCTGTATAAAAACCATTACACCACCCACAGCGTTAAAAACAGTCAGTCAACAATGCATTTATGTATTGAAACACATGATTTATTAACTTAATGTTTTAGGACTTGCCTCTATGCTATATATTCAATGCAGGGGTGGAAGACAGTAATCGGAATAAGAACCTTATGACGGCGCCGGTTATTATGGAGCTCAATTAAGGGCTTCCGGTCCTAACTTCGTGACAGTTAAAAACAATTATTATGACACAATAACCTTTCTATTAAGGGTACATATCAATTTTTTTTCAAATTCTCACCATTTCTACATTTTAGAATATCTACTACTTAAAACAATAAATCTTTTTTCGTTTTGTTTATCAGTATTTCGCAATTCCATCCCATTTATAATATGCTTCTTTAAGGGAATAATCTAATTTTTGTAAAAGTCCCAGTAAAAACCTGAAAGTGTACATTTAGAGGATGTATTTTTTTTAGAAATTATACTCGTTGGTAATTACTGAAATTGCCTATAAATCTTGTATGCAACCGGTTTACAACTTATAACAAGGAATACAAATCATGTAACTCTACTACTAAAAATATTTTAAATAAAGAATGAAATAGGGATATAGTTATAATAATATAATTATTTGTAAAACATTATGTTTCATAAAGAGAAATGTACATAAAAGATTTATTTTATTATAATCTAATTTTTTTAAATTAAAATCGGATTAATACAAAATTAAACGGAATATAAATTACCACAAGAGAAAGCAGATAAATGAATGTGTTGTTTGTATTGAATAAAAATTTATTGCCAAAAGGAGGAAAGAAAAAAATTAGCAATTAAACATTAAATTAAAAATAAAAGCAACTGTCATAAACAGGAAAACAGTAATTAGTAGTAAACGAATTTATATAAAATTAAGCTTTTGTAAAGTTTTAAATACATTTATCACTTCAAAAGCAAAGAGAAAATAAAAAAAAAACATTCGTTGAGTGCAAGTTTCAAAATTACAAAAAAAAATGTGCAATTAATTATACGCAAGTTACTTTAAACAATTTAGTTACGTTAAACAATTAATCCGTAAAATTAAATAAAATGTAAGTAAATTAAAGTAACGTAATAACAAATATATATATATATATTTTTAAAATAAATAAAACAATATTGTTATCTCCAGAAAATTACATGTATTTTTTCTTATATTATAACTTAAATTATATGTAGAATCGGTTTCATTCATGCGTAAACCAATAAATAACTTGCATCAAAATAATCACGGTGAAAAGGAGTTTCTATCGAAACCCCTTAATGGGATACATTCAAAGTTATATTTAGTATATCTAAGAAAGCATTTACAATTTGACTAAGTCTAGTAAATAATAAAGCAGTAAAAATAGTAAGATCCAACAATACGAATATCAGAGCAGAAATAAAAAAGAAAAATCAAAACATCAAGAACAAATAACACTAAAAAACATATAGAAAGATAAAATAAGAAACATGAAAGCATAATTAATTAGCATCCAAAAAAACGATTAAATGATTTACAACACTCAAGAGATGAAGCTATGCTAAATTATCCGTATGAGTCTCCCAAGTTCAATACATGGAGCCGTTTTAGCCGCTTAACATCTTCGCAATTCTCTAGAAGGTTAACAACGAGATGCTCGTTAAGTCTTAGTTTAGACTTTAATGCGAATCGATGGACATCTTCCCGAACGTACAGTAACTCCAAACAGTCATAAATCTCATTGTTCCGCACTAACTGGGCATGGTTCCTCATGCAGCCGTAATGTATAGCACCATCTCGATGATGGTGTAGTTTTATGTGACAAAGTAAACGTCACGCGGGATTCTGCGAGCTGAGTGGGAGTAAGAGGTCTGTCCTCTTCTCCTTGGTAGGCCAGACCGGAGTCTGTAGTAATAATAAGTAGTTGCAATAAACTTAGAGATTTAAAATTAATTAACTGCGATCAATTAAAGGAATTAGGTCTAAATTACTGTTGTTGCGATAAACACATCCTGTGGTACGCTTTATTGCTGATTATACTCATTCAATTCCGATATATGAGACGTTTACAGTCACTTATAGTTAGATAAAGTGTAAACTAGGCGCGGGGTTTCGTGCTTCCACCAACTCTGTTACCTTGTTCAGAGGGCAACGAAGTAAGACAGTCAAGATGTCCGAAAGAAGCCTACAGCGAAGGCAAAGGCTGAGTTTAAAATTCACTAATGTAAATGTCTATGAGGCATTTACATCGCTGGCATCTCAACTGAGACCTGGCTGATGACTGTGAGATGTAATCAGTTATAGAGTCAAAAGACGACCTCCGTTAAAGCCCATCAGGGTTATGAACAGGGGGGAAGGTGTGGCGACCGGAATCGCCACAAGATGGGTGGGTGTCTTCCCCTACAGGCATTGGGATGTTCCGCTCTAACCACCTGGTTACGCACCTCACTAATTTGCTCTGGAATAGTTGATAATTTCAAAATTAGTAATGCTTATCGTATCCCTTAGTTGGATACCGTAGGTCAAAGCGGCTACAAAATTATTTTTTACAACAATAACTTGTTAGATAGTGAAAACTGCGATTTCCTGCCTAGTAACTAGTTTAGCTCCTCTAATTTGATGTCCAATTGTTTCCTTTTTTCCTTAACATGAATTTTCTATGTTAGACGACAATATATTTGATACATAAATAACAAAAAAAGCTTTTTTGTCAGATTTCCTAAATATTCGTTAAATTTTCAACCGAAAACAAAAAAATTATGTTACACGTTTATCAAGTAAAAATGGATTTCTAATAAATATAAATTTATTTTAATTTCATCTCTAAGTAGAAAGATCCGTAGGATAATTCATACCATCATTATGCACTAACAATATTGAACTTGTATAAAAAAAATAACATTTCATTTGAATTTACTTACATTTCAGATTTCGAAAAAGACTGATGAAAGGGACGGATATTAGAAAGAAAATGAAAAGGTTGATGTAGAAGAAACACAACGTGAAGAAACGAAAAAAAATTCAGTTTATTCTATAAATGACAACGAAAAAAAATCAGATATACAGTATAAACATTTCTGATTTGTTTTTAATTATACTCAAATGTTTTAAACTCTTCTTTATATTCAATTGACCTTACTTACAAAATTAGATTTCGATAAATCTTTTTTTGTAAAATTTTATTTGCTTGCTGTAAATTTAAGGAATATGTACGTCAAAAAAAAAAAAAATTTACGTCAAAAATTATTGCGTCATCAGTTTTTTTATCTCAAAAATTTTAAGAAAGTTTTTTGAGATAAGTTCTGAGATTTGTTTTATTCAGTTTACCAGGTTAAGAACTATATGAAATTATCGAATCTTCCCTTAATTTAATTAGCAAGAATTTCATAATGGTTTCAAATTATCCTTGGAAAAGAAATGAGGGCAATATTTTTCACAACAATGAACTAGAAAATGAGCGTTTTCGGACTCATATTTATACCAGCATTTTCTTTATTTTCACTTGTAGAATATACCCTAAATTTTACCTGTAACCACTTATGGTGGCTAAATCCTGTGGCCACCTACCATCTTTCATCCTATACTAAAATTAAAAAGAAAATTATTTTGTAAAATTCTGTTTGCTAAATCTTTAAAAATTTAGCTATATCAGAACGGGTTTATTTAGTTACTGCCTGTAATATTTAAAAACAAAAAGTTTTCTTCTCTTGAGAGACGTTAAATTTTACTGTAATGAATAAAAAAATAAACATAAATACCACAAAAATATCCAATTCTACGAAAAAGTCGATATATATAATGAAAAAATAACGAATATTTAGAAAAAATTAAATTGAGAACACAAAATTAGAACACCAATTATTGATGAATCGTTCTACAACCTGCGATACATAGACGCATTAACTAGTCTCCATTATTTAGTATCCATTATTGAGTAAATTAACCAGCACGTAAACCGTACAAGTTTCAAACTTCAATATTGAGTTGAATACAATGTAAAATTAAGTTAAGTATTTCCTTAGGTGCAACTAATTTACCGCTTTAATGTAATTTAAAGTAATTTTATTTACTTAATAGTAAATTTAAATATTTCTTAATCAATTTTGTTTTATAAAATTAAAGTAAAATATTAAATATTGGACATTTTCGAAAATAAAAAAAAAAAAAAAAGTTATAAGAATGAAACTGAAACTGAAGGAAAAATTAAGAAATAATCAAAATATATAAAAAAAAACCCTAAAACGTACATAACTACACAAAAATTCTAATTATAGAACTGAAAATAAGCGTCCTGTTTTACGATTTATCTTTCAGAAAATAAAAATATCTTAAATTGAATAAAAAATTTCATTAAGAAATACAGCAATTCAGTGGTGGTTCGTAGCTAAAATTAGTGGAGGTGCTGCTCCAGAAAATTATTTTCTAGGTCTTTTCAAGGTCATGGTTAAGATTATTTAGTAATCATATCGAATCATATAGAATAACTGGAAGGAGGATAATAATCTAATTTCACATTAAACTTTTCATCACATTCAACAATATGGTACACGGTTTTTAAACTCCTTGTGCTTAAAAACCGTATTCGATTTAATCGAATAAATAATAAAATGTCAATACAGATAATACCTTTTAGTATTATTAGATAATAATTTAATAAAATGTCTGCCTAATAACTCTCTAGTCCAATGGTGCTTAATTTAAATTTCTATACATGAAAACAAATACATAATTAGTTTTTACTAATTTACTAATTACCTTCTCTTTCGCCTTTCCAGCGTGTTTTTGGAAAAATTTGACAATGAAAGAGCCCTTGCTTTCCGCCATTTTCTGATCACTAAAACCGCTTTCATATTCCTGCTACCGACTAAACTAGAAAAGAGGACGAATAAGGAACGTTTCATACACAATCGGAATAAAAAAATTCCACCAGCACGCCAGAGTCGGCACTGCGGGAGCGACAGTACTCTCTCTCTCCCTCTGCATGCTCGCTTCCTATGTGCGCATGCGTAGAACAACCAAACACCACGCCGCTGGAACTGTGAAACTAACTTTTTCATGCAAAGATTTTTTATCTTTTTCATAAACCGGGGGATGGCTACTGACATTAAAGTTTAAGGATTACATGTTGTACAAGTATAAAGAAAGAATTAAATAAAAGACTCATTATATTAAATTTTATCGATTATATCAGGGGGAAATAAGGGTTGGTGCAGTTTCACAGTGCCTACACGCGAGCCGCCACTGCAGCAATGAGGTATTTTATTATGTAACATTAAATTATGGAATTAATGCAATTGAAATACATAAAATATAATGTAAAATAAAAGAAAATAATCAAATAAGGTAGAAACTATAAAAAAACTAACAAGGAAGTTCTACTACAGTAAAACTAAATATACAGAGTATATCACAAAGTTCTCTCGGAATTTTCATAACCAATTCTAATCGAGAAAATAATGGAAAAAGTTCATATAAACATATGTCCTAAAATGCTTCGTTTGCATGTTACTGCTAGTGTAAAATTTCTCTCGGATTTCAGCTACCCTGGTGAAATACGGACGCACTGAAATTTTAAGGATGTTAATTAAGGAGCAGAATTAGTCATTTGTTATGGTTTTTGACTTGAAAAATCTTAGACATTTGTTATGACTTTTGACTTGAAAAATCCAATAAAACAAGTCTAAGAACCGTATCTGCAGTAGTTTCTGAGAAATATGGAGTAAAATCCAATAAATTGGGGTTAATGACCCTGTTTTTTTATGTTTGATTTATTATATTGCCCATTTGATAAAGTTATAGTACGTCAACTAATAATGATAATATTACATCAGCTAATCAAGATATCTACATCCAGTTGCAATGTACATAATAATTTACGAACGCGACAGCCTTCTCCAATATTCTTTGGTGTTCTTTTATTACTTGGTCGGTATAAAAGTTCATTTTCATTGTCGGATCTTTGAGCATATAATACCTTCATGTGTTCTCAGCCTATTACTCTGAGTCCTGTAGATTTCTTCACAAGAGATCCATTTTTGTTTTTCATTTTTCATGTAAGATAAGGTATAAAACAACCAATTTTACTGAATAATTTGTGTAATTTAAGGAGATTAGTTTAGAATTACTTGATTTTTTTAGAACAGAAAACTGGGCGAAATCATTCGTTATCCATAACTCGAAACTAAAGCCTTTCTAGAGGTATGTTTATATGAAGGTTTTTATTATTTTGATGAGAAAGATACGCCTCCAACTTAGTATAAACATATACGACATGTATTTTGAATACACACAAAGAAAACGCTGAAACCATTTAATAACTAACTATTAACTAATCAAAGCGATTAAAAGTATTATTCCAAATTACGAGATACAAATGTGGATTATAGATGATTTTTTTTAGAATGAATATGCGTAGTTTAGCCAAGATTCGAACTTAGAATCTTTGGATTCGATTGAAAGATAGACACTACTTTTAGTTATATTATTCTTGCTAACTCTGTAACCAATAGAGAACTAAGTTGATTCCGAAAGTTAATTTTACTATCACTTTAAGTCTGCTAAGATAAATTATGAGGAATTGTTTGCAGTTTAGAATAAATAAATTATTCATTGATATATTATAACGTAAAATGATGAATTAATTAACTAAAATTTTTATGTACATAAAAAAGAAAATTTTTATTTTTAGAATTTGACAATGTAATTATAGTATGTATATAAGACAATTAAAGAGTAATAGATTTTAATAGTGGTGATAAATAGGCTTGTATATTATTATTATTAGCTGATAGCAACTTTTGCACGCGTGACGACTCCACATTCCTGAAAGTAATCGTGATCTACAATAGTAATAGATACAATACTAATGTTAAACCATATACCACATATACAATACAATATACAGGAAATTATAAACACATGAACATGAATTACCTATGAATGGTTCTGTAAATTATAGAGGAAAGTTTGCTGGATCTAGTATAATGTGCATACAACATATTGCTTATACAGTACTATTTATTTCCCTATGTACATACATATATATACAATATGTACAAAGCGCAAGCCGTGTTTAACAATCAGACAAGACTATATATACATTCTATACCTAACGACACAAGTTATACCTAATCGATATAACCCTTTAGGCTAACATACCGGCACACTATGTATTGTTGTGTCTTCCCTTCCACGTTTGATATCGCTTCCGTCATTTAATAAATATAATGTTCTACCTTGCATACAATAAAATTATAATTATAATTTAACAGGTCGCACTTATTTTACTAAAACGCAAATACGTATACTAATATCATATAACAATTGTAAATCAATTAAGTACATTTGAAATTTGCACCGGTCAACGGTACTACAATATCGTATTATATTATCATATAAATGATGTATTAGATGTATATTCAAATCAGTTTGAATATTAAACGATACGATAGTTATTACCACAATGTATACAGCTGTCTACAAAATAATGGTGAGGTTTTAAACAAGCAGTTATAGGTTTGGAATAAAGCATGACAGGCACGTGAAGTGCACGACAAAATAAAAAGACACTCTCCAAGATTCTTATGTTTAATAGACTTCGATACGTACTCTTGTTGTTGCCTTATAGACATCAAGATTACATTTAATCTCTTGCTTTACAAGACAGAAAATATCTGATGGATGTGAAAGATAACACAGCATAAATTATCCGTTTTGTAAACGATCCAAAACACTTATTTGAATGGAGCAGAATTGTGTTATAACACCTCATATAAAAGCTGATAGTGATTTCAATTAGGGATTATGGAGGACTATTGCTGAGGAAATATTTCGGTAAAGTAATCCCAGATTAATATAGCAAAATGTAGAGAAGCTTTGTCTAATTAGAAATTGAATTCTCTGGGTGTTGCAAACCCTTTTTAACATAACAAGAAAGTTGTTTTCGTTATAGTTTTATCTCTATATATAAAAATTAATTTTTTTTTTGTACCGAATACGTACCTAAACCATTTATCCGATAGCGATGAAACTTTGGTGAGTTGTGCGCTAAGGTTTTTGAATTTGTTTGGACCCGCTATGTGGCGCTGGGGTCGAGATATTTCGAAGAGTTGTATTTATGGTCCGATTTGGCTCATATTCAGAATATGAGTTATTTACATGGTAAGAAATACTTGTGCAAAATAAATGGAGCTGCTAGATGGCGCTGGGGTTGAGATATTTAGAATAATTGTATTTATGGACCGATTTGGCTCATATTCAGAACATATATTAGTTACGTAAAAAGAAAATTTTTTTCAAAAACTATACCCGCCAGGTGACGTCGGTGTCGTAATACTTAAAAAACAAAGAAATATACAAATAGACTTTCTTCTTCTATATATATATATATATATATATATATATATAAAATGCAATGTACGTGTGCGTGTCAGTTATAGACTAAAAAATTACTGGACCGATTTACGCGCGGATTTTTTCAAAATGGTCCGCGTTGTCCGGAGAAGGTTTAAAGCTACTGAAATCCTCATTAGACCTGCAGAAAGAAGTTAGGGTATTGTGAACCGACTATTGTGTTTAGTAAATAGTTTGAATTAAATTCGATAGGTAGTGCTGTTTTGACAACTGGATTTATTTACATTCTGATTATTATAAAGTGAAAGGTTAAATTTTATGAAGTTCCGTAATATTTTGTAAGTTTCTTAATGTTCAGTATTAATTGTGATGAGTTTGCAGCAATATCTCTTTTCGTTAAAAGTTTACTTTCCACCGACTACTGTGTTTAGAGAGTGGTTTGAATTAAATCCGATAGGTAGTGCAGTTGTTTTTCCAATTGAATTTCTTTAAATTCTTCTTTTTTTTATAAAGGGAAAAGTTATTTTTTGTGCAGTTCCGTAATGAGCAGTTTTTTAATGTTTCATAAAACTTTCAATTGTGTTCATTTAATTTATATATACAATAAATCTAGCAATAGCGACGTATTTCTGGGTCTTCTAGTTAAAAGTAAAGGGTTTCACACTGATGCTCCATACATGTGGAGCGTTTGTACCTTAAATTTGGACACCACATCGATGTACTCGTCCCGAAATATGAAACCGTAGCTTCATCACTGAAAATAACGTGTTTAAAAACGTCCTATCATGATCTAATCAACCCAGAATGTCAGTAACGAATTTAAATCGTTTATAATTTTGTCATGTGGATAAATTTTACCTAAAAATATAATTTTTTAACCAATAAAGCGTTTTTTTAAACATCCTGAACAGTTGTATTTTTTTTTTTTGAACGTATACTAATCTTTAAATCCATAATGTTGGTTCTTTAAATGAATGTAAAAAACATATTTTAAAATTGATTGATATTTATCCACAACATATAAATAGGAAGAATATTTAGAAAGCCTGTATCCCGTAATTTACTTTACGAGATTAACTTAACACACAAATTTGAATTATAGATTGACCAAACATAGATATTATAAAATACTTTAAAAATATAATAAAATGACTGTTGATGATCCTACATTATCAATGAACACGTTCTAAATCTGAACTGAAGAATACAAAACATGACATAACAATCTATATTGTTAGAAAGAAGAAAATACAGGAAAATAGGACTCTTACATATACTCTTACAAATAGATTTGATTTTGTCTTAACAGAACGGGTAATTCTAAAATCATTTTCATGAAGATTTTTTCAAGTTATATAAGTAATCTCTTCGGGCAGCTTATAGTCACCAATCGTCAGACACTTATAGTTATCCTGGACAAGATCGCTTTAAAAGGTTGTTCACTTTTCTGAGTTGTTTGTCCATTTGCCGTATGTTATTTTTGTATTGTGGTTCTTCAATGAACGCATGAGGTATTCACGCTTAGAAAACCACAAAAACATGCTGAATTTTCCTTTATATTATAATCATAGTGGTTAAAGAGTTTCATGTAAAATTGAGGTTGTAACACAGTGAGCGTGCATTGACAACAAAAAAACTTGTTTACGTATCAAAAATTTGAATAGTTTTACTTCATTTCGACGTATTTGTTTCAAAATTTCGTACTTTTTCAACAAAAAAATTCCGCTATTATTTTACATATATATTGTACATGTATATCTTTTTGTAATGCTACAGACGCCTAAGATTGATCCAAAATGATTTTCTAATGATGCTTTTTACGTTTCAAAATCTTAGTAATATTCTTTCTGAGAGATTTCATGTTACAGTTCCGATTCTAAACTGTTATACTACTGTTTGTAAAGTGTTTTGATATACTGCCTTATAAAATAGTAGTTTACTTCTGAGAACAGTCTTCGTTTCCGTCATACAAAACTATGAACGAAATACACAACATCATCTTTTTTAATTTTTCTAATCTCATTATTTTTTGTTGTAATCTTAAAAAAAATTACCGATCTTTGAAATGTTTATTCTTTTGTCACCCAAAACTTTTCTTTCCGCTTGACTTCGAGTATAAGTATGACGTATTTATATCAATTCTATTTAGATATTCATAACTAAAATAAAAATAATTGTTAATTAGTTTAAAATAAAAAGATACTTTTAAGAAATTATTCCTTCATTTTCATCATATAATTTATAAAATAAAGAATTTGCTCATTTTACATATATATATACACACACACAGGATTCCGGGCTAAAGGTATGTAAAAGTAATAGCCTACATTTATAATACCAGTCGTCGTAATCTCTTAAACGTAGACTCAATCGCAGGAAATATCTCCAAGATTTGTTACTTATACTCTCGAAGTCATCGGAATGTTCATGTCCAGCCAAGCCGACTCACAACGCAGATGTAGTCCTTTTTATTTTCGATTACTGTTTAGAGGTTTTCAGTATCCCAAATTCGACAATTGTGTCCGTTAACTTTTCTGCACGTATGAAAGGTTATCACTAAATAACAACGTTTCAAGATAATTAGGATTGTTTTCGACCCGGTACATTTCCTCTGCAGCAAACTAATATTGTAGAGGGAAAACATATGGTTTATTGATCATACGGTTTGGCGATCATATGGAGCAAACGGAGCCGCTTATGAACAATGCCGTTAACAAGGAATTTACTCGTAAAGTGCCCGCCTAATTGTCTTTCCAGGATTGGCAGGGAATGTGTCGCGTGCATGATCCACCGTCTCGTCACTAACTGAAATTTTATAGTATCCCACCGTCTTGGATGTAGGAGGATCGATATTTTATTCAGTTCGTACAAGCCGTTGAATGCGCGTAACTGATTGAAATTCCACTAACCAAAGCACATACTGAACCGCTGTGGGTGTCCATATCTCGACTGACTACAACTGCATCGTGAGTCGGCTTGCCTGCGCATGCGTTTTCCACTGACCTTGGGAATATACAGAAAAAACTTGGAGATATTTACTGTCGATTGATTGAGCCTACATTTAAAGGATTACGGGTTACGAAAACTGGTTTTCTAAATATAGGCCATTACTTTTGGATATCTTATCTATTCTGTATATATATATAAACACATACACATACACTATATATATATCGTTAATTTAATCCTTTTAATCGACCTAGTTATTTATTTTTTAAATCATAACAGCATTTGAAATCTTGAGAATAAATGACTACAGGGAATTTTCAGCTTTAAAAACCACTTAAGTAACGTCAATGATTTATAATATAAACCGTTGAAAACTACATCTTCTATCGGACAGATTAATCATTAAAATGTAGAAGGCGATCTTGTAGTTTATATTACAAAATCGAGGTACATCCCGTTACATTATCAATTTCTCCTGTTTTGAAAATCACGAACGACTTTGTGAACAAGAACTACTTTTATGTTGACATGTAGCAAAATAAATGGATTACATTTCGATTGTGCCACTAGTTGTGATTGTCGTGAACTTCTCTGTTATCTTACATCTTCTTGACAGTCATCTGTCTTAGTAGATTCATATCAAAATGCTGTATAAACCTTCTTCCATATTTATTCACTGTCCCGGTTTTTTTTATTTTAAATATGCCGATCTTTTTCATGAAATGGATACATTTTAAGCGTTTACAACGCATTATAGTATTTACCTTATTGCTTTTTTAATGGATTAATGTTTTATACACGGCTTTCTTAAATATTCCTTTAGTATTATAGTTTAGCTTATTAATGCTTTCCTTTTCTTCCGCTATGAAACCGACAAAGATAAATAATTGATCGTTCATTATTATAAAGTATAATTTATTAACTAGCATCCCATGTTGTGGCTTCGCCCGCACCATATGCGTTTACTTTGCTTTAAAAATTGTAAAAAAATTTTTAGTAATTACGTGTGAGCTGTTGTTCTCGGAGATTTCGCAACTTACCGGATACAAAAAAATGTGTAGATAAAGAATATGTTTCTAAAATCAAAGTATCAATGAAATTAAGAGGATACTGAGGATACTGAAGTTGTTCAAACATTACTTTACCCATAGCTAAACGGGGCTCGATGCCAAAACGCCTATCTTGGCGAATACTTTACCCATAGCTAAACGGGGCTCGATGCCAAAACGCCTATCTTGGCGAAGTAAACACCCAGACGGGCCACTAGCCGCCACCCGGGTTGCTATTCTATCTATACATCTACAACAGCAACAGATCCCCTCAGCCATCCTCTGCAAGGCTAACACTCTAAGGAAGCCAGGAACTATGTTCCATTCCCTTTCGGTTTTCCAATTAACTTGCAGATCAAAACCAGAAGTGATCCTCGCAAGTTCACTAGCTACTTTGGTACGTTTAGCATCGTACCTAGGGCAGACATGTAGATATGGCGCACATCATCAATAACCGTAATTTTAAGTCCAAAAATGACATATAAAGGAAAATATTTTTATCTCCCCCCTCTTTATGACGGTTTAAATAAGACCAAACATCATCTGAAAGTATATTAGCCACCTAAAAATTATTAAATTATGTAAAAAAATGTTCCTATCTTTGATAAAACATTTTCATGGGTTCAATGGAACCTACGAGGTATCTGTATCCTATGAGGTCCATAACTCTCTGCCCATTGAAAAATTCTTACCAAAATTAAATGGCAAGCTTTTCCTATGTAAAGAAAACATCACGCTAAATTTCATTTAATTCGGTCCATCCAATCTGTAGATAAAGAAAAATACAGGTCAGCATACATACATATCTCTTCAGAGTTTTTTAATTTTTAAATTGCGTTGTTTGGTCAGTGAGCATCATTAAACGTCAAGATCTACAATGATGTCGACATTAAAATTTGACACGATTAGTATATTTTACTTTTATAGCTATAAATTATAACATATATCTGGTAACGTTAAGACCTAAATAGAAATTAATTCACCTTCATATGCTCGTATGTGCACATGAGTAGGTACGGAATTGAAACTTCAGCATTTTAAAAAATTGAAGAAAAACTTTCTGGAAAGAGAGTTTTTAATTCTTTCCCACTTTCATTTACTTTCCTTCTGTTATACATTATCCAGGAAAATAAATATTAGTAAAAGCTAAACATTACACAACATTAAATCATTTAGTAAGAACAGATGTATAAGGTACACAATTTAAATGGAAGTTGTTTATTAAATCTTTGTGTATAACTAAGAAAAAAAAGTAAAATAAAATAAAAACTAATTTAAAATCAATATATAATTTACACGAAAAAATATAAATACTGAACAAGATCAATATTATCTCATTAATAAATGATTTATGTTATATTATTCCTATTATTTTGATCATTAATTTTTAATATTTGAAGAAAATCCCTTCGGGTTTAACAAGTTATATAATATATTCTATTATACAGAACGTAGTGGATGTATTTTGTGAGATTATAATCTGCAGTATAATGCATAATACAGTATTTAAACGCGTTGGAAGGTTCATGCATATGAAATGAGAATTTCTTGTCCAGAGATGAAGACAAGACCGTTGTTGAATGAAATATTAATTGGCAAATAATCATCCTCTCATTTTAAATATGAAAAAAAATTGCTACATCACTTTTCAATTTTAAGCCTTCGCTGTTGCTTTAAATCTGACGGCTTGTCAAGCGGGAAAAAAATTTGTTTGAACAGTACTTGTATATTAATTCTTTATAGTTAATACGCTATAATTATTTTATTAATGTTTTACTAATGATATCGTATATTTTTTAACAAGTGATGTTTTTATTTACAAATTTCCGCGTACGTACCCTGTAATTATTTCTAGTAATTAAAACAAAAAAAAATATTTCTGAATTATTAAAAAGTTTTAAGACTACATTTTGTCTATTTTATTTTTAATGTGTGTTGCAACCTTCTTTCAAAAAAATTAATACTCTAACAATGAAAATAAAAAAATAACATCTTTTGTTTAATATAAAACATCAACTAAAAAAAACTCTTTCCCATGAAAAATGAGGAAAAAAAGAGTCGAACTAAATGGCGGAGTGGTAGTGTTCGTGTCTTTTCATCAGGTGTGTCACGGATTTGAATCCCGGGCAGGCATGGCGTTTTTCCTGACCAAAAAAAATTCATTTCCTTACTCCCAAGTTCTAGTTTCAAAAAAGTTGTGTTGAATTAATTCATTAATTCATCAAGAAAAATAAATAAAAGTAACAAAGCTTTGTATTTTCAAATTTATCATTCTCAAAAAAATGCAACTAACTTCTATAATTTAGAAAGAAAAAAAAACTAACGCGTTTCTTTTAATATATACCTTATAATTCTATCAAAAATATATTATTGGAATAATTAAATCAAACACAAATTTACTTTTGAAAAATCAAGTTAAGTAAGAATCAGTTTGCATTAGATTGACTTTTTTTTATCATTAGATCATTATAGAACAGTTTAATCATTCTCTTCTTTTTTTTTAAATCTATATAAATACATTTTGTACATAAAGTATAATTTTTAGTTTTATTATTTTGTATTTTCTTGTAAATAATTCGAAAGTCTCCAAATTTTTGACGCTGCTTTCTGAATTCAGGGCCCGCAGGAAGCCGCGTCGCTTGTTTGTGACGCGTGAGTGAGGTATATAGTCTTGTATAGCACTCAGGTTGACCATTCCCGTGACGTGTGGTTAATTGAAACTAGTTGATTTCAATGAACCCACCGGGTTGGTCTAGTGGTGAACGCGTCTTCCCAAATCAGCTGATTTGGAAGTCGAGAGTTCCAGCGTTCAAGTCCTAGTAAAGCCAGATATTTTTACACAGATTTGAATACTAGATTGTGGATACCGGTGTTCTTTGGTGGTTGGGTTTCAATTAACCACACATCTCAGGTATGGTCGAACTGAGAATGTACAAGACTACACTTCATTCACACTCATACATATCATCCTCATTCATCCTCTGAAGTATTATCTAAACGGTAGTTACCGGAGGCTAAACAGGAAAAAAAAAAGTTGATTTCAATGACTGCGGTTGCGTTTTACTTGCTCCGAGTATTCGTGGTTGTTATTATTGGGCTTTTCGTTAATAGTTTTGTTACTTTAACGTTTTGTTGTTCGTTTTTAATTGTTTAGCGATGTCTTCAGTAGTTTTCTTGTGTTTTGTTGAATTGTCGTTTATTTTTTTTGGAGGGACACGTTTAGTTTACGTTAAACTGAATTTCGTTGTACGTTTATTTGGTTTATTTAGTCATGCGTTCGTGATTTGTTCTCTAATTTTACATTCCTTTACGTCTTTTTGAAATTAATTTTTTGTTTTTTGTTGTGTTATCTTATAATAATAAGTATTTAAAAGTTTATTTTTAATAGACTAGCCTACAGTAACTAGGGCTTGTTTACCTAGGTTACCTTGCTGTTTGATTTATTTACTCGTTTACATCGTCATGTGTTGAAGTAAATACTTTTGCCATTATTTACTGTTGATTTTCGTTTTTTATTTTTGGTTTCTTTTAATTTGCCTTTGTTGTTGGAATCATGACCGACCCAGAACGGTCAGAGGGTGCGATTCCACTCGATGAGGAAGGATTTTCTCCGGTAGTAGGACGACGGTCCCCCAGGAAGGAGCTTCTCGTGTCCAGGTGTGGGAAGTCCTCTCCGACAGTAGTGGCTGTAAAAGCCTAGAGGAGATGTAACAGAAGAGATTCGACGTGCAGATCGGGTGGTGACGAGGCGAAAAGAGAAAAACAGAGAAGCGTCGGCTCGGCGACGGTAGTCGATTCACCCACCGGGCTGGTCTAATGGTGAACGCGTCTTCCCAAATCAGGTGATTTGGAAGTCAAGAGTTCTAGCGTTCAAGTCCTAGTATAGTCAGTTATTTCTACACGGATTTGAATACTAAATCGTGGATACCGTGTTCTTTGGTGGTTGGGTTTCAATTAACCAACATATCTCAGGAATGGTTTAACTGAGACTGTACAAGACTACACTACATTTACACTCATACGTATCATCCTCATTCATCCTCTGAAGTATTATCTGAAAGGCAATTACCGGAAGCTAAACAGGAAAAAGAAATGAAGGCAGTCGATTCACCGGTTCTGGCCTCAGGTGCTTCCGGTAGTTGGGGACTTGGAGAGAGATTTTCCGACCCTAACAATGAAGTTTGGTGACAATATTGAGTCCAGGCCATAGGGTCAAGTTCTGCAATGACACAGATAGAAGTGGCTATTTTTTTGTGGTAAGGCCGAGCATATACATAAAGATTGTAAGCAGACGCCTCGATGTACATCATGCAAGTTGTACGATATGCACCCGGAGGTCGAGGATGCAAGATGGGTCCATTTGTGTCAGTTGTTGTGTCTTCACAGTAACGTCATGGTGTCTTTGAGGGACAGCTCCACCTGGGAGGAGTGGAACGCTTCGGTCTTCTACCATTAATAGTCGGGTGGGGACTCCTTTGTGATACCATTGGGGGGAATGTAAGACCGTAGTCCCAGTGGGGGATCCCTTTGGGGATTCCCAACTAGAGGCGAGGCGTCAAAAACGGAGTCCCGGTGGGAAGTTCCCTTTTGGCAACTCCTCATTTGAGGCATAGCATGCAAAAAGACCGTGTCCCGGTTGCCTCAGCGGAGCCTTGCGTCCTTCCGAGTTTGAGGTGAAGGCAACCCCAGGAGCTGAGTTTATACGTAATTGCGGGTCCGTTTCCGGGCGGGGGAACTACAGACAGATATTAATAAAAAAAATAATATAAAACCCACCAAAGAACAACGGTATCTACGATTTAGTATAAAAATCCTAGTAATAGCAACAATTACCTTTATTAGAATTCGAACCTGATACCTCTCGACTTGGAAAACAACGATTTACAACGAGTTTTACCACTAGACCGACCGAGATTTTTTTCAAGTTAAGTAAATTTTATTTAATAGTTTTTAAAGTGGGATAACAATAATTTTAGTAGGTGACCTAAATCGCTTGCAATTTATTATAAAAAGTGAGCGTACCTAACTGTTAGAATATCAAAAAAATTATTTTATTGAGGAAAACTAAGATAGAAGTCATTTCCCACTGTCTTATTTATGGAACCAAATACTCTTTCATATCGGCACTATTGCATATGTCTATACTGAGCCTACCAAAGTTTAGGTGGTATTCCGTCCTATATGTCATAATTTCCAGAGTTTAAACTCGATTTCATCTCTTTTTTTTTTAAATTTAAATATATAGATTTATTAATAATTATTAACCTCTCATTCTAAAAAAAAAATTACGATGAATAATAATTCAACAAAAAAATATGAAAAAATATCAGAAGTTATTAGTAAAATAAAATTTTATGAACGTTTCATTAAAAAAAATTGTGTATATGTAATTTAATAAGCGTAGAAGGAAGTCATGTGGTGTGTCCACATCAGATTTTTTACATTAAATGGTTATTTCGTTTCTATTTTTTTATAACAATTTATTCATTAGCCAAGTTAAATGGGAGTATGTGCGCCTATATGGCGCGTACCACCAGACTTATATTTTACTTTTTTATTTATTTTTTTTTGTAGACTTACATTTTTTTTTATTTGCAATGTATGGCAAGTTATTAATTTCCATAGTTTTTCTTACAAAATTTTATCTATAACTAATATAAAACCGAAAAACAATTATCACACCATCCGAGTCAGAATAGTATTAATTTAAATTGTTGAATTAATTTGAATAGTATTTTATAAAATTGATATTATGCTATATAATCTTTATATTTTTTTAGGATTATTTTTTTTCTATGTTTGGGTCTACGTTTAGGGAAAATCTTGTTTTCATAAATCATAATTAATTGACATTTCTTCCTGAGATTTTTATAAATAGTACTACGTTATATTTTGATGTTCCAATACATTTTCTGTGTATTTTAAAAACCGGTTTTAGATACCAATTTTGATTACTATAGATTTATTCAATAGTTTTATGTGCAATTTCAGTATTTTATTTTTAAATCCGTGTATTTATATGAATACATTTACTTTTAATTAAAGTTATAGATTAAAAGATAAAATGATACAAGTATTAAAGTAAACAAAAGAAATATTACACATTTTTGTATTAATTTCTTAAATGAAAATATCATTAAAAATGTATAATAAACAGTAGGTTTTTTTTACAGTTGAATTTTTAAAAAAATTATAAAAATGAATCTTTTGAACAATTTCTATTAATATGTGTAAGCTAATAATAAGTAAAAAAAAATCTGAAGTGGACATCTCATGACTTCCTCGTACGCCTATTAAATTACATATACACATTTTTTTTTTAATGAAAGTATATAAAATTTTAATTCATTAATAACGTCTGACATTTTTTTCATATTTTTTTATATTTTTTTTGTTATTATTGAATTATTTATTGCAAAAATATTTTTACAATCAGAGGTTAATAATTATTAATAAATCAATATATTTAGATTAATAAAAGAAGATGAAGTTGGATTTCAACCGATGTGTCTTCCCTTTGTAAGATCCAAACATTTCATAAATTAAAATTTTATTTGGCTACATCTCCGGAACCAATAAAAATACGTACCACTTATGACATATAGTTGAAAAGCCCTCAATGAAGGCTTATTACTGCAGTTAAAAAAAAGTCCAAAATCCAAATTTTGGGAGATTTTGAGGTTTTTTTGGACACTTTTGGTCAAGTCGATTGCAATCAAAAGGGGAGTTGCACAACTTGATGTTGTAATAGTCAAAATTCAAAATTTCAACATTCTACGGCTAATAGTTTTTGAGTTATGCGAGATACATTCATACGTACGTACAGACGTCACGCCGAAACTTAGTCAAAATGGATTCAGGGATGGCCTAATGGATATTTCCGTTGAAACCTGAAAACCGAGATTTTTGGCGATCACAATACTTCCTTTACTTTGTACAAGAATGTAACAATTCTTCGTAATTAAAAAGGAATCATAACATCTGTTCTCATCACAGAGATCGGATAAAAACAGTTTTATTAATTTTTCTGTTAATGTTTACGTTGCAATCAACGCCACAATAAGTTGAGATTGATAGTAAGACATGTAAATTACAAGTAATCTTGTTCAGACTCAGGCCGACCATTCCTGACACGTGTAGTTAGTTGATCCCCAATAGTATACCGGTATCCACTGTCTACTATTCAAATACGCATAAAATCAAATCAATTTTACTAGGTTTCAAACATAAGAACCTTCAACTTCAAAAATCAGCTGTTAAATAACTGATTGGGACGACAAGTTAACAATTAAACCAGCCAGAATAAAAATAATAATGAAATACTAATAAAATGAATGATTATATTAACAGATAATAAAATTTGTAAAAATTAAAAGTTTACAATTTTTTATTTGAAAAGATGTTTCTATTCTTATTAATGAAGGTGCCA
The DNA here is from genome assembly GCF_047948215.1 of Lycorma delicatula. NCBI lineage: Eukaryota > Metazoa > Arthropoda > Insecta > Hemiptera > Fulgoridae > Lycorma > Lycorma delicatula. The sequence continues at coordinate 46,461,736 of NC_134459.1, forward strand.
ATTAAGTAGTATAATAATAAAAAAAAAAAAATATGAACTCTAACTGTCAAGGTACATTCTGTAATATACAAGGTTTATAGTTTGATTACAAGTAGACAAGGTCGTTTGTACCAACTTTTTTTTTTGTATCCTTTATTAAATTACACGAGATTCTTACGATATGATTTCATTTTGTAAACAAACCAAAAAAATTATTTATTTTTACCAAGGTATTTATGCGTATTAAATTATTAAAATAAAATTAAACTAGTTATCAATTACAAGAATGTATTATAATAAAATAACAATTTTCTCTTTCTCATATATAATGCGTGTTTTTTTTAGTGACAGAACTTTCGGTAGGGATAGCTGTCATTTATTTTGTTTTGATGAAATTTTGTTTTGTCATATCAGATCATTGGGCATGAAAATTGAGCAAACTGATGAAATTTTGAGCATGATTATTGAGCATGATCAATGATCATGGAAAGACTGTCGTCGCAACAACGTTTACAAATATTGGAAATATATTTCCAAAATCAATGTTCTGTTCGCCAAACGTACAGAGCACTTCGTAATTTTTATGGAGTACATAGTTGTCCATCAGAGAAACTTATTCATTTAACTATTGATAAATTTCTTACAATATTTACTGTACTCGATTAAAACCAACAACACAAAGAACTGTTCGTACAGAAGAAAATATCGGTGCTGACAGTGTTGAAGAAGATCCGAATGTGTCTATTCGTTGCCGTTCTCAACAACTTGGACTTTGTTCATCCACTACATGGAATATATTACGTAAAGATCTTGGTTTACACCAGGCACGCAGCTAGGAGTTTTCTTCAGTGAGGCCAACGGTGCCGATGACGATAATAAAATAATAATAATAATGAAAATCTTTTTATATTGAAACGGTTTTTTATACTTTATTACATTTGAAAAATATAAAACATATGCTTAAAGTAATTACATCATTTACTACGCAAATAAGATTCATAATGTTACTATATAAGCATTTTTATAATCCACATTTATACTTCAGAATCACACATTTACACTGCAATAAAAATTATGATTTAATAGAAAGCTAGTCGTCGATGTTTTTTTCTAGCCATAATATCTAAAACTTCATCAGGATTAATAGTAATATCTCTACGCATTGATAAAGAAATTAACGAACTTAATCTTCCTTCCCCCGACTTGTAACACACAATCGTTTTGGCTTTCTTCATTGCAGAGAACGAGCGTTCATTTGTACATGTTGTTACCGGAAAAGTCACTAAAACTTGCAAGAGATAATGGTTATTCCGCAAATATTCTTTATTGCAGTGATCCAATACTTCAATCACTTCTAGATCGCAATTTTAAATTTAATGACTTTATTTCCTCATCAAAAAGATACTCCGTTTAACAGATACAGAATATTTATCATCATAATACATCCCTAAGATTTTTAGTTCATTCACTTTTCCAGGATTAGCTGAACCTGGAAAAAGAACTTGAAAACTTTTTGAATTGGAACGCCTTCTAGCTGCCTATGCATGTGTTTGGAATGCGATAAGCAAATGCTGCATTTCTGGCTTGCGCGAAATCCCCAGTAATCAATTATTTTTATTAGTATTGCGTCAGTGTGAGCGCGGCGCTAGCACGTTGAGTAAGGCGTTACTCTTACAGGGTCGAGTAACGGCAGCTTAAGATATATAGGAGGGGATTAATTACTAGGGAGATGATTATGTACTGATTTATCACAAATTTTATGAAAATACTTTTGAGATGTTATACATTACGGAAATGTAAAATGCTAAAAATGGATTTGGGCCCAACATATGATAAAGTCTAATAATTGTCAGGCGATGAGAGCTGCAGTCCCCAATTGTAAAATAAATTTTCTTTGGCTATTTCCACAGTAAAATTAAACAGTTGATATCAAAAATGTTTAAGTAAAAACCAGATTTCAGGAAAATATAAATACTGTTCTCACTCAGGAAGTAATTCTTAAACTAAATTTAACTTAGTGTTAATTTAATTTAATTTGTTACTTACTGTTACTGATATCAATTTATCTAGGCAAAAAGAAAAAAAGAAAAGAAAAGTCTCTAATATTTACGTACATAATTGCTGTTTATTTTTTAACTTGAAATCTTTAAACGGTAGCTTGGTAGAAGAAATTACTTCTGCAGTTTTATCATAAGTTATTAAAAAACGAGCTTCATAAAAATATAATTATTACAAAAGAAAAGAGTAGAGGCTATCTAAAAAAAGGAATTCAAAGCATATGGTAGAATATTCTTTAAAAAGGGTAGACAACTAGACGGAGGAAAGAAGCAAACAAAAAAAAAGAAAGAAAGAGAGATGCTCTTAATGTATGCTATAAAATATAATCTTATATACTAAAGTAAAATATTAAATATATTTCGAAAGAAAACAATGTGCAAATTGAACTTCTGATTATAGGTTTTGTAATCCTTAACTCTAAATAACAGTGAGTAAGTGAATGCGAAATTTGTATTATAGAAGAATATTCAATTACATTGCCATTTACCGTCGAGGTAGGTCTGATATTTAAGCGATAATAGTTAACTATAATGCTGTAATTTGCAATAAACAAACCAATTCTGTATTAGCAAATCGGTTGGGGTGGTTAAGAGATGAAATGAACACACACACACACACACACACACACACACACACACACACACACACACACACACACACACACACACCCACCCACCCACACACACACACACACACCCACACACACACACACACACACACACACACACACACACACACACACACACACTAACACACAGTCTCACACAAATATATAACAGTATAATACCTGCGACTTTCTATTGCATTTTAAACAGGGCTTGCATTATTCATCTCTGGTCTGCTTAATCTGTGGGCGCCAATTTATACAGAACGACTGGTAAAGCCCCAATTGAAATTCTGTTTCGTTTTACTTTGACATCTGCCAATATAAACTGCAAAACGTTTTTTTTTTATCTCTACCACCGTACCTGCACGTGTTTGTTTAACAAGTAAAGTGATCTCAATTTTAAGCGTTTATGTGGGATTTTATTTTATTTATTTTATTTTTTAGAAGTCAAAGTTTCAAGCTGTCGTTTTATTTTAGCTATTGAAAACGTTAATATTATTCTAGTAACTTTTAAAAAATACCTTTAAATTAACAAGAAAAAAAATATTGTGATTACATCCTATAAAAATAATTTAAAAAAAAAAACAACTTTTTAAATGTTAAATATATTAAAAAAACAGTTTTTATTTTTATAAAGAAAAGATTAAGAATTTATAAAAATGAATGAGACTAGCAAAAAAATCCCGATACACAATATACTCTCAAAATAATATAATAATAGGATGGTCATAAAAAAAAAAAATACAATTAAAAAAAAGCTAATACATTTATCAGTTGCTTTAAAAATACATGATTCGAAACGTGAAAAATTTTTTCGATCGTATAAAATATACATCAAATCATATTACTAATTATTTACGATTAATGTTTATTATTAATCATGAATCCTTTACTCGAGAGTAAATTTTAGTGATTTTTGTAACCAACAAGAAATGATCCTTTAGATGTGTTCAAGAATGGATCATGTACTAGATTATAGAAGTATGTAGAATGTTTCAGAATCGAGAATTTAAAAAAAATATATTTATTTTAAGACTATGGGGTTTTTATCTAAATTGATAAAATCGACTGAGTTACGGACTATTCGGAAATAACTCAAACTCCACCCATTTCATAAGAAAATTACTGTAAAATATTTGATTACAACTAAGAAACACCAAATGTTTTACGCAATATTTAGTATGAAACATAAAAATGAATATATATATTAATTTTAATATTAAAAACAATAAAATAAAAAGTTTTATGAAAAATCAGAAAGATTTTGTTTTTAATGAACTTAATTGGATTAAATAATTTCATCACCCAAAAAAAATTCTGTTGAAAAAATTTATTTTTTAGTATTACTTTTTGTTTTTCTGTTTGGTCTCCGGTACCACCGTAAGGTATTAGTTCAGAGGATAATACGTATGAATATAATTGAAGTGTAGTACTGTAGAGTCTCAGGTCGACTATTCCTGAGATTTTAATATTACTACTCAAACATAACATTCCCTTAGTTTAAAAGACTGTAACATCTAAAAAAATGTAATAGAGTATTAGATCAAATTTTTCGAGCAAATAATTTCTAATTGATACAAAACTAATAAACCTTTTCTTTGTATTCTAAGATGTTATAATACAAAGAGGTGCGTACTTCTTTTTACTTCGGTACCCAAAACAGTACCGTAGAAATTAGTCCTTCGTACAAATAATTATTTTCTTTAGTGTTTAGAAGGGTAAATAAATTTTGTGGTAATGTAAAATAAATTGTAAGATCAACTTATAGCATGATTATAGCACGTAAATACAATTCTGTACGTTGCTACAGTACCTGAAATTCTATAAGCTACGTTAACACTACACACATTACACACTTCGCTGTGTCAATTTAACAATAATTTTAACTGTAAACATTAATTATTTTATATATAAAAATAAAATGTAATTAATTAAACATAACAATTTATAAATTAAAGAATCTGAAAGAGAAGAAATTCAAATTCTTCTTTCATATGTAAAAAAAATTTCAAAACAGAAAAATTATTTGTAAATTGTACTCTTAGATTGATAAACTTTATTTAATGAGTATGTAAACAAATTTATTTGAAGTATATGGCTAGTTATAATAATTTACAATTAGAAAAAAAAATAATAAAAAGTTTTCGAATCTAAATAATATTTTTTGGTAATAAGAAAAAATACTCCAATTCAATTCATCCAAAAAAAAAATCAAAGAAAAATACCGAACGAGTAAAACAGCAAACAGTTTCTAATATTAGGGTGGAACACTGGCTTTTAAGATTGTATTTCCTGGATGGGTTGTTATCTCTCAAGGCACAAGATATGAGGTTCCATTAAGGCCGTCTGGTATTTCTATTATCATTAAAAATACCTGGTGCCTTATGAATCATTCACATCAAACAAAGAAGAAAGAAGAAAAAAACGACTACAAAAATATTTAAAAATAAAAATAAAACAAAATATACGAACCCATAAAAATAAAAATATACCGTTGAAAAAGTGATATTTTAGAATGTAAATAAATATATTGTTTAATATAAAAATGATACATAACACCATTAACGCGTATGAAGCAGTATAATTTCTTTTAGAAATGAATAGAATCCACCCTACTTCATATATTTCATAGTTTAGATTTAAACTGTAAGAAAACCTTTTTATTTGTTTATCGGGAAGGTTTAAATTTTTTTTAGATAAATTACAGTTATAATTTTATAAAATGACTTACTCAAGAACACTTTACACCTTTTTCTGATAATATTTCGAATTGTATAAATCTTCGATTAAAATTAGTATTTTACTTGCTTTATTATAAAAATCCAAAAATAAATCAGATTTTGATGTATTAATTTATTACATCATAAAAAAAAAATATTACGGATCTTGTTTATCATCCCGGAGTTTATCAGATCCCGGTTTCGAATCCCAGTAAGACATGACATTTTTCATACATTACAAATTTCCATTTTCATATTACCACATAAAAGCTTCTTTATAAGGTTATGTGGTGAATTAACTCATTAGTAAAAAAGTAGTAATATAAAAAGATCATTTTTATCAAGATTTCCCGGCATTTAGAAAGAATTTTTTTCTATTAACTGTTTGTATCTACAAACTATTCTACAGTGAAACATTTAGCATATATGTACATAGGAACAATGATAATAAAAGGAAACACTTATCTACAGGTATATCAATTTAAATAATCTAATGAGTAGTTTTTAAACTTAGTCGAACAGTATGATCATCTTCAACAGTAAAATTAAGCTCTGAAATGTTAATCAAATAAAATCGTCGGATGTTTGTTTCTCAATATTTTTTACCGTTTTTTCGTTGATTAATAAATTTATTGCTAAATGATTTTCGTGAGATCAAGTATTTTTTCGTATTTACATTGAATTAAACAATTTTCATTAAGACAGAAATGTTTAGATCTGTATGACTGATTTTATGTGTAATATACCACAGTGTCTGGATAACTATTTGTAGAAATTTTGACTTTTAAAAACTAAATTGTTTTTATTTTGAATTTGTCAAAGAATTCCATAATTGGACGTCTATGTCCATATTGATTTTATGAATGATTGATATACCGTATAAGAGTTTACTGTGCACAGACAATTTAGGATGTAGTTTAAGAAGCCAAAAAAACTTCTTAAATTATGCGTCTAGTTGCTTCCACAATGGAAAGACCTTAAAATTAAAATTTTCCTGGCGATTAAAAGTTTTAACCCATCGGGTTGGTCTAGTAGTAAACTCGTCTTAAATCAGCTATTTCCGAAGTCAAGATTATTCTCAGGTTCAAATTCTAATAAAAATAGGCCTAGTTCTTTTATTCGGATTTGAATACTAGATCGTGGATACCGTTGTTCTTTGTTGGTTGGGTTTCAATTAACCACAAGTCTCAGGAATGGTCAGCCTGAGTTGGTTGAAGATTACAAATTTACGGGTACAGTTTCATTAAACTGTAAGTCACTAATGACTTTAATGATTGATGCAACTTAAAAAAAACACAATTTTTATAAATACATAATTTAAAAACTCAATTAAAAAAAATAATAATTTATATCTTTTTCCTGTACTAAGGTATTTTGCCTTCAGGTAACATCAAATTCATTTAGATTATGTCAAATAGACTACCGGGCTGGTCTAGGGATCAACTCGTCATCGCAAATCAGGTGATTTCTAAGTCAAGAATTCTTAAGTTTAAATCTTAGTAAAGTCACTTTTATACACTATTTGAACACTAGATCGTGGATACCGGTGTTCTTTGGTGGTTGGGTTTCAATTAACCACACATCTCAGTAACGGTCGACCTGAGACTGTACAAGACTACACTTCATTTACATTCATACTTGTCATCCTCTGAAGTAATACCTTACGGTGGTTCCAGAGGCTAAACCGAAAAAGAGAGAGACTACGTCAAATTATAAACTACTGATAAGAATAAATATTGAGTAAACGTGATAATGTTTTTTTAATTTGATGTATTTGTTCCATAAACTTAGATATATTTATATTTTCTTAAACCAACAAAAGCTACTAAAAACAAAATCTCATAAAATCTAACTTTCTTCAATATATAATACCAACCTAATCTCCTTATCTCCATAAAATATGTTTAAACGTTTAATAAAATCCATTTTCTTAACAAGTTACTGTTGTAAGGAAAATCGGTATTTAGAATCGACTTATTTTTATAATTCGATTCTATATACTAGATTCTCGATTCTATAAATCGATTTTTAAAAAAAAATTAAAATACTAGTTGGTGTAGTGGCTAGCTTCTAAATGTAGACTCTCTTTTTCTGTTTAGCCTCCGGAACCACCATAAGGTATTATTTCAGAAATGAGGATGATATGTATGATTGTATTGAAGTGGAATCATTTTGTCTACGGTTCTTCTAAATCCAGTAAGGAGTCTGGCTTTTTTCAGTATCACTTAATTCATATAATCTTCGTCGTTAAAACACCGTAAAACAAATCCGAGATCATATATAAAAAAAAAAAAAACTGATAAACTAATAAACAAAATTATAGTAGGTTTATTCGACTAAGTATATTAGCATATAAATTAAAACTGCTAACAGAAATTTTTCGAGTAATCAAATACAATAAACAATCGAATAGGCCTTAACATTATTGAAGTATTTTTTTTTAATCCTATTCATAAATTACTTCAAATTAACCAAATTCTATTGAATTCAAAAGTAAATGGAGTAATCCGCAAAATGAGTATAAACCTCATTTACCTCGAGTACTTTAAATATAAATATAACTTGTTTATCTCATTACTGTTTGAGGCAACAAATTATTGGAATAAGCAGACTTTTTTATAAATAATCCTAAAATACCATAATGTAAACAAAGCAAAGTAAGATTTTGACATTACTATTGTATAAATAAATCTACTACAAATAGGAGATAAAAAGATTAAATAATTTATATTTTTCAGTGAGGATGAGAAAAGAAAGTTAATATATACTGATTATTAAAAAGGAAATGTTTCAATTATTCGAATCTGTAAAGTAATTTGATAAGAAACTTTCTGATAAAATTGATTAAATATTTTCGGTTGCCCTCAAAAACAGGGTAGCTTACAGCAAAATAATGATTTCATTAGAAGTTCAGTTCGCTTTCTACAATTTAATAACTGAAAAAAGTCCTGCTTATTTACTTTCAAGAAGCAAAATAAAATCTTGTATATAATTTATTAAAAAAAAAAAAAACACAAAACAAAAATTTAGAGCAACGTCAAATATAACATAAGATTACGGTTAAATTTAAATCAATAATTTTTAAAGTTTTCATTATTTTGATTTAATTCACCCAATTATCTTACATGAATAATGAACCAACTGGTTGATTAAAAATCCGTTTTAAATGCTGCAAAAAGTAATAAGAGAATGTTATAGAATGTAATTATCTACCAAATGAGATATCTGTATAATAGTCATCCAAGATACCTACGCAAATTTCCAAGTTGGTAGGTAATGAGAATGGTTATTATCCTAACGTAGTGTAATGATTAAATTTACATTAATTTTTCACACTGTTCGAATTAAAATGTTGTTTAAGATCAATTATATCAAAGCATTATTTTCTCATCAACTCCTTTTATATAGCCGTTGTGTAACAAACAAAATTCAAAATTTCTTTGACCGTGACCTACTTAACGGATTTTACGTATAAATAAGTAAATGAATAACAAAAAATATCAATTAATTCAAAATAAAATCCAAAAATATATAACTCGAAAAAAGAAATATATAATATAGATAAAATAATATACAAATTAAGCGATTTCAAGAAGTAAATTTTTTGATTAGGTAGTGACAGTAGTTAAAGTACATATATTACAATTATATCATAAATGATGCATTATTATTACAATAAACCTATCAGGTTGGTCTAGTGGTAAACTCGTCGTCGTAAATCAACTGATTTCTAAGTCGAAGTTTTCAAGTTCAATTTCTAATAAAGATAGTTACTTTTATTCGGATTTGAATACTAGATCGTGGATAACAGTGTTCTTTGGTGGTTGGATTTCAATTAACCACATGTCTTAGGAGTAGTCGACCTGAGTTTGTTCAAGACTACAAATTTATCGGTGCATTTAGATTATACAATAATGAATTTAATTGCTGATGCGACTATGAATAATAAGAACTCGTATTAAAAAAAAATTGTTCAAATGCAATCAATAGTGAGCAGTAAAATAAAACAAATTAAAGAAGAAGATTAATTACGATAAAATTAATGTAAATAAAAAATGTCAATAATTGATTCAATTTAATCTCTTTATCACTAAAATGTAAAGTAAGAAACAAATTTGTTTTTTAAGAAACTATTCGTAAAAATTTACATATAACATTTTTTTAAACTTATTTTATATACTTGAACTATAAATTGAAGTGATTAAAAGTCAACATTAATTATTTAAAGTAATACTAACGCAAATACCTGAAGATATTAAATATAAAAAAATAAATAACATAATTCACAGTTCAGAAAGCATTAATGAAAATTGTTTGACCATGGTAAATCTATATATATAAGAATGAATATTTATTTGTCCCGTTTGCGTTGGTATACCATTCATCCGACTGCGATGAAACTTTGGTGAGATGTTGTGCGCACGCCCACGAAGGTTTCTGAATTTGTTTGGACCCGCTAGGTAGAGCTGGAGACGAAATATTCCGAAAAAATTTGGCTCATATTCAGAATGTATATTAATTACGCGAAAAGAAATATTTTTGCAAAAAATGGACCCGCTAGGTGGAGATATTTAGAGAAATTGTATTCATGAAGCAATTTTGCTCGTATTAAGAATATATTTATATTAGTTACGTGAAAAGAAAACTTTTTGAAAAAATTATTATGGGCCGCTAGGTGGTGCTGTTGTCGAGACATTTACGGAAAAAAAACCAAATATACAGACAGACTTTCTTCTTCTATATATATAAAAGGCAATGTTCGTATATGTGTCCGCTATACATTAAAAAACTACTGAACTGATTTACGTGGGGGTTTTTGAGAAATGGTCCGTGTTATCCGGAGAAGGTTTAAAGCTATTGAAATCCTGGATCTGATCAGTAGAAATAAAGTTAGGGATATTTTGAACCAACTACTGGTTTTGAGAATAGTTTGAATTAAATCCGGTAGGTAGTGTTGTTTTGATAATTGGATTTACCTACATTCTGACTTGTATAAAGCGAAAGGTTAAATTTTGTGAAGTTCCGTAATGTTCAGTTTTTTAATGTTTTATCAAACTTTCAATTACGTTCATCTAATCTATATATATATATATATATATATATATATATATATATATATATACTCAAATCTAGCAATAGCGAAGCATTGTCGGGTCTACTAGTACAATATATATATAGAGGTGTGTGTGTGTGCACGTTGAATGAGATGCAGATAACAAATATTATTTAAAACTTCTTTAACAGAGTAAAATTGTTTTAGTAAAAGAAAATCTTTTAACTGTATTACAGTTATTTACATTTTTGTAGGAACCTCAAGTAAATTACATAACCCATAATCACATTAAAAGGAAATCCCCAGTGAAATTCTTCAAAGATTACATAGCAGTATTATAGAATTTTTGAGGGTAGAACGCAGAAAATAGAAAATATAGTTTTGAAGTACTATACTATCAGTAGTATAGTAGAAAACAAAAAGATAAAAATAACAAGAATCATAAAAGTAGCAGATTAATGAAACACTTAGGAAAGAAAAATGAACTAAAAAAAAAAAAATTAAAAATGAGAGTGAAAACAGAAACAGAGAGGAAGGGAATGAAGAATTGATTAATGCACAACATTCAACCGGTGTAATTACACTATAGAGTTACTAAGATCCAGAACGTGTAACCGCTTAAGTCTTCTAACATCTTCACCGTTGTTCAAATAAATTTGACAAATATCTTCCTACAAATAAATTTGTAGGAAAATATTTAAAATGGTATGACAATTTATTAAAAAGGTAATGGAGCATATTAAGGTCCTTTATCGTAAGATAAATTATTATTACCTCGAGTTATCTAGGTAACAGTTTTGTTATCTGAATTTTGAGTTGCGTTATCTGAATTTCTATTATCTCGAATTTTATCTAAATTTTGTTATCTGTTATCCAAATTTGATGTGGTTTTTTATTTTTTAAAGAATAATTAACTATTTGATTTTTATGAATAATAAAAAAACTTTTATGAATAAAAGGCATGAGTAATGTAATAATTAAAAATTATAACCAACGTACATTGGAAACCTTCTAAAAGACATTTTGGAACAAATTAGTAGCACCTTCTTTAGTGGGCTTATCAGTACTTTAATGACATCTACAAAAATATAAGGAAACATATCTAACATGAATTCGAATAACAAATCCGAGTTATGTTATATTTTTCGTTAAATATGGCTGTTTTTAATACTATATCTGGACCAGTATAACGGATTTCTTTCAATTAAGAAGAAAGAAAGTGAAAATAATAATGAAAAGAAGAACACAGAAGAAACTAAAAGTGATTCTTTTCTCAGACTAACAGATCAGTTTAACAATCTGTTCTTTGTACTAAAGTCAATGACACCTCCAAAATCTATAGATCGACCAGAAGGGTTACTGGACCCGAATAAGAATTTATAGAAAAACGTAACGGAGCAGACGACGAAAATTATTTCGCTTTAACAATTAAAAGGATGAGCCAGGTACCAGTTCTGCAGGCCAGAGGATATAATAAAAACTGCCACGAATCAGCGGAAAGAGTAATTAGTTCTGCGAGGTCGTGTTCGGCGCAGTTGTGATAACAAGCGATAACAGAGAATAGTTTCGCAAGCCCAAGGATCAGTGAGGTTGCGATGGCAGAAATAACAGTAAGAATTTGGTAACAACTAATGAAGAATAAGTCACGAGTATTCCGGTGTGGATAGTGGGTGAATACATGAAGTGTTTCGGTGAGTAATTATTGGGAGATAGTGAAAGTGACAGTATTATATTCATTTATAAAGTATAGGGTAGTTCTATTACAAACAGTAAAAGTAATGATATTTGCAGAAAGGGGAATTGTATGAACTTCAGACTTTTCTAGTGTAATCTTATAGTTTATGTAATATTAGGTATTAATATTCGCGGTCCTTATAACGCTTTTAATATATTAAACTGTATTCTGGTTTTTATAATTTAACTGTCTTTAAACAAATCTTGTTCTTGATTTAATTAATATTTATTATGTCCTATATTTACTATTATTATTATTATTATTATTATTGTTATCATTTTTATTATTTATTTTATTTCCTATGTTTTTAGAGCAATAAATTGTATTTATAAGAAATGCATAGTTTGTTAGTATCTCATTATCCTGGTCGAACCGCAAACAGGCGACAATACATAAATTTAGTATTTCATAATATTAGTTTTTATATGATACTTGTAAAATTTTCATGCTGCCCCTTAGAAAAATACAGATACAAATTTTACAAAACAAAATATTACAAAATTTTGATCTTAGTAACTCTACAGTGATCTTAGTAACTTTATAGTGTAATTAACCGGCTGAGTATTGCGCATCAATCAATTCTTTATTTCCTTTTTCTCTGTTCTGTTTTCAATCTCATTTTTCTTTTTTAGTTTATTTTTCTTTTCTAAGTGATTCATTAACAAGGACAACAAAATTTTATAAAATTTATATCAAAACCATGATCTTAACACACTTAAAACAGTATGTAGTTTGGTAAAAGAAACAAAGCAAATATACAAACAACAGCGTAGATAGAATGCATTATTTGATTTATAACTAAGAAGTTTCCTACTTCTTTTGAAGAAAATCATCATTAACACAACGTTTATGCTAACTTTAATGAAAAAATTTCTGCTAATTACTTCTGAAGGTTCTTTGCAAAAAAAGGAAGAACTCTGAAAGTTCCATTACTTCGAAAAGTTGTTTTAAGAATTTGAAAAAGAGTATCGAAAATAAGAAATTATAATTCAGTCTAAAAATATGAGTTGGAAATACATTAAAAAAATAAATATATAAAAAAAATGGTTAATTCCAAAATCGAATTAACGATTTTTAAATTTTTTTAATATATTTCTCGCTTTGGAATAAGCGAGAAAAGTAGAGATTTAAAAATAAAATATATAAACTTAAAACCTTGAATGTTTGTGCATGACTAAACAGAATAAAGTTACTTAAGTTCGACTATCAGTAAAGATCAAGAAGGATGCAAATAAGAAAGATGTGGCTGTAACTAAACAAGTCCATTTGGGTTGCTGATTCAGAAGGGATGAGGGATTTACTAAAATACATACGAGTGGCTAATAATGTAAGATGTAGGTAGTGTGCAAAAGAGATAGTAAAAGAAACGCTTTAACAAGGATATATTGAGTGAGTGGTCAAAGAAATGATTGTATCACTTGAGATGTTTTAACAAAACAAAAACACACACTCACACACTTATAGATTGCTCATTAACAGAAGAGTTCCAACAAATTGAATTCTTTCCATGTTTCAACGGTAACAGTAGAATACCTATTAAAACAAAACTTAATGATTAACGATTCAAATTGTATCGCGTGCTACGTGCTACTAACGATCGTCGCCAGGCGTCTCATTTGTTGTCATACTAACAAGTCCTTCCGCCGACAACATAAATCTGATTCACATTTTTCTTATTTTGTTGTTTTACTTTATTTTCAATTCCAATATCGTGGTCAGGCATCAATGCACAGCATTTTTCAACAAAAGGTCTGCTGTACAATATGTTTTTTCCTCTTTTTTCGTGAGACAGATCGAAATAATAATACTACCACTACACTACATTTAATAAAACTGTATTACGAATGAATTCTCTTTGTCTTACAATGAAGATATAAAACATGATTTTTAAAATAATAATAAAAAGAAATTAAAAAAGTATAAAATTGATAAGTTTCCAAGTAAATTAAAATTCTTTCTTTGTTTTACTACAGGTGAACGTAGATAAACACATGTAAGATATATATAAAAAAAAACAAAAAAAAAACATTTTAAATATTAAAAAACAAAAATGTTATTTGAATAGGAAAGCCTGCATAGAGAGAAAAAGAATTTCTTAACCGTTATTATAATAAAGAGAATATTAAAGAGCCGTTTAAAAAATTAAAACCTGGAAGTACGCATTTCGATTACTAAACAATCATCATCGGTATTTACGATTGAATTAGTAAACCTAAATATAAATAAAAATTAAATATATAGCCTTACATTAAAAAACTATTCGTTGGTATACAAGAATTGTAATAAAGTGAGAAATAATGTCACTAACTCACTGTGTTAGATTCTATCTGGAAGTCCAAGTGGAAAGTAAACAGTGTGTTTGGAATATGTTTTACACTATCTCAAATCTTCTTCAAGACTGTCTACCATTGTTCTTTGTTTGTATCTCCTCATGTAAAGTAGAGTAAGATAAAAATTTACGTAAAAAGACATTGAAAGCAGATTCTTTAATCCGTTATTGAAACATCCCCTATTGTAACAAGATTTAGACAATTTAATAAATTTTTAACAAATTAAAAGATAAACTATTTTTATGATGGTTGATTGATTATTATCGATTCTTCCAAAGATATTCTTTTATTTCATATAACATTAAATAAGGGGATTCGAACAGGGAATGGTGGCATAATTGTGTTGGATGATCACAACGAGATAGTATTAATTTTTAGCATTCTATCTGACTGTTTTTCTATAATTATTTTTCTGTTTATTTTTGCCAGTATACCTTCATCAAAACTGATGATGATCATTGAATAGTCGAAATGCCTATCTATTTCTAGATACTTATTTTTGTACTTTTTGCGTGCACAAAACAATTACATTTTACGTATATTCTTATTATTAATTATGATAAATGTTAAACTAAAACTTGAGAATTGTACAATCTGTTTAATTCAAAATGTAAAATTTTTGTAATTTAAAAAATTCAGTTACCATCAGAAATATAATATTGTTCACTAACTGTGATCCCTATAGTATAAGAAGTGGTACGGCATAGAAATATAATTCAAATATTATTTATACATTTGGTTATGAAACCAATGTCTTATAACCAAATCGTTGTAGGCAATCTATCTTAAGATTTTTACTTGAAAGACAAGTTTAATTCCAAAACTGGTATGGCTAAAAATAACAATCATTCCACGTTATACTGTGTAGTTAGAAGAGTAAACTATTGTGTATCTTACAGTTATCTTGATTTAAATAAAGAGAAATAGAAATACTTGTGACAATATTATAGGTATAGAACATTCAGTATATCAATTTTATATATTCTATTTATTTTCAAAAATTCTAATGTTTTATTTGTTTAAAATCAAGTATTAAAATAGTACAATCAAGTGTTAAAATAGTATATCAAGCAAAAAGCCTATAACGATAGCCATTAAGGTACGATTGAGAAGTAAGTTACGATACGAGTCTTGGTGAGTGTCGTAAACTTCGCAAGAGTGCATTAATGGCCATTATAGAGAACTGCATACCGTATTTTTTTCCACGGTTGAGAAAGTATTGGGATTACTGATTTAAACCAATGATAGAATATATAGTTTACGGAATATTTTTTAAAACTCTTTCAAAAAGTACAATAAACAATACACTTCTGCGGCATAGGTCTGCCTTTTCTTTAATATTGATCGTTGTTAAAGGCTTCTTTACTATCTGACATAATTAACAAAAAAAAATAAATAAAATAAAAAATAATAATAATATAGTAACTTAGTTACCTATTGTTGTACTTTCAAATTAAAACCTCCGCTTGCTAAATACTAAATCGGTTGGAAATCAAAGTAAAAAAACAGCTGATACTAATAATGCATCAGCTGTTGAAAACGGTTATTGTTAATACAATATCCGTTTTCTAATTAGTCTGTGATTGAAAAGAGTAGACTTTTGATCGGTTGAACACTTGTACCAAAATAAAAATCTGTTTCACAATGACTCTCATTATAATACAGGTTTCAACCGCGTAATTCAAACGTTTTAAAAGAAACGTAAAAAAAATATTATTTTATCCTTAAAATATTGGCTTTTAATGCTATCATTCAATAGTTTGGGCTACATTAATTCATTAATGAAAGCGTTAAAAATTTATCATAAATTAAACTAAAAACCTATATTTTAAAATGTAAGATAGACTAACATAACCTATAAATCTTATAAAATCTTAAATGAAGCTTTTATAAAATTTAAAAGATGTAAAAAAAAAAAATAATTAATCAATGTAAAGAATATTAAAGGAAAATCTGATGGTAGAAAGAATAATAGAAATTTGGAAGAAATCCAAACTAAAAATTATATTCAAAAGATGTTTTCAACTGCAGAAGCATTAATAAACAATTAGAATAAAAAAATCCACTAATTTAATCTAGACAAGTAGTATATAAATATACTTTACAACAAGGTTCACTATTTTTTTTTTTTTTTTTTATAATATTAGCAACAAACTTATTAAAGAAAAGGCAATCTTCCAGAGCAGGTTATTATTTTATTTAAAAAAAATGGATGAAATATATATCAATATCGTGTATAGTATTACACCAGTTCATTTTTAATAATAATAATAAAATAAGTAATTTTGATTTACTATAAGATTCAAAATTTCTCTAGCCAGTATTTCATTCTTCACAGTTTTTCTTAAAAACGGATCAATCACGCATCTCATAACTCTTATTATTAAATACATAACTGAATAACACCAATCAAAACTACCTTTTTTTTTTAAATTAAGGGTTAAATTTAAACAAATAATTTCACTGTGTGAAAATTTATCTCAACAGTTCGTATCTTGTTAAATAAGGAAAAATAGAAACAAAACTATTTTCTTAATAAATGAAGGTGAAAATACAAGAAATAAATTTAAAAATTTTAAAAACCAACGAAGCCGTTTTGTAGAAAAATATCTACTGCAGCGCTGCCTTTCTGCTTATAACCGTAAAACTAATCTAAGAACCTGCTCTGCGGTGAAACCAATGTAATGAAAAAAGCCACATCAAAATCGGTCCAACCTTTTTAGATAAACACATCTACTGCAGCGCCCTCTGGTAGCTTATAACCGTAAAACATGTCTAAGAATCTGTTCTGAAGTGAAACCTATGTAATGCAAAAGACTTCATCAAAATCGGTCCAGCAGTTTTTGAGGTTTTTTGAGTTTCTGACATACACACAAACACACGAACAATCTCTTACTCCAGACGTATATATCATCTCTGTTCCGGCGTGGGCAAAAATTAAGTTATAATACGATTATATGCTGTGGTAAGAATAATGAAGCTGTGGTAAAACCCACAGTTTCATTGGCAACAAAAAAAATTGAAATTTTCAGAAAATATTCTCGTCATAATTAATGAAGCAATAACTTAAAGGTAAAAGAACTACTCGAAAGAACGATACAGTAATTATGAATTGGTAAATTTTGATTTGGGAAGTTAGAATGGTTAAAATTGTAACACCCGGGAGTAAAAGATAAAAAAATTATGTTCGATAATATGAAATCTACTCATAAAATTATAAAACTGTACATCTTATAAACTATAGTTGAAAGGCTCTCAATGAGGGCTTATTATTGCACTTAAGAAAAAGCCCAAAACCCAGATTTTTCTTTTGATTTTGGACTTTTTTTGACAGTTTCAGTTGTCGATTGCGTTAAAAAAGGGAGGTGCACAGCTAGATGTTACAACAGTCCTAAATCCAAAATTTCAACATATTAAGGCTAATCGTTATTGAGTTATGTGAGATGAGTACATACGTACGTATAGACGTCACGACGAAACTAGTCAAAATGGATTCAGAGATGGTCAAAATGGATAATTCCGTTGAAATCTGAATACCGATATTTTTCGTGATTACAGTACTTTCATCACTTCGTTCAAAGAAGTAATATCAAAATGCACTTCTTTCACCAATAAACGTAATATTTTTGTTTTGTTAATTTAAAATTGTGTACGGTTTGTTTAATATTAACACAGTAGTTAAATTCTCTGAAATGTTAAAAAAAGCTGTTCAATATGTGAGCAGAAATTCATTCTTTAATAACATATTTTTAAATTCTTTAAATTTTATGAAAAGAATTACTTCACAATCTCCAATGAAAAAAAATTTCATTAATTAAAAATTAACAAACCTTGCAAATATAATAACATTTAGTGCATATGACTGTTGACACATTTAAAAAATACCGGTTTCATATGGAATAAATTATTTCATATAAAACGTTTTTAACGTGGAACAAGTCCTTTGGTAAAATTAGGATGAAAAAAATATTCAACTAATTCAACTCGAAAAATGGAAATATTTATTATTATTATTACGTATTGAAATAATAATTAAAAGAGAAGATTTGTAAATTATCATCAAAATATTTATAAAAAAAATTAACGTATAAAATTTAATTAATCTTTCTTTGTAATATAGCTGATTAAATACTGTACTCGAGTACAATATACCAGAATATTTGTATACAAACAGTTAAAAAATAATAATAAAAAAACGCAAATAACCACCGGAAAAAGGTGTACTAATTGAATGTGATATATAAACAAACATTAATCAATCTTTGTACTGTTATTGAATACAGGAAGGGTATTTACAATATCCAATGTCCAAGCAATATAATAGATGCAGTACAGTCAGGAGACATATAGATGGGGGTGTCGTTAGTTGTGGACAAAATGACATAATGTTATATATGTATATATGGCTATTGAAACGCCTGTTCAACGTTCAGTTCCTTCCTGTAGTATTCTGGTCGGTGAACATTAATTCAATCGCTTTGTTATGTAACATAGCATGGTATGGTATGGTATGGTATGGTCGTATGTGATATTTTATTCACGAAGTCTCAACTATGTTATACAAAAAGTACAGTCCAAAAAGTTCCGTCGCGACGCAATCATCTTTTTTATCACTTTTTTTTTTTTAATAACGACAAATACAAATCATTCAAAAACTTTTCTTCGAATTTCTTAGTAGAAAATAACAGCGATAAAATCTATAAAAATGTAAATTCATATAAGTAGAAAACAGAAGAAAAAGTAACGTAATCATATTAAGTTTAAAAATAAATGTCAATTTTTAATAAATATGAAAAAAGGAAATATTTATGATCTAATTATAGAACAAAAGGAAGGAAAAGAAAATAGTATAAATTCAAACCATTTTGAATTACTTACAACGTAAACAAAATAATAAAATGATCATATAAAATAATGTCTTGATCTCAGTAATAAATTTGTAAAATGAGTAAAATTTATTATGTTATATATAAAACGTATTACGATAGAAATAAACATGACATAAAAACGATTCTAGATAAAGGAAATTATATTGCGTTATAATATAAGAAAACAATGAATGTTTGTTTTACGATGCTAATCTTACAAATAGGTTCCTCAGTTTACTTTCCTCACTTTAGATTTCCTTTTTTCATTTTATTTTTAATAATAAAACTTAATTTAAATGAAATTTTATTTTAGAACACAGTATAATAAAATCTGATATTTGTTTTTGTTATTATTATTATATTCACACAATTCCGCTTTTTTAAAAGTTCTTTTATAATATTAAAATCGTATTTTTATAATGTTCATTTGATTTACAACTTATTTTTATTATTAAATTATAAATCGAGATATTTATAATCAATATTAGTTTTTGTAAAAATTAGTTCAACTAATACATTCATAAATAACTACCCACAATTTATCATTTTAAAACTTCTGCTAAAAGTAATAAAAAATACAAGGTCCGGCATATAAATCTAACGATTTTAAACGTGTGTCCGCCAGACTAAAAAAACGACTGGACCGAATTACGCCCGGGGAAAAAGGGGAAAGGGAAAAATCGAGATAAACGATTTAGAAATTTAGAAATTTTTAAAAATTTTCAAAATCGTCAGGTTAAAACCGTCAAAAATCATCAGGCTTATATGCCGGATCCTGCATATTTATATGTGAATAACTTTTTTAGAAACTGGTATTAAAAATTTACAAAATCACAAAAAAATTTTTTTTTAATTATTATTTATTATCTTTCTGATGACAAAATTTATTCTAATAAAATTAAAAAAAAACTCAAAACCATTTACAAAAAAAAAAATAAAATATTTTTCTAATGTATGTTCAAAAAGTGAATAATAAGTAAATCCCCGTACGGGCAATGAGATGAGGATGGTACGTATTACCTGTAAATGTGGTGTAGTCTTATACAGAATCATTCCTGAGACGTGTGGTTAATTAAACCTCAACATCCAAAGTACGCTGGTATTCACTGCAGTATTTAAATTCATATAAAAGCACTAGAATTTGAATCTTTGGTGGGTTTTCCCTTCCTTCCTTCCCTTCAACACTTCCTCGCAAGGCCGGACCCGCTTTTAACATAACTCAGGAGGAGAAATTTTCCTCCAACCATCCGAGTAACCACACTATGTTGCTGCACTGCCTTTAAATGCTTACTCGGTCCTTTAACCCGTATATGCACCGCTTCTCCCAGTCCCTGGAAGAATCTTGGTGGTTGGGTTTCAATTAACCACATGTCTCAAGAATGGTCGACCTGAGACGTATAAAAGTACACTTCATACACACCATACTCATTTGTCCTTTGAAGTATTACCTTAGGCTGGTTCCGGAGGCTAAACGGAAAAAGAAAGAAATAATTTGAATCTCAGAACCTTCAACTTCAAAAATCAGTTGTTAAACAAGTGATTTGCGACAACGAGTTAATCACTAGACCAGGTGGGCTTTTTCATAAAATGAAACTAATCTAAAAACTCGGAAAAACTAAAAAATGTTACATGGTTTATGTTGTATTACACATGATATTGTAAATTTTTTTGCCAATTATAACTAAATAACGTTTATCAATTTACCGTACTAACAACAACAAAAACTTTTACCATGAAAAGCTTCAAAATCCTGAACTGTTTAGCTGTTTCTGGGGTTGTAATTTTTTAACACAGCTCTAACCCCAATGTTTTCCTCTTCTATCCACAAAACACAAATATAATTTTAGTTAAATCGTTCGTATCAAGAAGTACATATCGTTCAAACGAATGAACGGTCATGTGCTGCGCGTTGCGGCCCGGCGCACAATAATGTTCGACATAATGTCGAAAATAATATTGAGTACATTAAAACCCCAAATATATCATAAAATAGGAGAATATCAAGAAGACTTTTGAAAGGAACGATCATGTTCAGAACAAATACAAATGTTGACATTGATTCTAAAATCTACGTGTTCAGGAACAAACCTATCTTCATATTCTTAATCGTACTTCAAGGAAGCTTATGGTTCTACGGACAGAGAGACTCTTTTTCAAACTTCGAGAAAATAGTGGTTGAAGAGAAAACTTTGAAGTTCATTTAACTCACTCTCACAAACAAAATCTGTAAAGTTAAATTTATGGGAGAAATAAGCGAAAATTTCCTAGTTTTATCAGGTTTGAGCCAAGGCGTGGACTTTCACTGGTTCTATTCAAATTGGTTTTAGACAAAAATGTATATTTTTTGGCAGTTACATGATACAGGTGGGAAGATCGGATTCAAAAATCGAAACGTCAAAATAAGATGCTTAGTCTTTGCTGACGACCTGGCTCTTTTAGCTGAACTGAATAAAGATACAATAGAACACTTAGAAGACTTATCAGAAATAATAAAAAAAGCAGGCTTACAGGTATCTTTTACGAAGACGAAAATCAAGTAAACAAATCATTAAAAAAAAAAAAGGATTAAATACAGAAAGATAAATGTTACCAACATTTAAACAAATACCTAAGAGAAACTGCAACCAGAAAAGGAATACCTAATGGAACTGAAAGTAGAATACTAGAATTGTAGAGGCTTAGATTTATCACCAAAAATATCTACAATAAAAAGAATTTCTTCAAGATCATGAAATTAGGATTTTATACATCTGCAGTAAGACGAGTCTGCGACACTGAAACATTACACCTAACCGACCTCGAAGAACTGTTCAACGATCGAAAGAAGCTTACTAAGGAAAACCAATGATCCAAAGGTAACAGAAGAAGGGTATAGCTTGAAATCTAACAAGGAGATTTACTAAAATCAAGAAGACCTAAAAACAGCGATAAGGAAAAGAAGGTTAAATTTCTAACATAATATGATGAGCGTGGATCCAAATAGTTTAAATAAATAAATCTTTGACATGTAACTTGTAAAATAGATCAAATTTCCTAAAACAGATGGAAGAGGAAATCCAAAGGAGAGCTTATAAGAAGAGAAGTGTCGTGATAGAAAAAACTTCCGAAGAATAATTTACAATATAAATAGGAAAGGAAGAAAATAGATAGGTGAATAAAAATTAAATCAAGCCGAAAGAACGAAAATCATATGAAAGATGAAAATGAAGCCAGTAGAAAGAAAGTGACACTTGCGTGATCCTAGGCGCTAGCCTTTTGCATAAAAAAAATAATAATGTTGACACGGAAATAATACAATACTGCTTTAGACAGTCCAAGTCTAAAGTTAAATTTAGGTATAATACGGTATAAGATATGGTGAAACTTAAAATAACTGTGGTAATTGAAAAAAAAATTATATATATATACATATTTCCGAATAACGGTGAACTGTTAGATTGTGAGTATACTTGATGCATGCAAAATTATACCTTTAACCTACTAATAAACACGCCGCGTTTGAATTTTGAAAATCGGATGTTTGTTTGCAGAGGTATTATAAGAGCACTCTATTGGACCTCCCAAAACAGTGTCCCAAGGGCACCCCGTTTGTTACCAACTGATGGCGATGTTTGGTCTAGCCTCCCACGAAGTGCTCGCATACCTCACTACTCTAGTTTTAAACACAGTCCCCACCGGAAGCCCATTCTTGTTAAACAGAGATCTTTTATATTTATATAATATTATTTTATATAATGAAAATTTAATGTTATTATTTTTGTAATATTATTCATTCGATTGATTCGAATCATTCATTTCACACCCAGCTCACAGTGATAGAGAGTCACAGTTCACAATTCATTAAAGTTTGTGCTTTAACCGGTAAATCACTACTACTACTACTACTACTACTACTACTACTACACACACACACACACACACACAGACACACACACGCACACACATATATTTTTATTTTTTACGAGATGAAATATATTCTAAAACCTTCTCAATTATGCCAAGAAACATGAAAAAAAATTTGGTTGTGGTTCTTCGAGTAGTTTTTTTGTTTATCCCGAACAAACAAAAAACCCTCTTCCTCTATATAATACTGTAGATTGTGTATTTTATGTTGCTGCTCTAATATAGTTTCCTTTAATCCATCCAGGTAAATGCAAGGACAGTTTCTTTTTTTCATCCATGAAACAGCATATTTATTCATTCCGATATAACCTATTATTATTAATACTGATTAAAATAAAAGATTTATATAAAATTCTCTATATCATATAGACATAATTATTAAATAAAAAACATTCGTTTTTATAAATGGTACTTCAGAATCGGTTATCAACTCAGGCACACAATGCACAATCAATATTGATTGGCATCATAACCATAAATTGTATTATTTTTTATTTAAGACAGAAGTCATTATTAAAAGTGGGATATTCACCTCAAGAACAATAAGCTTCTTTATTATTAGGAATATTAAGAAAAGTGAAGATATAAATGAACTCCCGTTTTCTTTTCCAGTGAATCAAAATGCTGCTGCACATAATCACGATAAACCCAGTAAAATGTAACTGAATTTAGCGTTACAAGTAACAGTTTTACTCTTTTTATAACAATAACTGTTTTTATTAAAAAAAATATGTTTATTTTTTATATTACCTTAGATGGTTTATACATGTCCAAATGTATGAAATAACGGAATTATTATACCTCTTCTAGTATAGAAAGATAAAAACCAATCCAACAAATTTTAATTCAGTTTTCTAATAAAATAACAGTAAACAGAATTAAAATTCAATATGTTATTTTAATTTTAAAAAAGGGAGAGAGAAAAATAATATCAATACCGTTACTTAACTATTACGAGATGTATCTTCTGAGTCACTACATGCTAAAGACATCAATCAGACTTGTCTCTTCCTTTCCCCGTAACCCCTAACCCTAGCCGTGACACTCCGACGTTATACATGCGTACGAAACAATGCGTCACTTCACCGCTTCTCATCGCATTGCGTTATAGGGAGAGAGGTGGTCGTTGAGTCAGACCCATTCTAATATCGAACGTAATCAAGCCAGCAACAGTGCAATCATAGCGGCAGTAAGAGCAGCAGCTACATAGTAATACCACTTCTAATAATAGTAATAGCAACAGTTCGTATTTATATTGTAGGTCTAGGAAGAAGCCTATATCTGGTTAGATTATATTTCATCTTATTGGCAATCATTCACACTCCATCCCCTTTCCGAAGAAACCATATGCTGTCCCACTGTGTTGTGGGATTTCAATGAACTAGTGACGTCACCATTGTTAGACCTAAACGGATGAAGAGAGGGTAGTTATTGCGTCATCCTTTGCTTCCCGATTTACCCTACCCTATCTTTTTCACAGACTATCGGTATCCCGTAATCCCATCGGGATTCTAATCTTATAGATGATCCCTACGGTATAATATTATTATTATTATTATTCCTGGTTCGATATTCATTGTTGAATAAAGCTAATCAAAACTTATCCGTTATACTAAAAAGTATCTAAATTATTTTTATACGTATTCCTTAGAATTTTTGTACGTAAAATTTTTCAAGAGATTTGACGATCTTATACATATGTAATCATCAGGTATAATAGCAGGTTCGTGTATGTACTAATGTTATACTGCAAACTGTTATGTATATAACATTTTTACATTTAAACAAAATATTCGTGATCAAAATGAATAAATCGCATATCTCTGTGTCGGAGTGATAGTGTCTCACAGTTTCATACGGAGGCCTCGGGTTCGAATCCCGGTCAAGTCAGGCATTTTTCAATGATTTTTCCATTTCATATTCCCATACACGAGCTTCGAGCACGTATGATAAATTAATCGTCAAATAATATTCCAAAATTTTTTCAAAATTTATGCAAACCTGCTTTATACTTTTTAATCATACTTTAATCAAATTATCATACATTGTTTAATTAGTAAGTTAATTTGGATTTCAAAAAATAACATCATTTATTGAAATTTCTAATATATTTATAAAATATCAAACAGATTTCAATCAAACAATTACTGTACAAAGTAACGAAATTGGAAAGTGTTTGCATAGTGAAGTTTTTATTTCATTTACTTAATTAAATTATTAATTAAGGAGCCGTAACGTTGTCAAATTCGAAACCACAAAAACTCCCGTACCAAGTTTTTGTCTTTTTTTAATGTCAAATGGCATTGTCATCTGCGACCCCAAAAATCCCGCATAGCCGGTTCGCAGATTTCGCAATTTTTTTACATACGCACCCTTAATTTACCCCTGTACGGAGGGATGTTTGCAACAGTAATGGTGGAATATTGTACTGACCACCAACCTTAGTAACAGTAAAAAAGTTCATAAATCGGTAATATCAGGAAGTATGTTAAATTAAGGATGCAAGATTTGAGGACAAACATGAAAAAAAAAAACATTTTGATTTAAAGAAAAGCAAGTAAAAAATACGAGGTTAATATTTCCAATATTCCTATCGTAAAATTTTTTAAATTATTTTAAGAATGTCATACAGGTACCTGAATTGATACAAAACTTTCCACGATAAAAGATTCTAACGATGCAAAAAACATTCAGATCGTAATAGACATTTTTAAATGATAATATGTTCTAGTTCCTTCATAAATTCTTTTCATCATAACAGTACGTTTGCTTTAGGCTATTATATTTCATATTATTCAGGTGTTACACGAAAAAAAAACAGAAAAAATGTTAGAACATGTTCTACAAGTAAAAATAAAGGAAAAATTTCCTACAGCAAGGATCCAGAAACGCTTCGTTATTTAGCTGTTTCTAAAAAAAAAAAAATGTACAAATTGCTACTGCGCTAGGTCAGATTTTATAAATGTTACTGGGAGTGGAAGGAGGATCAACTTTTTTTACGTTTTGGAGTCTCCTGACTACGATTCTGCGATGTTTATATACATCTGTGTGTTTGTGTGCATGTATAAAACTTTACGTCCGCTCCATCGTACTCAAATCTTTACTGATTTTGATGAAATTCGGTGGAATGAAGTAAAGCTAGTAGAAATAAAACCATACTGATTTTCAAGAAAATTGGTTCACTGAAACCGGAGTTATAGGCAAAAGTCTGGGTTTTTGTGTACGTTTTCAAGGTTTTCATGTTGCAACTTCAAGGGTAACATAAGCAAAAGCCAAAATTAGATTTCTGAGAGCACCATCAGGTACAATTTTGTTTTCTAATGTTCCCGAAACAAAAAGTATGTTGTACAAATCTGATTTTTGCGTATTATAAAAGAAATAAAAATATTGGAACAATACACAGTATAAATGAAATAAAAGAGCAAAAAAAAAAAAACACTGTAAATAATATTATTTACAAAAATAATTACAGCCGTAAAATATCCTTTCTTTCTTAACTAAAACCGGAAATCTGCCCTTCTGACGCACTAACTGTAATAGAGTTTTTATAGCTTGTGAAAAATGTTTCCCTGATTGTTGTTAAAAGGGTGAAATGAATTTATATTAAAATCTTTTGAAGGTAAATTAAGGGGTATATTTAACCTGAAAAACTTAGTAAAAAGGGTCCCACAACTGTATCACTAGTAATTTTTGAGAAATAGTAAAATACAAAAAATTAATGCTCAAAACACAATTTCTTTGGTATGACATAAAACATCGTTACATTTATACGAAGTAAATAAAATTTAGCCAAAAAAAATTTATAGAGAATTTAATTATGAAAAAAATTAAGCAAGTGACTTCAACTGAACTGAAAAATGTAAGAAATTTAACTTATATTTAAAACATAACAAATCGAAACGAGGAAGAAAAATATTGTATTATATTTTTTAATTGAAAGAGTTTATGTTGTGTAAGAATGGTATTAAATTCCAAGTAAAAATCAATTTTAGATAAATAATTCATGCTACGGTAATAAAATAAAAAATCAAAAAAATCGACATTTAGAGTAAATAATTGTAGTTAAATCAATATACATGCATTTGTTCTAGAATATATTTCAGGCTTTTTCAAAATGAAGAATGAATTTCAATATATAAAAATATATCCAACAAACTTTTGGGCGCCTATAAACATTAATCAAATAGAATGATGCTTGGAATTAAAAGTATTAAGTTTTCATATGACTATATTTACTATCACGTTAAAAACAGGTACACCTCCTCAGACCAAAAAGTAGAACTGTACCCTAATATTTCAACCTACGATGAAAACCTTTACTAGCTTTAACAAATTACCGATCCATTAAAAATATCTTTCTACAAATTTATATAAAATTAAACTAAACGAATCTATTTCACTCAATTAATATTATTTATATTGTAATATCCTACAAAAACTGATTGTTCTACATTTTCGTTTGTTGTGTAAAAAGATAGTACTCACTAAAATTTAATTTACGCCGCCTAATTATTTTTTTATTTTTTGTATTATTTTATATATTAATAATCCTCATCTATTTGTATTACTATTATTTATTGAATTTATTAATATGAGTTTCAAACATTTCTTTTGTTTATTAGTTTTTATTTTTTTATTTTATGCAGATTCCTTTCATTATTTCAGAAAAAAAACGTTGTGGGGCAATATACTTTTTGTAATCATGCACTAGGTATGAATATAAATATATATATTCATATTAATATAATATAATATATATATATAATATAATATAATATATATATTCTTATATTAATATATAATATGTATATTAATTCTAGGTATGATCTATATAAAGTATAAGTTTGTATTGTTTGTCAAAGTTTAGAAAGCTCAGTTGATAAACATGTTGGAGATGGATTGTTAGGTGATTATCTCTTGCTATCAATTAAGCCATGTCGCGGAATAGTATTCCCTCCACTGTACTTACGGGAGCAATTCCGAAAATATTTCACACACCTCGGCAGCCCATCTATATGTTGATAGTTTCTACACGTTGACGATTAATACTGTTTGATTAAATATTGTTTTATTAAAATTACCATTTCATAAATATTATAAAATTATTGAATTGATTTTGTTATATTATTTTCTGTAATACAAGTAACGATTGAGAACTCATTTATTAGTTGATTTTCTACAAAGGTTCACTAATTATTCATCATTATCGACTGAACAAAAAAAAATTATATAAAGGTGTTTTTTTAAAAATACCTCTAACATTTCTTGGAAAAGTACTAACCATATTTTTAAGAAAATTTCGCAAAGTAAAAGATAGTTAAATTTTTTTCATAGAGATAAGACTTGACACGATATATTTCAAATAAAATAAGAAATACGACAAAAATAGCTTACACAAAACAATTATTTCTTCACATACAAAAAGAAATAGAATAAAACCAGACACAAAGCAAGAACTTAGAACTACCATGCGTAAGACCAGTCACTGAAATTCTCATTATAGAAGAAAGGAATTACAGCTTAGGTGAGATGGGTTAAATTGCTTCTTAAATAAGATAAATAAATGAACAAATTCCATCAAAGGCAATTTCGGTGAATATTGAAA
Source organism: Lycorma delicatula (assembly GCF_047948215.1). NCBI lineage: Eukaryota > Metazoa > Arthropoda > Insecta > Hemiptera > Fulgoridae > Lycorma > Lycorma delicatula. The sequence continues at coordinate 46,490,594 of NC_134459.1, forward strand.
AGAAAAGTTGGGAAATTTTATAAGGTTAACCTAATAGCAACAATTATTATTTAAAAATAAATAAACCGATTTTAAATTACAATAAAGGGCCTTCATATTTGCATTTAAAATCATATCGAATTTGAAATATCTAAAACATTCCAAAGTATGCAGTATTTCGAGTTATAATTAGATGGGCATGAAAAACCTTTTATGTAAGTAAATAAAGCTAATGGATAGAGTTTCTCATCATTTTAAAAATTAAGAAAAAACTAAAACAAAACCTTAAGATGAAAAGTTGACCCTCTTTTAATTTTAAGAAGATAAATTATGATTATATTTATTAAAAAATATTCTGAGTAATTAGATGACAAATTCTGGTGGAATGATAGATTGACTTCATTGATATAAAAAATATAAAATGTAGTGTTTTGATTTTAAGAACCATAATAAAATTATTCTAAGCTTGTCATCGTTAAATATTCATTAAATTTGCTTTTATTCCCGTCTGAATGAAATATAACATTATTTCTTGGAACTCCCTCAAAAAAACAAAACTAGTTTTCAAAATACAAAAATAGGCTGTCACATCGTACTTATGGCACCCATAAGTAACGAATCTTGCATAGCGATATTCAGAAAATTAAAAATGTTAATTTTTTCTTGTAATTTTTTTTCTAGCCTCCGGGATCACCGTTATATATTGCTTCAAATGATTATATGAAATGATAATTTTATATCGTATGAAAATGCTATGCCTGACCGCCGGGATTCGAACCCGGAACCACTGGATGAAAAGCCAAGACACTATTATTCGCGCCACGAAGGCCGGCCATTTGATTATTCATGAATCTGGAAACTTTATTAAAAAGAACAGTCATTTATTCTTAAAAAAAAATAACGATATCCGTCCTAATAAATCACACAATGGAATTGTTTTCTTGTAACTCTTAAGAAAATATTTTGTCTTATTTGAAAGGGTTCTATTATGGTTCCGTTTTTTAATTAATTTTAAAAAATCTTTCTACCAACTTGTTTAAAGTACAATTAAAAGATTTTCTTTTAAACAAGCAATACTTTGTCAATGAATTTTTAAATAATAATTAAACAATTAAAAAATACCCTTAATCTTTTTCTTTCAATTTATATATATAAATGGGCTGAAATAATTTTCATTAGAGTTTTCTGAAACTTATTTATTTTGTAGTTATTTTTTATATTTAGTGTCTTCATGTATTATTTACCTAAGCATTATTAGGTATTATTAAGTATTAGTAGTTAACATTTTAAATAATTAATATAGATTTTAATCATTGCTATTTTTAATTTTTTAATTAATTGAGTATTTTTTATGGTACTCTGATTACGGATTTACTAGAGTCTCCCTTGAGCTACTCAGACAAAGGCAAGGGAAGTTCTTTTTTTTTTGCTGTGGAATAGTATATCTCCCTCCCACTTCTGGCATGATCTGTATGATACATTATTATGTACTGTTCATTTTCTTCTTTTAAGTGCAAGTTTCCTTTCAAAGGTTCCATATCTGAGGTTTGAATCTAGCTTATTTTTATTTATAATTTCAACAATCTCGTACTTTTCATTGAATTCATGTATTTTGTAGCTGTAATATAATCAACATAATTATTCTAATTTTAGAAGCAGATGATCTTGACAGAGTATTAGAACTATTACAGATGAAATAATCCCTCAAATTACGTATTTTAAGTACAAGTATTTTTCCTTTGATATTTTTTTGCGTAATTACTAAAAAATAAAAAAAAAAACAAAAAAAATAATAATTAAAAAATAATATTTCATTTTTTTTTTAACCAAATGATCTAGAATTGAATGTTTCATTCTTTACTAATAAATATTAGTTCTTTTATATTTTCCATTATTTTCAACACCTCTTCAACGGTTACTTTATCTAAAATACCGTTCTCAGTATTTATTTGATGATGATGCAGCCATAGATTAAATGTTTTAATTTTTAAAGAAAGAAATTTTTTTAACGCCCAAGCCTACATTCCGTACAGTAACACTGAAAGCATATATGTATAAGGAATGCAGTTCCATCAGGCTTATCTTTAGTTTCAAGACTTTAATCTTGAATGTAGAATAATTGCTTTATCCATATAAATGTTGTTGTTACTTTATCTGTTTTACCGAGTAATTATTGACTGCATTTATAAAAGAAAACAAAAAAAGCTGGCTAAGTGTATAAGGTGATAAGGTAAAGCCTTGTTATTAAGTTTCTGACATAACTGTTATGACTGGTAAATATAAATAAGTTTAATTTATTAAGCCGATCTCCATCGTAGAATCTCTGCCTTTTATCAGGAGGTTCTGGGTTTGAAGTCCGGACAGGTGTGACATTTTTTCGTACACCACAAAAAAAACCATTTCGTTATTATTCATCGACAGCTAATACAAATAATTAAATAGAATATAGAGAAGTAAATTCCTGTTCGTATTTATGATCTTCAATTCAGTTAGTGAGTTTCAACACGTTTATTCATTATTCCGAAGGAACAGATTGTAAATATTTATATTAAAAAAAAAATAAATAAAAATAAAAAATAACAAAAAATTAAAACTATCGAAAAATTTACAATTTTTATGTTTTTGTAAAATAATGTTTTATATGAATCAAACAAATTACTTGATTCTTATACAAATTTATAAAAATTAAAAAAAAACTAATAATTATAAAATAAAAATACCTCAAAATTAATAAAATCCTCTAAGAATAAAAAAAAAAATAGTTATAAGTAGAAAACAGAATTGATCTGATTGTTATTTTCAGCCATTCATTTAACATTGTCACTCTTAACTATGAATCTTAGAATTGGAATGCTAGGTTGGCAGAAACTAACATTCCAATTATGATATTTCTTGCGGAAATATAAAATATTGTGAAAATATTATTAAAAAATAAAATGCTTAGCTTTCACAACTGATTTAGTATTCCCGGCAGATCTAGAATCAACGTAAAAACAAAGAGAACTAGTTAAATCTTTATAAGAACGTCCTACAAAATTCCAGCGGAAAAAAAGAAATTATTAACTATTAAACCATACCAAAAATTTAAAAAATAGAAAAAGTCAGTCAATTCAAATATCTTAGTGAAATAATAGAACAAAATGGACTAGAAAAGAAAGCTTCATTATAAACGTTCTCTATTATAAAGGCTCTAAACGTGTTATAAACACCTTTATAACAAAAAAATTCTAATCCAGAAATGCAAAATTAAAATAATAAAATACAATGTTAACTATAAAGTTTACGTACTTATGAATGATTATTTCTTGGCAATAAAAGTTTATTAGAAAAAAAAAACAGAAATATACTAAAGAAGAATCTTGTGGAAAATCTTCCGAATTACAAAAACCGAAGAAGGTTGGAAAATAAAACCACAGAAAAACCTATATGAACAAAAAGAAAAAAAATGTTAATCTAATTAAAAGGAAAAGACTCCATTAATAACGGTCACCTTTATAAAAAAAAAAAACAGATTAACAAATAAATTATTTCACCACTTTGGAAATAAATAATTGGAATTAAAATGATCTGCAGAAATCACTGAGCATTGAAAAGAAAAACAAATAACAAAATTGAACATAAGAAAGAAGAGAACATGATGAAAGATGAAAAAAATGTGGGAAAACACTAAGAGAAAAAAGGAACGTTGTATTGATATGCGGTCCTTTAGTTGGCCAAAATCTAAAATCTAAAAAATTAAAATACAAATTGAAAAAATCCATTATTGAATTTCAAAGGAAAACAATTTTGATACGTTAAACAATTTATAAAACATAAAGTTTTAATGAAATAACTTAAGTTTTCCTCTTATCCAAATAGCCTATTATCTTTTAACTTAAACAATAAAATATCTTTTAATACAATGACATCTAAGGATATAATTAACTTATAATACTTAATATCACGTAAAAGTGGTCTACGTATAATAATACAATTACAGAGTAATTCACAAACCAATATAGAAGTAATAACTTCAATTAAAGCTATTATTAAAGTAATTTTATGTTTTCTAAGAAATACTACAAGTACAAACTTATATTACAAGGACTGTTATTTGATAACTGCAATAAATATTTCATGTTTTTTTTTTTTTAGATTCATTGAAACAAAAATGTATTTTATTGGATAATAAATGAGACGACTATTTTAGTCGTCTATTTTACTTATTGTGTAAATTAATTTCTTATTACATAGTTTACCTAATGAAAGAAAGCATGAGTTTGAAAAGTATAATTTTTAAAAGAGAAACTTTATTAAAAAAAGAAAATGATATATTTCAAAATTACAGCTTCTTATTTTCTAAATGTTTTGTTATTTAAAAAACAGAAAACTTCTTGTTAATATGGGTAAATAAAAAAAAAAAAACTAAACTAGAAATGAAAAAAGAAGAATTTTCAAACATTTACTAAATTTCTATTTTATGAAATCTGTGTCAAATTAAAAACGAATGAACACTTATTAATGCTAGTTTGGCACTAATTTCAAAAAACTAGAGATTTAAAAATTAATCTTCATTATTATTACTATTTCATTTTAAAAGTATATTTCTTTGAAGTTGATTTTTTTATTACTTTTATAAAATTTAAATATTTTAGTTTTATTTTTATTTAATAATATAGGAAAACATAAAAAACTTTAATGAGAAGCTTTAGAGAGGAAAAGAAAAGGGAAAACCTCCAAATATTAATAATAATAAAACAAAAAATTACAAAAATTACGTAAAAAAGGTTTCTCACATTTTATAGCTTTTAAAAAGATGTATATAATGTATAAAACTGGTAGGAATAACGGTGAATGGAATTAAATAAGAGTCTACAAACTCACCTTTAAAAAACTCCTCTAGTGTTTAAAAAGAGTACAGAAACTTCATTAATTGACTAGCCTAAATATTTTTCCTTCCTCTTAGACCAACATGTAATCAAGAAAACAAGTGAATGGACCGAAGCGATACCAGAAGTATCAAAAAATCAATAGGTCTTTTAGATATTAAAAAAATAATCAAAATTATCAATGACATAATATAACAATTACTATAACATAAAAAAATAACACAATCACTACACAGGTCTACAAATACTCTGAGGTATTCAGTAACAACATCGAGATACTTCCACGAGATTCCAGTTTAAAATATTTTAAATCATTACAAAACAATTCATACTGATTCACTACCATTGTAACTATTCCTTCAAAATAGAAATAAACAAGAGAAAAATAATAAAAATTAAAATACATAACTACTAAAAAAAAACCACTGCTGAGAAACATTGCCCTATAAATAGGATAATTACTAATATAAATAATTAAAAGACCGTGCGGCTGACAATTCTGTATATAGAATTTTTTTCAATTTTTAAAAAATTTAATTAAATATACATATAAACATATTTATATAGCCTAGGCCACACCCGGTAACTTTGCCAAAAAGAATTGCAACACGGGGTCTAAATCGGTTCAACCGTTGAGCTGCTGCGGTGGAAAAAACATACATACATAAATACACCCTAAATACATAGCACGACTGTTTTGGGCAGTCGTGTAATTAAACAACTAACAAACATATTAAAAAAGATTAAAAAATCAAAAAAATCCAAAAGATAGAAGATTTCCTTGACAAACATACTTTTTTGTCATACATAATTGTTAAAATAAGTATGTCAGATGTAGCCATTTCAGTTTTCGAGGAAAATATATATATATAGTGTTCATAAAGTACAGGAACCTTTAAATAATTTTCAGCATTTAAATATAGAAAAATTAAATTTGGCAAATACTTCTACCAGGAAAGGATCTATTTTTCATAAGAGACAACCACACTCCTAATGCCTCAGGGGAAATAACTTAATAATTAAAAATAAAGTAGGATTGTGATCTCTCAACACATAAATATTATTATTATTACATTTATTTTTGTTATGAAAGAGCAGTTATCAACAGCTATTGTATTAGCCCGGTGGAAATTGGTAGCGGTATGAAAAGATGCCATACCTGACTGGGATTTGAGCCCGGGAACTCCGCATAAAATTCCGAGATTATTTTAAAGGACATTAAAAAACAAAAATTGGGACTAAAGGTCCCACAACACTTTAATAATTAAAGATAAATAAATCGCCAAAGGTCCTCATCCTCATTTTTTTAAAACCGGTTCCCGTAAATTACCAAAGTTAAATGGCCTAAATATTCAGTTTAATTGTATGATGTTTATATTTATTAATTACATTGATCGTAACGGTCAATTTCATTTTAAAAATCATAAAAAAAATTGAATTAATTAAATATAATTTTAAAGTTTACTTTCTTTTTGAATAAAATAAACTTATTTACATATAAATCAAACATACAGACTATATAAAAATTCAAAGAAAAGTATCAGTGAAATAATATTTTTCGGAGTGTAATATTTTAATAAAAGTTTTTCTAGAAAAGTTTACATGAAAATAACTTACTACTATTTTTGAAAAGTTTTGGTTTGTTGGCGTAGAAAAGCCTATATAAGTATATGCTCCCATAATATTATAATTCCTATTTCTACAAAACTTTGTTGACTTCTTTAAGGAAAATACACACATACGACGATTTTTTTTAATAAAGTGATAAATTTAAAAGTATATTGTAACCTATTAGCTTAATATAAATACGTATACGAATTAAAATTGAGACATCGTACTGTCTGATATTACCAAATAGGAAAAAACTTACGTTTACTTTTAAAATGTCTAATTTTTTAAATTTAAAATTAAATTAATTCTTCGAACACTATAAGGATTTAATTTATTTAAAACATTGGATGTGAGGAATTTATTCAGTATGGTGGAATGGACTAACCGGATTTTAAAAATGAAATCTAAAAATATCAAATAAATGTTGTCAAAAGCTAAAAATAATAAAAAGTTAAACAATGTTTAAATAAATTACAAAAAAAAAAAATTAATACTAAATGTATATTTTTTTTAAATTTTTTGACCTATGTAGAGTAAAAAAAAATTATATATTTTTTGTCAATGGAGTAATTTCTTAAAACCTATTTTAAGAATAACAAGCACAAAACTAAAAAACTCTTACAGGTCATTTTTTTATCTGTTCAACAACTATAAATACCAGTTTAAAATTAAAAATATTAATTACCGATTTTGTTTTTAAAATTTTCTACAAAATTAACGGCAATATGTTTATTTAAAATAAAAAGTTAAAATGTGAAATGAAATATTTATACTATGTAAAGAAATATGTTGCATGAATTTATAATTATTTATTTCATTGACGGAAATAAAATCTATTTTATTTGCACTAAAAACTTAATATATGATTTATTAGGCTTTTATTAAGCTTGCTTTTTTATTTTACTTTAATTATATCTTTCTCATACGATGTATGTATATACAAGTTTACAGTTATAATTAAATACAAAAGAAAACAAAAAAGTTACATGTTTAATTATCAATAATTATGAAGGTTTTTTGTTAGATATTTTGAGTAATTTCTATTTGTTATGAAAGAGCGAGCATCAATAGCTACAATCATTAGTCCGGTGGAAGTTGGTAGCGTATAAAAGATGCTATGCGTGATCGAAATTCGAACTCGGGACCTCCGCACGAAATTTCGAGACGCTACCTACTCAACCAAAGAGGTCAAAAAATTAGTCCGGTGGAAATTGGTAGCATATAAAAAGATGCCATGCGTGACCGGAATCGAACTCGGGACCTCTGTACGAAATGTCGAGACGCTATCTTCTCAGCCAAAGAGGTCAGGTTGAGTAAGTTATTTTAAAAAATTGATCTTTTCTCCTTCTCCCCTCTATAACTCTGATTTTTTTTTCTTATGGATTGTAAGAAAATTGCGTTCTCTAATACAAAGAGATGACAAGTTACAGTATACTTTAAAAAAAAAAGTTATTTACATTCTTGAGACACAGCGAAATAATTGAATAACTTTGAAATCTGTTAACATATATTAAATGTTTAACAATTACCTTTAAAGTAAATGATCATCAGTTTTTGTAATACGCAGTAACTTATTTTAGATTATCAAATACGTTTTAACTATATTTGGCATGCCACAGTCAGATATAAATAACAAAAATATGTTAAAAACGGTTTTCTTAATGAACTTTTAAAACAAAATTTTCATAACGAATTAAATAAAATAATTTTTGATATTCTACTCATTACAAAACCCGCCGGGTTAGTCTAGTCATCGCAAAATCAGCAAATTTTCGAAATCGAGAGTTTAAAGATTTAAGTCTTTGTAAGGGCAGTTGCTTTTATATGGATTTGAATGCTAGACTGTGAATACCGGTGTTCTTTGATTTCTTTGGATTTCAATTAACCAAACGTCTCACGAGTGATCGACCTGAATCCGTTCCAGACAACATGTTTACGAGTACATTTATACTTACATTATACTAACATCTGCAGCTGTGTCAGGCCTGACAAGCCAGTAGTGATAATTTTGTTTACCTATACATACAAATCCAGACCCGCCAGTAGCTGGAAAACTGGTAGGAGAAAACTAACTCATTACAAGATTATGAATTCAGAGTTAATCAAATCCAGAGTTACAAGAGACCAATTGATTTTTATTAGTATTCAAATTAATGGCAAAAATATATAAATAATATATAAAATGATCTTCACATCGCTTTAATTTTCAAGTTGTTATATAAAAGAAAATTAATGTATAGACGCAAAACTTTGAAAAATTGAAAAACATAATGTAAAGAAAGATATTTTAAATATACGTACAAATTTTTTTTTCCTTTTTTAATTAATAGTTTCAATGTACAGTATTTTTAGGGTTTAACAGCAATCTGTTTAGAGTCGTGCATTATAGTTGGAAATGTAATTTAAAAGAGGGTTTAAAATGGAACTAGAAGAGCAGCAGGGGAGGGTGAATAAGGGAAGAATATATATGTATAGATATAGACTCATAGAGAGAGAAAGAGATGGCTGTCACCATTGAGGGATGGTATGGGTTTTGCTATATAGAGGGATGTTGCTGCTGTGTGTGGAGGAATGTGTCAGAGAGATGACTGGTCGTCCCGTGGGATAAAGTGCAAAAGAGAAAGAGTGAGTGAGCGAGTGAGATAGAAAGATTTCTGTTGGAATCGGGATCGAGAGGTCCATAGGGTGTCAGTGGGGAGATCCCAGTAATTTATATGTTAATATGCATTCCTATATTACTGGATGTACTGTATACTGTATATATTATATAGTACATTTCAAATCTACCCTTCCGGCCAGTAGGCTACCGCGACTTTAATCACAAATTGACAATCCCTTCACACTTTATCATGAATAATAAAATAGTGTACAGTAACACATTATCGATGTTAACAAAACGAAAGGTAAAATGTCATACGATGTAATCAAACGTTACATTATAATACTAAATCTTTTAAATTGTTTATAGTATCGAGATGGAAAATAATTTAAAAAAATATAAATCGACACCAAAAAAGTAGATGCGAATTAATAATATCTGAGATGCAATTAATGTTAATGACAAAGAAATGATTGAACTAAATTTGAACTATACAAAAAATGAAGAGCAGCTGAATTTTTACAACCTATCCTGTTATAATAATCTCAATACAAATACAGGAAAATCCCTGTTATATTTCTACGTATTACCAGGATGGTTATACGCGTATATCAAGATGATGATATTAAAAATGTCTTGTAATAAAAAAAAAAATTACATCGTTATTTTGGTTTAATTATTAAATTTACAATCAATTTTATCAATTTTAAAAGTACCAAATCAATACAGGGTTTGTTAAATTAAATCCTGAGCGAGTTAATCGCAAAAAAGTATACCAATAAGTTGAGAGCTGGACTCACATTTGAAATTTCATATAATTGTTCCTAAAAGAAATGGTTAAAGTATTTTATAATAAATTACAGTTTCTTTACATTTTTTATTAAAATGCTTGTAAGTAGAAAAATAAAGAAAAATATATTGTACAGGGGAGCATCAGGTTTATTTTAATCTAATATGGTGAATTAGATAATCTAAAAAACATAAATAGCTGTGATATTGAAAAAAAAAACATTGGCAGAGTTTAAAATTTAACTCTTTGTATTTTACAAATACAAATTTCTGCATAGGATAAAAAAACTAAAATAATATTTTGGTTATTAATCAAAAAATTAATTAAAATCTAAAAATATTAGAATTAAATTGTAAACTGAACGTTAAGAGTCTCGCAGTTACCATGTCTTGCCGGCCTCTGTAACGAGAGTGGTCATCTCGGCCTTTCATCCGGAGGTCCCGGGGTCGAATCCCGGTCAGACATGGCATTTTCACACGCTACAAATCATTCATCTCATTCTCTAAAGCAATACCTAAAACGGTGGTTCCGGAGGTAAAAATAAAAATTTTCCCCTCAAAAAAAAAAAAATGCAAAAAAATCAGTTAAAACACTTTTAATTATATTACAGAAATACTTTATTTTTGAGCGGAAGAAATGATATTTGCGAGACTCTTATCGTACGGTTTACAATTTCAGTGTAATATTTTTTGGAAATCACTGCGTTTTCTTAATTTTTTTTTTTTTTTTTTTTATCAATTACTGATTTTATCTTATGGATTTATTATTAAAATTTATTGCCTTTTTAGAACAAACAAACATTTTTTGTCCAACTTTATTTGTTGATAGTTATATCATTCACTTCATACCATATTTTCCCTTTTTTTAATAAAATTACTATAATTACCTTTACGTGATGTAATATTGCCCTTATTACTATGTAAGTGTAACCCTCGATTTTTATCGTATCCGTGTACATCGATCCGTGGACACACTTTTTATATTATTATTAAATTAACTTTTTTTTTATTTCTCCATCAATTAGTTCAAATAGTTCTAATTGTAGAATAAAAATTTTACCAATCAAATTTATTTATTCCTTTTCAAATAAAACTATTATAATTCTTTTAAACAAATACTTTTATTTTTTAAAGTGATCGGAATTAAAAAAATTGTTTCATCTTCAGTACTTTCATTTACAAAAGAGCATTTACTATTAAAACAAGTTATAGTACAATTTTCTTTTAAATTTTATTATTTCAAGTACATTATCAAGTTTTTTTCGCCACCTAGAACTATCAAGTACTGCTATCTAGCGGCGCGATTCGTAAATTAACCTTTAAAAAAATAAAAAAAATGACATATTCGAGTCCCGCGGTTGATCATATCGCAAAAAAACGTTGTCTAACAAAATTCGAGGTAATCGTGTTTATGTACCACCTTTATCCGCTGATCTTGTTGAGTTAAGACTTCGAGTTAACGCTGCAGTTGCAGACGAAACGTCCAACTTGCTGACTACAGTATGGAATGAAATCGACTTCAGGTAGGATGAAGTCGGATTACAAATGGAAGCCATATCAAACCAAAGTGAATATTGAGTGACAAACTAGGTGTGTTTTTCTATGAAATGATATCTCAACCGAATCTGTAAGTTATTTCAATCAATTTTTATATGGTTCTAAATTTGTGAAGTCCTATTTAAAACACTGGGTATATATATATTTTTTAAATTTATATAAAATCCACCTCCAATCAAGAAATTATAATAAATAAAAAAATTCTGTATTATTGTAAAAGTTTGAAAACGCTTCGTTAGCGGCCATCGACTGGCGAATGATTTCTCCCTGATTTCTCTGCCTTCAGCAGTGGCGGCTCGCGTGTAGGCACTGTGGAACTGCAGCACCCCCTATTTCCATTTGATATTATCGATAACATTTAATATAACGAGCCCTTTTTTCTTTACTTCTTTCTTTATACTTGTACAATATATAACTCCTAAGCTTAAACTCCTCCCGCAGTTTATGAAAAAGATACAAAAATCTTTGTATGGAACTGTGCGCTTCACAGTTTCAGCAACGGGTGTGGTGTTTGACTGTTGTGCGCATGCGCACATAGGAAGCTGAATGCAAGGCTGCGAGAGAGATAGAGAGAGAGCACTGCCACTTCCGCAGTGCCGAACCTGGCGTGCTGGTGAAAGGTCGTATTTTTTTTTAATCCGCGTGTGTGTGGAACGTTCCTTGTTCGTCCCCTTTTCTAGTTTATTCGGTGGAAGGAATATGAAAGCGGGTTAGTTGTTTTTTTAGTAGTGATCAAAATATTGCAGAAAGCAAGGGCTCTTTGATTACCAAATCTGTCCAGAAACAGGCTGGAAGGGTGAAAGAGAAAGTAATTAGTAAAAACTAATTATGTATGTTTTTCTGTGTACATTATTTTTTCTGTGTTTAAATTAAGCGCCATTGGACTATAGTGTTTTTAAGCAGACATTTTATTAAGTTATTATCTAATAATACTAAAAGATATTATCTGTATTGATATTTTATTATTTATTCGGTTAAACGGAATAAGGGTTTCAAGCACAATGTGCATAAAAACCGTGTACCACATTCTTGAATGTATTAAATGTAAAATTGGATTATTACCCTGCTTTCAGCTATTACATTTGATTCATTTTTTTCCGGTTTTTTTTTATTTTACAGAGAAATTTAACCATAACCTTGAAAAGGCCGAGAAAAAAATTTCCTCGGGCAGCACCCCTACTTATTTTAGCTATAAGCCGTCACTGGCCTTCAGTTAAACCACACTGTAATTCTTAAAACCTAAATTATGGGGTAAATTTGGTGGTTTTTTTTAATAAAATCTGACCAAAAAAAGTGTAACTTTACTTTAAACAGTTTTTGAGAGAGTTTAAGTAAAAATAAAAAGATTGGGGATCGAAAAATTCATTATATTAGGTCTGGCATAAAATAACTTTGTTAAATAGATAATAAACACATAAACAGTTAAAAATAAAACTTGTAGAGATTTCGATTCTGAGTAAAACTATATGAAAAAGTCCACAGAAACTAAATACCAACGTAAGAATTTTAAAGTTTATTAAAAACGAAAGATATGGTAGATTTTAACGAGATAGTAAATGAAACAAAACTGTCAATATTAGAAAAGAAAAGAATTAAATATTTTAGAAAAATAATAAATACAAACGCGTTAGATTCCATATAAAATCATATAAATTTACCCCTTAATTTTGGTCCTAAGAATTACAGTTTGTTTTAATTTTATCGAAGGAGTAAAAATCAGGTTGAAGTTTTTCGCCGCCGACACTCCCTAACGAAGCGTTCCCGAATTTATATTTATATGACCTTTCTTCTTTATTTTCACTAGTAGGGCATATCCTGAAAATGCATTAAATTCTTCGTATATAAATCTGTGTATGTTGTTATAACAGCCAGGTCTATTTCTGAGCTTAATAAAAAAAAGGAAAGTAAATCAAGATGAAACAAAATATTTACGTAGGAAATTTAAAAAAAAGAATGTAGACTGTATTTATAAATGATTTCGTTCTCGCTAAAACATACTTTTTATAATATTTACATATTCAAACAACGGAAATATAAAAAGAAAATATATACAAAAGTTGCATTAACTTATACGTTGTACAAGCGTAGGAAAATGTGAATGTTATTGAGAGTAAATGAAAAGAACGGGGGAAAGACTGGCATTAATCCAAAAACGGTCCAATTTTTGGCATTAATACTTTTTTTTTTTTTAATGCTGATATACGAGATCTGAATCATCCATTTCATACATCTAGCATTAAATTGCAAACATCTATTTAACAGACACAGAATTTAAATGAATCCAACACTTTATGTAATGTTATGATTTAAAGCGCTGTAACTCAGAAAACGCAATCCAGATAAACTCATGAATTTAAATTTACCTACTATTTTAACTGTTTTATATATATATATATATATACTTTAGTACTTTCTTTCTTTTTTAACTAATGAAACAGTACATCAGAGCTCTTTATAATATATTGTTGGGAACGTTTAAATCTAGGTAATAAAATATATTTTTGTCATTTCATGGAATTTTACTTTGTGAATTGTGTCAGTTTAAATTTAATTTAACGATGTCATCCACTAAAAGTAACTTGTTTATTTCATTGTAAATATATCATTCACTAATTTTTTTATTATTATTATTATTATTATTATTTTACAACAAACATAACCACATGTTGTAAAGTTCTTAATTATAAATCAGTTTAAAATACGAGAATATTTTTTCTTTTAAATAGATGGGATAAAATAAATAAAAATCATTAATTAACAGATGTTTATTCATAAAATAAATTATATATATATATATAGTAAACAAAAACTTAAAAATTTAATTTTGAGGACAATAGTTTATCGAATATAAACGACATTAATTTACTTGAAGTAAAGCTGACTGATTTACATCGTTTTTTCTTATAAAATAAAATAAAAAAACACGACAAAAATACTCTGTTAATGAAGTGTTTATGGAATTTTCTCTGATAAACTTGTATTTAAATTAGGTGGATGACATCACAATCAAATAAATTTTCATAGTTTATTTAAATATGCATTTTAATTGGATAATCAAATATTGTTAAAACCTTCAATATAAAAAGAGATACAAGAAGCAATCTTTATATTTTAATATAATTAATAAGTGTTGTTATACTGACAAATTAAATTTAAGATCTGTTTTACGATTAACTTGAATGCAAATAAAAGAATTTATAAATATAATTTATTCCAAAATTTACTTGTAAATCAGATTACTGTATTACAAGAGAATTTTAAAGCTGTTAAATTGGATGATTTACACATGTACGCACACGTTTTTGTGTAAGTTTTTACAAACAGAAATACAATTTATTGTAGTCAGATTACTGTTTAGTGTGTTTAAGTATGAATTAAGGGAACCGATATTTAAAATATTAAAACTGTTAACTTACATAAATGTTTATATTTATGAAGCGCAACTTATGCTAAAAACAGAAGTCATTTACTCTCAAAAGAAAACAACATCCCTCTGTACCAAACAGATAACAGGACTGGTTTCATATTACTCATCACAACTAGATTTACCGGAAAAGGTTTTATTTTCCGGAATTTTTTTATTACCGGAAAATCAAAATTTTTGCGATCACAATACTTCCTTTATTTTTTACAAGGTATTAAAAACTCTGAATTCCCTATATCCAGTTCAACATATAATTGAGTACACAAATAATCTTCATTAACGCCTTTTGAATTGAGAATTATTTTCTAGTAATTTTTTAATATTTATTATTTTTATATGTTTACCTTTAGATTATCTCATGGGGTATATACAGGATATTCAGCATAAAAGAAGCTAAATCACGTATTTAGTCTATAAATAACAATTTATTGGCAAACACTTATACAATAGTAACAAATATGTTGTTAAAAACGATTTCTGTTCACTTCTATGTATTTGCCAACACGTATGCATTTGAACACTGTTCCTGGTTACTCTTTTTAGCTGTGCCCTGTATATTTCCTAGATGACACTAGTAATGGTTGTATGAAATCCTGCAGGGAAAGTGGATTGCTCCTATAAACAACTCCTTTTAAAGTAACCTCTCAGAAAGAAGTCTGGAGTAGTCAGATTAGGGATCTTGGTGGCCATAATCCTTTAAAAATGTTATTTACATCGATAAAATCCTATAGGATCCCACAGTAAAGCAAACTGTAAGACAGGTGGCGCGTCTTGTTACAATAAGCAGTCTTGCTCATTCTCTTGCAGTGAGGCTATGAAACATTGGATAATTTCTTGATAGTCGGTAGCATCCACAGTTTTTTCAAAAAACAAGGGTCCTATTATTCGTCACTTTAAAAACGCACACCACACGCCTATTTTTTACGGAAGATTCAAAGAAAACAAGCAGTTTTCAGTACCCCCAAGTTCGATATTCCAGACTGTTAACATACCCATCAAGATGAAACCACGCTTTATCTGGGAAAAACACTTGATTTAAAATTTCAATGTTCCCTAACGAAGTTCTTGAACCATTGACAGTAATGGATTCTTTTAGCATAATCAACATTAGTTAGCTCATGGAAAAACCTGCATTTGTTACGGATAACATTTCAGCATTCTCCTCACTACAGTGGTGGCTGAACCTAGTGAAATGTTCTTTTCCCAGCTTAGTCTCCGTAAACATTTTTAAGGAAATTTTTAACTGCCGTTTTAATGTCCTTTATGACCTTTCTTTTTCTGTTTAGACTCCGGAACCACCGTATGGTATTACTTTGGTGGATGATATGTATGAATGTAAATGCAGTCTTGTACAATCTCAGGTTGACCATTCCTGAGATGTATTGATTGTAATGTTAATTGAAACGCAACCACCAAACGAGACCAGTATTCACGATCTGGTATTCAAATTCGTATGACCTGCGTCGTTAAAACTCACTTTTTCGGGTACTTTTAAAAGATTCGGGTCTAACACCGAAGCTGTTTCACGAAATTTTTTATCTAACTACGGAATAACACTTTTCGCTGTTCTTCCTTTTCAAATTTCTTCCTGAATTCTCGCCGTGAGGCAACATGACATTTCATCGATACATAATTTTCCATCAATAATACAAGTTCTTCAACAGTTAATCATTTTAACAAACAAAAACAAAGAATACATAACCTTGTACAAAAGCCAATACTCGACAGAGACTGGCAATACTCAAAAGTGTCGGCAATAAAAACGTCCTCCCACTCTAGCTCCAGTCGTACCAACATCTTCCACATATTTTTACCCATCTCACACCAATACATGGATTTTTTTAACCAAAATGTATTTAGTATAAACTACTAAGCGATGGGGGCCTCTTTGTATTTTAAACAATACAAAGGGCTACTCTGTATTTTAAACAATTAATACGGATTTTATCACAATTCTTTTTTAATTTATAATTAATTGTATACTTTTGAAGGTGCTCTGATTTAGGTTTTACCACAATATTCGTTGATCATCCAGGCAAATTCTTGGTGAGTTCCTTTTTTTCCTGTGGAGTAGAAATCTACCCATTTTTTACGTGATCTACATAATTTAAAATAAAGGTGTATTTTATATACGAATGATGTATATGTGAATGTCAATATGCCCGCGTGTGTTGGTGCATAACACAAGTATATGGATGTAATGAACTGTTCTTTTTTACATAAAAAAAGAAGATATTTTTAAAACAACATTTTAGGTTTACTTAGGGTATGCTCAAGTTATTTATACAACAGGTTATGTGAAAAATGATATAATCGAATAATAACGACTGATTTTGAACCAGCTCACATTCAGCAGACCAATTTGGCGGTCGGCAACGTTTCTACCTTTCGTCAGGAAGTTTCTGGATTCGTATCATAATCAGTCTTAGCATTTTACAACGTTATAAAATTTATAAATCACATTGCCACAAGTAGGTTTAAGATAAAGATGTGAAGAAATAATAACAATAAAAAATGATTATAAGAACAATAATTAATATTATTAACAGCTAATACTTGAATTACGTTAACATTTATTCATTTATACAAAGATAACAACCTGTTGTCATTGTAAAAATGATTAACTATAATTGAACTCTATTTAAGATTAATATCAAAAAATAAATATTGTAAGTAAATTGTTTGTTGTTTTTAGAGAACGATTCTCTCAATTATTAAAAGGAAAACAAATTTAATTCTGAAGATTTATTAATGCAAGCGTCTATTATATTTAAATTTTCTTTCATTTAAATTTATTGTTTTAAATGGGACATTTTAAATGGCATGGTATCGTGTGATGAATACGCGATACAATCGTCAACAATTGAACTCGAATGATCTGATTGTGCACGTGCCCTTTGTAACACGTACAACAATGATAGAACCAATTAATAAAGACGGAAGCACTAGTATTCTTAAATTTTAATGATTTCAACAAACTAAAGTAAAATCGTAAAAGATTATTTTATTATGAAAAAATTTCAAAAGCCTCGATTTAGCTAATAAATTTTAAAAGTAATACACCTCAATTATAAATTTATTTACATTGAATTTTTTTATAAATATATTTAAAAAAAAAGAAATATAAAATTAATACACGTGTAACAAAAGTAAAATTAATCAAAATAAATGGAACTGTTATAATTTCAAGCCAATTATGATAATAGTTTTAATTGGTAGAACGTATTTTTGTTTGTTTAAACACGTGTCGTAACATATTTACAGTAAAATAAATACCCTTAAGCCGATTAAAGAACAAGCGTGGGCAAAGGGGTAAGTAAAAAATAAGATTAATGAGTTCTTTTTTGATTGGATTATTACCATTTATTACAAAATTTGTTTTACTTCTAGTACTAAACAGAAATTATTTATTTTAATCTCATCGTAGAACAATTATTTAATTGTCCAATTAATCACGAAAAAATTACGATTCATTTTATATTGATAACGTGTTAGAAAATAAAATAATTTTTTTACATATAAAAATAATAAAAAAAATTAAGTAAGAGCCGCTAATGCAGAGCAGGTCAAAATGTTTTTATTTTAATTTTCTGTTTAATAACAAATTTTTTTATCGTTAATTAAAAATTCATTAAATATAAAATACAAAAAAGTACAAACAAAGAAACTACAAATGAAGTGTCTGAAATTCAGGATTTTTACTAAGGAAAAATAGCAAAAAAAAGATATTAAGGTAAAATGTTAAAAATATCGAAGAAAATGTAAAGAAAAGTATGGGGAGATTCAAAAAGCACTTCACAACTCTAAAAGCAAATAAAAACTTATTCAGGTAACTTACAGGGTCGGTTGAGGTCTCATTTCATAGAAAAACACGTAAAGTTTGCCATTCAACAATCAGCGGTTCGATGTGGCTTCTATTTGTAATGCAACATACAATGTACCTGAAGTCGATTTCATTCCAGACTGTAGCCACAAAGTCGAGCGTTACCTCTACAGCTGCGGTGTTAATTCGAAGTCTAAGTTCAACAATATCAGCAGGCAAAGTGATGTAGATATACCCGCTCTTTAATGAAACCCCACCAGAAAGATTCTACCAGGGTCAAATCAGGGAAGCGAGGTGGCCATGCGAAAAAAATGACTATTAAATAGATAAATTATAAAAGAATAATGGAAAATTTAAAATCTGAAGTAATAAAAATATTTGAAATTCAAGTTAAGCTATTTAATATTGTACTAAACGAAGAAGTTAAAAGACGAATATGGAAAGGAAAGGTTAGGGGTAAAATCTTGAGAGACAGTTATAGATTACATAGGAAACACGTTACGGGGAATTATATTTTTAATTTTTTTTGGAAAATATTAAATTACTATTTCTTTCTAACATAAATTACTTTTTTTCTTTTCTTTGTGAATAATAAGACAGATTGCTAAGTGAAAAAAAAACTACAAAGAATATCTGAAGAATCTGATTGACAAAATAAAGATTATAAATTTTGAAGAAATATGAAAAAATAATCACGATATAAGATGTGGTAAACCTTTTATGATTAAAAGATTACCCACAGAGTATAATACTGTATGATGAAAAAAAAACAGGAAACTAATTACACAACAATAAACTGTTCAAAAAATGGAGAGTTTTTCAATTCGATGTATGTGTTTTATTTTATAAATATATTCACGATATTTTTTTATCAGGCTGACAAATCTTAAATATTTTCATATCAACTGACAAGAGGATGATATCAAATAGGTTCTATACAATTTTGATTTTTTATATCCGCCGATCTCCGTGGCGGAGGGATAGTGTCTTAGTCTTTCATTTGGAGGTCCTTCTTTTTTTTCTATTTAGGCTCCGGAACCACCGTAAGTATTATTTAAGAGGATGAATGAGGAGAATGATAAGTATGAATGTAAATGAAGTGTAGTCTTGTATAATTTCAGGTCAACCATTCCTCGACCTGAAATTGTACAAGACTACACTTCATTTACGTTCATATATATCATCCTCTGAAGTATATATCATCCTCATATATATCCTCATATATATCATCCACCTTCCGGAGCCTAAACAGAAAAAGAATGTCGACCATTCCTAAGATGTGTGGTTAATTGAAACCCAACCACCAAAGAACAACGGTATCCACGATCTAGTATTCACCCTACCTTTACTAGGATCTGAATCTTAGAACTCTCGACATCGAAATTAGCAGATTTGCAATAACGAGTTCACCACTAAACCAACCCAGTGGGTTCATCTGGAGGTTCTTGTTTCTAATCCCGGTCAGGTATGTCATTATTCATACGTTACAAATTTCCACTCTGTTAGGGCAAAATTAAAAAATAACAGTTGATGTCCATCATCTCAAAAAAAAGAATTTTAATTGGAATCGGGTTTATGTTTATCTACATTTCCATATTTCTTGATAACTCTGAATACTTTTTTGTTAATTCTACATATGAAGTATAAACATTCAACAAATTTTTGAAAGATATTTAAAGAGAAGGGAAAGAGAACATAATAACAAAAAATATATACTTTAATTTTAAGAGCTGATTTAAAAAAAAATGTTTTTAGATTATTTATTTAGGTATTACATTTAATAAATTTGCTTTAACAAAGTTTTATCTAAAATCGTTCTGAAAAAAATCGATAATAGTTTTTTCGCGATATTTCCCCCCTTCTGAAGGCCCTATATACAGAATTATTTGAGCCAAATTTGAAGAAAATCGGTTTCGTCAATCCTGAGATATTAGAAAAAAAGCAGTACGACACATACGTACGTACAATATACATATTTTTTTTTTGTCTGGATGAATTAATTGAACCCTAAAACGAAAGATTTGCAAAAACCCGATACTATATTTTGGATAAGATCACCATATTTTCCCCTTTAATATAGCTATTCTAGCTCTATTTTCAGAAAAAAATAAAAATTATAAATAAATAAAATCAAAATAGGCGTCCTAAAACCTTTCATATGTCATATATTATACGAAGTACAATGTTTTTTAACTGTTTAACGATGTGCTCTACTTTCTCAATTTAAGCCTTTTTAAAATAAATTTAAATTAGATCGTTAATCAATTTTTTTTAAATCTGTTTTCCTTAATTAACCAATTCTACTATAAAGAAAAACATATAAGAAGTAAGAAATTATTACAAATAAAAATAATAATTACAGTAATTTTGGTGTTATATATTGATATGTAATTTAGACTACTTACGACTATTTAAATGGATTGAAGGAAGGTGTTACAAAACTTACCTGTAAAAAAGAAAAGATAAATCAATTACTGAAATATAAAAATTACAGTTAAGTTAATCAAAAAAGTAGGTGTTATTTAACAGTATTATGTACAATTATAGTAATTATTTAGATTGACACTAATGACTTAGGATCTCTTCTAATAGCTTTACGAGTAGTTATTAATGTTAACAGTCGACTTGATAAATGTCAGTAACAATTGTATATAATTTATACTTATAACATTTAAACAAAAATATTTTCCAGTTACTTCATGTAATTGTTTGTCTGCTATTATAGTAATATGTGAATTAATAAATTAAAATTTTATTCGACTACAAAATTAATTGATTAATAAATAATGTTTTGTTACTATTTCCGTATTAATTAATTAAAGTCATTATTTTCTATCCGTTCACATCAAGATAAAAACATAAAAATAATTATAATCAAAATACATATCATCAACGCCAATGGAATTATTTTAATTGTTACTATGAATTAAATGGAGTTCCTCGATTACATTAGATAACAATAAATTAATAACGATTAAACCAGTAGTTTTTTATCTACACATAACTATTTAGATCGATTATTAACATAGCTATGTGACCGAGATTATAAATATCTGACATAAGTTAAAAAGTCAACGATAAACAATCTACGGGTATTTTTTTTTTAGAGTGATAGAATTTTGTCATTTATTTTGTTTTAATGACAACTTGTTTTATCATTTCAGATCAGTGAGCGAGCACTGCAAATGATCATGGAAAAACTGACGCCGCAACAACGTTTACAAACTGTGGAAATATATTTCCAAAATCAATGTTCTGTTCGCCAAACGTATAGAGAACTTCGTATTTACATAATCGTCCATCAGAGAACTTATTCGTCAAACTATTGATAAATGAAAAAAAAAAAAAATTTACTCTACTCAATAAAAACCGACAGAAGACCTTGCCCTGATATCTGTACGTACAAACGAAAGTATCGGTGCTGTCAGGGATAGTGTAGAAGAAGATCCGAATGGCGAATTCATCGCCATTCTCAACAACTTGGTCTTTGTCCATCCACTACTTGGAAAATTTTACGTAAATATCTTGGTCTACACCCATACAAGATGCAATCGGTGCAAGAACTGAAGCTACAAGATCATAATAAGCGTCGTGTGTTTAATTAATGGTGCCTAAATCAATTAGAAACTGATCCACTTTTTAACTGAAAACTTTTGTTTGGTGACGAAGCTCATTTCTGTTTAAAAGGTTATGTCAGCAAGCACAATTGCCGTACATGGAGTAAGATCAATCCTGAGGAAATTCACGAGGCTCCATTGCGTCCTGAAAAATGCTTTGTATGGTGTGGGTTACATGCTCGACGTATCGTCCGTACTTATTTCTTTAAAAATGAGGCCGGACCACGTGTTACTGTCAATGGTGATCGTTAGTGATAAATGATCAGTGATTATTTATTTCTAAATTTTCATGACATCGACCTGCAACAGTTTTGGTTTCAATAGGATGGTGCTACACCTCATACTGCTTCCGAAACAATCGATTTATTGAAACAGCAATTTAGCGACAAAATTATTTCACAAAATGATCCAATGAATTGGCCTCCAAGATCATGTGACTAACGCTATGGATTATTTTATTTGGGGATATATGAAGTCTTTGGTTTATGCTGAATAAACCAGCAATAATTGACGGTTTGGAAGCAAACATAACTCGTGTTATTAACGAAATACGTCCCCAGTTACTTGAAATATTTATTCAAAATTGGACTGATCGATCCGATTCATCAAAGTTGGTCGTGGTGGACAAAGCTAGAAATTATTTCAAAAAATTAAATGTCACAAAGTTATCTTTCAGATAAAAATAAAATTGGCTTCAAACTTACCTTTTTATGTGTTTTATTTCAATTCAAAGTTCTATCACTCTAAATAAAAACCCATTAGTTCTGTGGATGAGCTTCATTAATTGTACGGAATTGTCTATCCCTATCATATTTATATACAAAATTTTGACTTTGTATCATATTCGACTATTTCTTTAAAAAGAGGAGGGGAAAATAATATTTAATTTTCTAATTTCCTATAGTAATATAAAGTGTAGCACAGGTGTGCAGACTCTGGAAGGGCCGCCGTGTCGGAGCACCGGCATCTCAGAGATATGTACCGAGAGGATTTTACACTGCAGGGTATAAAGAAAAGACCTCACGCCATGTTAGACGAACCACGTGAATGGCGGAACGCAGAGTCGAGTAATGATAAATCAGGATGGGAGCTTCTATTTCGGGTAACCCGACCGTAATCTTCAGAGCTAGCCACGCCAAGAAAAAAAATTCGATAAAAAGTAGCGATTTGTATTTTTTATATATGCATAAAAAAAATTATTTTGTAAATAAATTCTAGCCCTTTGTACAAGTACGGACATAATTACAACGCCAAAAGACGAAACGTACTAAGAAGATAAGATCGTATTAGGAGTTCCAATCTCCCCTCTCGAGACCAATTTTATGATGGTTAACTTAAATCTTCGCCGTGGTTCTGGAAATTTTTCAAAATATAATGTTTGAAAATTTTCAAAATCACTTTTATTCTATTTCGTCTTTTCGAATTGCATACGGGCTAGTTAATACCACCGGGAACGATAATACGGACGTTTCACACTCGAGGAGTGTTTTAAATAGTTTTTAATATTTGGCCTTGAGATCCACAATTATGTCACTGACAACACATGCGACTTCCTCCACGAAGGGATTGCATTGCGTCCTCAATCAACTAGGGCTCCCAAAGAGGCATATTCCTGCTGGGCCGGAAGGCTTTAGCACCGTAAGGATTTCAGGGAACGGACTGAAGGGGAATCTCGCCGGAAGAATGAACCACACACGCGGCTTGTCTCCCAAGGTCAGCCCCGGTGAATATTTCACCGGTCTAAAGGATCGGAACGTAATAATTACTTCCGTCCAAAAATAACACAATATGTATATAACCGCTATTAAGTAATTATCGGCCCGATAAAAGAAAAGGCACAGCAGCAAGGGACTTTTGTCCAGGTTCTGCGATTAGTAGGGAAATACATTAATCTCCCGATATCCTTACGTTCCGTTCCGTTCATACGGTATGAGTGCGATCGATATGCTAATTGAATTAAAAAAATAAAAAAAATTGATATAAGTTTACCATTATCTAGATATTTAATTTAGGAATTGTGTAGCCAGGGAATAAACAATTACGTTAAATGCAGAAAAAAAGCTGTACGTCTACAAATTACATAAATTTAAATATACAGTGGTAACAGAGTATTGCTACCCTTAAAATAATTTTTCAACAGTTAAAAAATGAAAATAAAATTTAGCAAATGCTCCTATTCCGAAAAGGTCTATTTTTAGTTATGAAATCACCGCAGCAAGTAGTGGTCTCATAAAACCACTACTTAGAAAAAATATATATATTATTAAGAGAGGAGCATTTCCTAAATATTATTTTCTTAGTGTTTCATTTTTGAGCAGTTAATTAAGAGGTTCTATAGACCACTTTCGAAACTAGTGGGTAAAATATTAAATGTACGTCAGTCTGGTAGCCTGAAGTTATTTACGTCAGAAGTTTTGTTTTGGAATGCTTTTTAAATAATATGTCACAACCCTAAACTTTTCATTAAAAATTATTGAGTCGGTCCTTTGGATACTTAGGGCGGGTATTCTCATACAAAAAAAATAGATCGTTTCAAGGTAGAAGCATCTGCTAATTATTTTTCTATGTTTAACTGCTTAAAAGTAATTTAAAGTCTGTCATACTTCTTTATAACATTCTCTATGTTTGAAATTTCTTAATTACACAAAATAATTAATTTTAATAACAAAACCAAAAAAATTAACTTCAAACAATTTTTTCTCCCTCTATACATTTTCAACTGCATTTTTAATTAATAAGAAATTTAAATTTTTCTACTGAAAATCAGAACAAAATTTTATAACTAATTCTTTTTAATAACCTACTTCTAAACGTTTTCATTTGTCTAAAGATCAGCTTCACTGAGTGGTCACTACATTTCTCACTACTTTGATCACCTGACGTTACAATTGGAGGATATTTTATTATTAGGCAAACTAATATTAATAATGCAGTAAATAAGCGCGTGCGCGTGTATGTGTGTGTAAAATTTGAATTGTATCTGTTCATTTAATATATCGCTCAGTGCTTTTATTTGTTTCGTAAAATATTAATAATAAATATTTTATACTAAATGAAGAAACATAATTAAAATTCAACACACATTGTAAATACTCTTAAGAATTAAAAAAAAAACTAATAGCAGAAACATCAATTGGCATTACTATGTAAACAGTGCAGTACCAGTTTATCTACAGCTAACGATGGTTATAAGGACATCTAAAACCGTTTTGAGACAAGGTTTTTAAAATTTTTTATTAACATTTTTCATCTGGTACGTCGCTACAAAAAGTTATATTCTTAAATTAATATCATCTCCGACGCCAACGTAAACAAAAACATAGAAAGTCATTAAAAAACATATTATAGCTACTGATATTGTAATGAGATAGTTTAACTATATGTCTTAAGAATTAAGCTACAAAACAAAAAAAAAAACAAAAATGGAGAAGAAATTATCACTATGAGAACACATTCAGCAAACAAACGTAATGTTTCACGAGTCCGTTAACCAAACTGGACGAATTGCCCTTTATAACTGTTTGTCTAGTGTACAATAATATTTTACACTAACAATAATATTAGTAATATTTTACAAACAGGACGAAGAAACTTTAAAGTTCAATGAAAATTATTAAGCAAGTACATTAATTATAGACACAATTTTTTAACCACCATTATTGCGAGAGATACATTAACAAACGGTCTAAATGAAGTATAAATAATAAAAAAAACGAAACATCTTAATAGGTTTCAAAACATTAGTACATATGAGTAATTATTAAAATCATTCAATAAATAAAATTCCTCTTGATTTCTTGAAAAAAGTTTTGGTTTCAGAGGTGTTAAACCATTCATAATTTATTTATTTCAGATGGGTAGACAATACAATAAAAGTTGTGAAATTTAAAAAAAATGAGTTGAATAGTTCAAAAGTGGCCGATTATGTATTACTGTTAACAGATGCGACGGATTACCAACTTTCAATTTCAATTTCAGGTTCATAAATTTTCACAATAACGAAATTATTGAGGTAGTAGTATAAAAAAAAAAAAACAATTGCTGAAAATTGTATGTAAGCAATTTACGGAGTACGGTTTACTCAATTAGTCAAATAAATTATATGCGAAATGGTATTCAAAAAAGGATAATAAAAATTATAAATAAACCAAATATTTTTCGTAGGGAACTCAGCCAACTCGTTTCATTTGGATTTAAATAAAATTGAGAATAGTTTCATTATTATGAACTAAAATTCAAGATGGCAAAACAGGAATTGAAAGCATTTCAGTTCTTCAAGCAGAAAAAATTGCAGATCCAATCGGTGAAGTAATGGTAAACGATCTGATTGGATGTTCAAGTTTCAATTTTATGATTCTTTTGTGAGTACAAAGTACTGTTAACAGCCAGTTCTATAACAGATGTGGTAGAAAAATAAATCATAAAAAAAAATAAGTTGACAGATTAAAAGGAGTGCATTTTGTTAATATCGTGTATATATTGAACCCTCGTCTATATATTGAACAATACAAACATAGAAATTACAAAAAAATTAAGAGATTTTGATGCTAAAAAGACATCGTATAGCTCAGACGTTGAGCTATCAAACCTCTTTTTCTTTGGGTTGCCTTAAACGTTTAATACAGGAAACCAAATATCATAGTAACGATCGTAAAAATACAAACAAATGTACGAAACGGACTAACCTTTCAAGAATTTTACGATACTGGCATAAAGAACTATACTCATCTAAAAGTGATGGGATATAATCTAGAGGATTATTTTGTAACAGGTAATTGGTTAAGATTATTTAATAAACCGTATGCAATAAAAAAATCCCTTTTGGCTGGAAGGCGAAGGTAGATTTCACCGGTGCTAAGTAGAGGATAAAAAAGATTTCCACCTTAAAGTTAAGAAAAACTTCAAATTTACTTAATACGACGACAATGGTTGCATGTGAAAAAAATGTTTCACATGTTTAGCATATGACAAGTACCATCTTACAATTCCAGCACCATCTTTGTCATCCCTTGCCGCAAGGGTTGATCATATCAAATGTATGTGAAAGTGACTTACAGCAGTCTTTCCGTACGGAAAATATATATTTAAAAGTCCGGCCAAACCAGTTAATTTCAAATCTGTCCACAGTTTTCAATCGTCAGATTGTAATCAACAGAACAGCTAGCTTGATGATCCATCCATTGATATAACAAGGTAGAACTTTTACAGAAATATTCGTTACTCGAATAAGAGTCGCTGATATTTAATGTTGGGAATTAAGAAGTTGTTTTAGGTATCTGGAGTCTTCCGGAATATCATTTAAAAGGAAGTAGACTGGCGTAAAAATGTATATTATTACTCTCAAGGAAAGTAGCTATGGATTAAATAGCTTGTACTTTAGACGCTTCACACTAAGTATTAAAAATTAGGATCGATAATATAAAAAGACCCTTAGTCCCGCGAAGTAGTGCATTGTAGTGTACATCTATATTTATTTGTAGTTAAATATTAAAAAAAATACCATTCGGCACGCCGGAACACGGAGGCAGATTTCACCGGTGCTAAGTAGGGGATAAAAAAAATTTCCACCTTAAAGTTAAGAAAGACTTAAAATTTTCCCAATACGACAATGGTTGCATGTGAAAAATAGTTTCATATGTTTAGCATACGACAAGCCCCATTTTCTTAAAGTTCCAACTATATTTTGGTCATCCCTTGCCGTAAGGGTTGGTCATATCAAAATTTGTCACAGACGAAAGTTTTAGGTAATGTTTAGAGGACTAGTCACCACTTTAAACAGATTCGATACTGTGCCTATTAAGGGAGGTATGATTTTCTTTTGTCATCAAAACCCCATTTTTTACCCCCTGGGCCAGTGGTTGGTGATATCAGAAAACTTTACCTGCATAAGTTTTAGCCCCTTATCCAAGGAATAGTAAGAAATTTAAATTCGATATTTTACTTAATAAGAAAGTTATAGCAATAGATTTTTTTTTCGAAAAGTCCGCCCATTTCCAACCCCATGGTCCGATTTTGGCCGTTAATGAACTCGACCGGGAATTTGGGACGAGTTATTTTTAAGGAACAATTTGAAATTGATTGGCGCAAAATTACGGCAGTTATCGTGTCCACAAGAAAGTGAAATATATATATATATATATGAATGTATATATAACTGTATATATATGTATACATATATATATATATATATATATATATATATATATATATATATATATATATAAACGTTTTAGCTGACGTTGGTTTTGGGGTCTGGGGATGTGAAACGCGAAGATATGTCGAAATTTTCCGAAAGTTGAATCATGGTACCCATTGCAATAGGTTGTTTAGGTAGTTAAGAAGGCTGTTTTGTATTCTCATGAAATTTACCTAAAACAGCCGTTGGTATCTTTAATTTTTAAATGACCCTCGTATAAAGTAAACTGCTGTAATACAGATTTTTTTTTTTACAACTCCCTTATTTTACATTGTTTTATTTGTACATTATTTTATGTAATTTCTCAATCGACCGTGGCAAGTTACAAAAAGTAGTAATTCAAAAAGAGTAAAATTATAACAGTTGATGATGACTTCAAAAGATGTCGAAGAAAAAAAGTCATTCATACATTAAAGCTTACATCTAATCAAATCGAACAAATATTAATAAATTTTATAACTTAAGTGTGCTGTATCGATTTAAAATAGTACAAATATAGAGAAATTAACTGTTAATATTACATTTTGTTAATAATTTTGTTCGATTATTGATTGAACCGACAAATTCAAATTGTTCAAATATTAATATTGATTTAATCGGTACATAATTATAAAAAACGCTAATAAAAAATTTAAATCCCTTTTCTTTCTTCAATGGTTTTAAATTATTTTATTAATGAAAACTTTAATACAGATTTAACTTTATAATTTACGCAAAAAAAAACTATTATTAGGTTAGATTAAAGTTGAAAAAAAAGTAAAAAAAAAACCCAAAAAATACTTAAAATATAAAAAGGTTTTAGCAAATAATTCAAACAAAATTAAGATCTGTAAATAACGTGATAACCTCAGGATTAGATAATAAATTCTATTGGGACAAATCTAAAGGCAAAAGGAAGGAGAGATTTTCAGATATAAAAGCGGAGTGAAGTGAAGAAGACTCTATTATTTTGCGGTGTTAGCCTGTATTCAATTAGCTTTCCCGAAGCCCCCGGCTAAGCCGGAGAAGATTTTCTGTAGAGAGACTAAACCGAGTAGAACAGTCTCCCTACGATATACCACGATTTGTTGTCTTTTGGAATTCTCCCAAACCACGACGATTCTTTGCCCGGGGGGCCGTTTACATTCATCTCGCTGATAAACCGAGACAGAATGATTTACACACACAGAGTTCGCTTCTTACCGATCTCCCGACACTCTTCGACTCGAGCTCTTAAAACCACGTGTATATAACGCTCCCATGAAATATCTTACATTTAGTTACTCGTTTACCTTTTAGAAAGCCATTAATCTTACCGAAAGAAATTAACTAAGACAACTAAATAAATTGCAACAATTTTTCATTCTTTGTTGTTTGTTATCTCGACGGTAATGTAACGAGATAATCATGTAAATACTATCATAATTCTACAGCATTTTAATTGTTATTAATTAATCCTACCATTATTATTCCAAACATTTATTTGGAATAATTAATTACCTACGATAACAGTACGTATTATGATATGTTATACAGATGAACAATTTTTGTTGAAATAATTTATAACTACTCTTAAAAAACAACGATAATAATAATAACAGTAAATATTTATACGTCATTTATAATAAATAGATTTAAATCAGTAATGATGATGATGGATATAATAATTAAAACAACATTCAATACAACTCACTTGTTAAACTAATGAAAAAAATTACATTCCAAGAATAATGATAATTACAATTATAAGAAACAGTAAAGAAGTTGTATTAGTATCGTGATTTATTATTACAACTATTTTAAAATATCGTTAAGGTTCTTGGACGGTCAACTGAGAATGATTATTAAGTTTCAAATTAAAAATTCATTTTGTATCATTTTCTTATATTATTAAAATACATCCTATTTACCTTTAATTTATGCATATTGTAATATTATACTTAGTTTTATTTTCTAATGTATTAATATATATCATATTGAATGCGTAAGTTCCTGAGGTCGATATTTTTACTGTGTGCAATCATCTTAATATCACTGACTTAAATAACTTTAAGATATAATAAAGGTGACTGTGAATACTCGTATACACATTAAATCAAATCGCGTGTGCGTGTCTTTAAATTAAATATACCAAATTAAAGTTTTAAATTAATTTAAATTTTAAGTGATCCGAAATTCTACATAACACTAACGTTTAATGATCTGTACTGGCCAGACATCCTATTTTTTTTATTTTAATTAATTTTTTTGGCAATCGTGTTTTTTAATTTTTAACAGATTTAAACCTTGTTCATATATTCCCCCCAAAACAACTGTTAAAATTAAAAGATATTTCAAAAACTACTATTACTCCGTCTATGCGTTTTAGTTAATAATAACGGTTAAAAAAAAATCTGAAAACTTACTGCATCTTTGTCTGATATATACAAAAATAAGCGTTGAAATAATTTCCAATAACACCTTAATTTTATTTATTTTCTATTTGTTTTATCTACTTATCTTTAAAAAAATTCATTTTCCATTGTTCCATTTTTACTATTTGTACATTTTTTTTGTACATATTAATTTCATATATTAAATGACTATTTCAATATTCATTTGTACATATTAATACAGATTTAACATAACTACATCTATTATTATTATTATTATTATTATTATTATTATTATTATTATTATTATTACTTTTTAATAATAAATAATGCTGTGTGAAGCTATTCTGATCAAGAATTCACAAGTCTTCTTTGATCCGTCCGAGCACATACAGAAGTAATTTAGTCTTCTATTATTCATGGAGTTGCAGACCAACCCATACTCTGTATAACAAAGTAGCCATAACATTATAGTATTTGTAGTTTTAATGACATTATGATTTGGAGGAAAAATGAAAATCTCTATATTTCAGTTTTAATCATTTCGGATAATTTGATTATCGAAATAAGATTACAAATATAAATAAATATTAATCGGTTTTAATTTTTTTGTTATTTAAAGTATAACATTTTAATTAGTATTAAAATATTTAGATTCTAAAGTGTATCCGAGGTCATATTTATATCAGAAATAAAAATTATTTCAAAAAATCTTGTATAATGGTTTGTTAACATAAACAAGTCTGATTTATAAAAATAAATGTTTATAAAAAAAAATAATCTTAGATTAGTTAACTAGTAATGTATACGTAAAAATCCGAAGGCGATAGTTAAATAAAATTACTTTGTTTCTTCCAATGTATTCTAAAAAAAAGGATATTTGATACAACTAGTATCGTACGACGTAGGAGGCTAATATATGGATATATTTTTAAAAAAATAACCAAACCACACACACACACATTACATATATATATATATATATATATATATATATATATATATATATATATATATACAAAACATGTATACAAATGTTCCCAAGTATTTTAACAGACGTCTCAAACGATTTATAAGGTATGTGTTACACGAGTGGGTGAAGGAATTGTGAGACAGGAGTCATGTGATGCACATGGTAAGAAAACTAGTTGAACAAAACAGAAGTGAAAGAAAAGAAGGATGAAAGAGAAATAGAAGGGAGAAGTAAAAAGGGAGATGAATGTGTCAGGCATTTGGAGTTAATGAGAAGAAGCTGTCTGCTGCGTGTTGTATCGAGTAGGAAGAAGCGACTGGACAGGAGTTCGCTCGCTCTTATTTGAAGTGAGGGTGGATGGATAATATAAAACGCAAACACACACAATGTATTATAAACATATACCCTTAAATTAGTTGTAGCGGTATGGGTAATCTTGGAGGCGTTTAAAATTGTTTAACACCTTTTAACTTCTTTAACGCAACATTATGTTCAAAGGTATTTTATCAAACGCATGATTTAATAAGTTGGAATTTTGTATTCCTCCACACACACACACACATGATAAGGTTATATATATGTAAGTTTACCAAAACATGTACGCCGGATACGACACGCATCTGGAGTGTAAATTATTTGTTTCAGGTACAGGAATATCGTATATATGTTAAACTGAAAAGATCCATATACTCGTTTCTGAACTTTTATAAGAAAAAAATTAAATTAGTAAATATTTAATTTACCCTCTAAATTTTAATGGAAAAGTTATTTACATTTTAAAAATCATTATTTTCAGTATTATTAATTTTAAATTTCATATTTATTAATCATGAAATAATTTTCTTTTTTTACTTCCTTGTACGAAGTAATGGAAGTATTATAATAGTAAAAAATTTCGGTTCTCAGATTTCAACGGAAATATCCATTTTCACCATCACTGAATCCATTTTGACTTGTTTCGACGTGACGTCTGTACATACTATGTATCTTGTATAATTAAAAAAAGA
This sequence comes from Lycorma delicatula, assembly GCF_047948215.1. Lineage (NCBI taxonomy): Eukaryota > Metazoa > Arthropoda > Insecta > Hemiptera > Fulgoridae > Lycorma > Lycorma delicatula. The sequence goes on from NC_134459.1 coordinate 46,523,388, forward strand.
TTAGCCGTACCCTTTTGATTGCAATCGACTGAACCTAAAGTGACCAAAAAAGCCCAAAATCCAAAAAAAATGGAAATTGGACTTAACTGCAGTAATAAGCCCTCATTAAGAGCTTTTCAACGATATATCATAAGTGGTACTTATTTTCATTGATTCCAGAGTTATAGCCAAATTAAATTTTAATTAATGAAATATTTGGATCTTACAAGGGGAAGGTACATCGGTTCCAATCAGGTTCCTCTTCTTCTTCTTAACTTTTTTTTTAATTTAAATATATTGATTTATTAATAATTATTAACCTCTGATTGTAAAAAAAATTACGATAAATAATAATTCAATAATATTAAAAAAAATAAACTGCAAAAATATCAGTTATTAATGAAATAAAATTTTACGTACTTTCATTTTAAAAGAGTGTGCATGTAATTTAATAGGCGTAAAGGAGGAAGTCATGTAGTGTCCACATCAGATTATTTCTTTTTAGATCCACCTTATAGTTTGCTTGAAACAATAATATTTTTTCAATAATAAAATTGAACATTTTAAAGAAATCTTCATTGTGTAACAGATGGTAATCTCTAAAATGAATGAATTTGTCTTTACCCACTATTAGATATTGCTATAATTTATTCATTTTTAATTACTTTAAAATCGTCAAGAAGTAAACTATTAAATAATTTAATAATTGAATTTCTTAAAAACTAGTTAAAATAGAATAACAATTTTATAACCCAAAATTTTTTTTTAATATATAAAAAATGTAATTTCTCTAAAAATAACGCATGGCGTCATCTTTGAAGTTATTATTGACACAGTCGTCAATAGAATCACATATTAAAATGGTTAGGAAATCCTTTTAGTGTGTTGTAGAATAATAAATACAAGTTATCTATTATTCTTTTTTTTTTCTACAATTATAGTATTTCCTAACAAGGTTTGGATTTTATTATAAAAATTTCATCTTAACTTTTTAATTATTAAACGTAATAATATAAACAATACCTTCAAATTACTTACAAAGAGACTTTTGAAAACTTTTTAGGAAGATAGACTATTTGTTAATAGTCCTTCTTCCTAAACCATGTTGTTACATGGTTACTGCTAATAAAAGAGTCATACGAAATAGTTCAAAAAAAATAATAATAATTTCCATATAATATAATAACATTTTTTGTAACTTTCTTAATGGAAATCACGTTTTTTTATATATTGAAAATAACTTTTTTTTTTACGCAGTACTCAAAATTATAGAAACATTAAGGACTTCTTATTGATACAAAATGTCAAGTTCCACCTAAATAGAGAATAATCATTAAAACTAGTAGATAAAAATTTTTAAACCAATACATACCCACGCGCGCACGCTCACACATACACGAGAGAGAGAGAGACAGAGAGACAGAGAGAGAGAGAGAGAGAGAGAGAGAGAGAGAGAGAGAGAGAGAGAGAGAGAGAGAGAGAGAGAGAGAGAGAAATAATAGACTTTGAGGAGGAATCTCCAAAGAATACCTACGAGAGATTCCTGGTGACACGAATTTTAAGAGATTACAAGTTTTCGTTTTTGTAAGTTTATAAAGCACTTATGGTTGTGTTTAATAACTAACTGTAAATGGTAAATCTTATTGTTTACGGAAACTCAAACTGAAAATTACCAAACATTTGGAATATCTTTTTAAATCTTCTCACATGTCTACTGTATTTATGGAGATATATAATCTAAATCATGAATTTTATTATGTTTAACAATTGAGTCCTTTCACGTTCAACACACTTTTTAATTTAATACATATTTGTTTGGTGTCCTATTTTCCTTTTGATTCCTGGAGCATCAGACTTTACTACGATTACATTTTAAATTGTGATTTTAGTAACATCCATTATATAACATTGCTAATTTGATTAATACTCTTGTGTATATATATTATATGGTAGCTGGCCCATCTAGCCAGAAGCTGGACCCTGTAGGCCCAGATGAACCCAGGAGTCAACTCAGGGTCTCCCGGAGCCTAGCCCAGGACCGCAGAGCTCGCTTCGGTCACCATTCCCGTCTACCCGGAAGGCTCCAACAACCAGGACCTCCGCAATGTTCGTTATCCTCATGATGGTGAGAATAATACTGGTAAATAACAATGAAAGTATTCATTGCTTTATAGAAACCTGAATAAGAAACTAAGTTTTAAACACACATCTTAAACTAGGAAAACTTCACAACTTATTTATGTTGTCATGGTGATAGAGATATAACAATGAATTAAAAAAAAATATATATTTTTTTTAATGAATATCTTTAACTGAAAACTTAACTGAAAAACTGAAAACTGAAAACTAACCCCCAGGAGTTAGGGCCTTGATCTATGGCTTAAAAACATTCATGGGAGTACGAATGTATCCCAAAAATTTGAAAGTAATCAGTCGGTTCGATTCCGAGATCATACAGACAGACACCAAACAACAAACAAACTTGGTAGTTGCTTTTTTCCATGGAATAACACATAAATTCCTGACGTGATTTAATTATTTAATTTATGAAAGCTGTAAGTTAAGTATATAAACTCCCATTACATAATTAAGTTAATTTAGTTATCTCCCCTCTGCTCCCCTTTTTTTTATTCCCCTTTGCTCGAGTCAATAACCATTTAATACCTCGGTTAGGTGTACCAATACTATATTTTAATTTCGCTAGTTCATAATTCAAATAAATAATAGTCATTGTTCAGCAATGATAAATATAATTTAATATAATTTTTAAATATTACTCTATAAAATATTATACTGTTGAATATTCTACGAGTTCTACATACATGATGATGGCATGAAGTGTAGATGAACCCTGAACAATACAATAAATTAGATACATTGTTACCATAAAACATCAGCTGGTAACATAGACCAGCTAAATATAAACGAAATTAATCTTACAAATGAATAAGAAGAAGGAGACAGTATGTATTTATTTAATTTTACAATTGAATAAGAAGAAAAAGAGACATAAGTCTTAACACCATTTATTAAACTTATAAATGCAAAAACATTAATTTAATATATTTAGTCAATCTGTGAAACGAATAATTTGAAATTGCTTACCATTATAACATTTGTATAGGTTTTATAAATCGATATACTTGATAGCTTTATAATTATTTTAATAAAGTTAATTATACGTAATAAAATTTTACACAATCTTAAATTTGCATAAAAAAATATTTAATTCATTTTCTTTTGGAAGAATTACAAAGAGTTTAGGAACATATAACAAAAGTAAAAACATAATAAATAACGACCAATTCTAGGAAATTTAAATTATTTATACGAAGAGAGTATATTAACATCAGAGGTTACTGGTAAAATATACTCGTAAATTTATAATAGAATGATATCAAATCTAATAACAAAAATAAAAAAACTTTTGCCAGAAGTAATAGAGTAAATGTAATAATATTAAATTTAATAAATTATCCTACATAGTTTTATTCCACGTGTAAAATTTATTTCAAAAGAAATTTTTATAGATTTAATTTTTTTTTATCGAAACAATAAAATAAGAAAAGGGGATGAAATGTGTTACAAGATTGTGTTACACTTTTGCGGAAAGAATTCTGAGATGAAAGTACAGTCAAGAATTTATAAAACTAGTAACTCGATCCGGAAGTATATAAGGTAGGCGCCATAGAAAGTGAAGATTTAATAAGAAGTTGTGGAATCGAGGGGGAGAAGGAGACCGGAGTTTTGAAAAGACACGAGTGGACGTAAAGCAACACCGAGTAGACGTGACGGACAGAAGGCTGATGAGATTTCTACGCGAGTGGCAATCCCAAGAGACCGGGCAGTATCGTGGCTATCCCCATCGCCTACTCCTTCTCCCACTAGTTTTCGGTCGAATACAGAGAGAGGACATATCTTTCGCATTACCTTTACAAAAATAATTAGTTAATAGTATTTGCTTTCAAATCACGTATCACTTTATAAAACTAATTAAAATTTTTAATTATTAACAATCGTTTCATAAAATAAATGCTATAATAAATTAAATTGGTTATTATGCAGAGAAATCGATAAGCCCTCCGATGTAGCTAGCGGTTTCAGTCTTTTTAACGGCTAATAATCATAAATATAAATATAACAGCACTGAGTAAATAATTACTTTGTATGTAATTTTTTTTTAAATACGTCACCACTTGATTCCAGGAAAACATTCGGTAAGTTTGTAATTTTATAATATCCGAAGCGGCTATAATATACCGGTTTCAGATGAACTAAAATTAAAATACACATTTAATTTTTAAATCAAAAGGTATATCCAAGCTATTCGTAGAAATAGAATAAAATTATAAGTTTCAATGAGTCTTACAGAAAAAAATTGAAAACAAAATTGACGACGATATACATAGATATTTTTCATTAATGAAATAGAAAAACCTATTATCGTACTAGTTATTGTACCATTGTACCATATATTTTATTTTATTAACACACAAACTGAACTGTACTGTTTTTCTTTGGGTAACAAATAGTATTTTTATTCAGAAGGACAGCCCTACTCAAAATTACGTACGAAAAAAATTACGTACGAAAATGAATTAAAATTTTATTTTCATTATTCCTGGATTCTTTTATTAAAAATCATTTAATACGATTTTCTTTATATTTTTAACCTAAAAAATATTTTTTTAGATGGTTTTTTTTCAATAAAAAACCAATTTTAAAAGTTTTTATTAACTGTATTTACATTAATTTTCTCAGAATTAAATTGTCTACAAGTTTTGTTAATAAATCTTCCACATTTAATAGTCATTTAACAAACCTATTGTATTAAAAGCCTAAAAAAAAATTATCTTTTGACACCGAGTTTTGTGTTTTACGTAGGATATCTTAAAAACTACCAGAATTGTAGTTTCGGGGCCAGATTTTGATGTTTCCCAGCTCAAATTATAAAAGTAACCACTAACTTTACAACTTTATTTGGTTCCAAAAAATTACAGTAGGGATTCTTTTTATAAGAAGAGCTGAAATATGGGCGATATCTTTCGCTAGCCGTAACTAAAAAACAAAGCGTTTCCAGACCTATGTTTATATGAACTTTTTTTTCATTATTTTCATCAGTAGAACGTTCTAAAAGTTTCTCCGTTTCCTCGTGGGACATCTGTGTATTATTTGCGACAATCAATTGCAATACCTTTTTTTAATTACAGACAATAATTCATATAAACTAAAATCAATCTGATATGGAAAGGTAACAAAGATTACCACTATTTTACAAAACAAAAATAGTATTATACAAATATCAGATTTATATAGTAATTAGCATATATTAATTTTGATTGTTACAAAATAATAATGACAGTAATAATAGTTTATGAAGTAATGACAAAATTTGTAAATTTATTTATTTTTTTAAAGTCAATAACATAAATAACAAAGTAATTCTGTTGATTAACAAATAGACACACACACACACATATACACACACACACACACAAACACACACAAACACACACACACACACATATATAAATATATATTTTTTTTTTTAAAGAGTTCTTACACTACAAAAATATAAGAAAAAATATATGTGCATGAAATATGATTTCTCTCTTTAAAAGTTTTTATAAAATTAATTTTTTCTATTACAAAATACGTTCAACACTTTACTCAAAAACCTTTTTTTTTACTGAACATTACCCATTTTTATAAATTACAATTGGTATATTATTTATACCTGAGGGACTTAATTAATTAAATGTAGATGTATGATTTATCAGTAACTCTATAAACAACACGAAATTTAGGAAAAATTTATTTTCGAAATATTATATTGATATTAATTCTTTCTTATTTTTTTAAATTATGCAGATGAAAATGTTGCAATCCGACCACATAAGCGTTTTTAAAAATGTTTACTTAGAGAACGGTCCAAAAAAGTAAGTACAGTATATCAACTTTCTGACAATAAATATTGTAAATCACAATTTAGGTGAAAAACAGAAATACGAAAAGTGATATGTTGATTAAAGGGAGGTGTTATAAGGGACGGTAATGATGGCTGAAGTTAGTTAGTTAACGAAGAACGAACGATGCTTTTGATATTTATAACGATCCTATATTCTGGTTGAATTATTATATAATATGAAACGTTAGAGTAATGTGAAAATTTTGCGCTTCTACAGTCAGCACTCGGAATTGGATTGGATTCGGGAAATGAAAGTCACTGCGGTGCGGACGGGTAGATGGAATACGACGAGGGACGAGGATGAGCGAGAGAGAGAAAGATAAAGCATAATTTGATGGAGGGGAGGATGAAAGAACTTCTCGTCATCTGGAAGCATCAAAACCGAGGCAGGAGATGATGAAATAAAATTTACTGATCCACCGTAGTACATTCGTTCGCCGGCAAACAAAATAAAAACAAATGCTTGCTTCCACCAAAGAACGCTACTACATCACCCGTTGCCGAATTGAAAACGACAGGGGATGCTTCCGGTTTCACTTCCGTCATGTTTTCGTTCTTAGCCGGCAGACATTCCCTAAGTTACACGTGGCACTCGCTCTTTCTTAAAGTTTCACTATCTTTAGTCTATACGTCAATAACTCGGCATTATTTTCAGTACGCTACAAAATACGATGCTTATAAGACACCAATAGACCTCTTCATACTACGTATTTCTAGTGGTAACACGCGCCACTGATATTAGTTGTTCCTTATGGAAGCTTGCTCTTATTTAATTAACTTGATTAACATTTTATAATTTTAAACAAATTTTCTTTAAAAATCCACAACTTATTTTAATAAAAAATACAAATAGAAAATAGATTATTCATAAAGATAGATTTTCCCTACAGTACAGGAAAAAACAATAAGTAAAGAAAAAATAGAAAGAAAATTTTATGTATTGTACATAAAAAAATTATGATTCTATGAAAAATTTATGTTTAATTTGTAATCGATTTTGCAAAAAGAAAACTTTGAGTAGTTGGCCATTATTAAACAAATAAAAATTAGGCGACTCCGAAAAATTATACTGTAGCACATCAATATGCATGAATTTCAAAAGAGCAGGTGTTATTCACCAATTCAAGCGAAACTTACTTGTACATTGTTCAATAGAAAACATTTGTGTATAAAAGTGACTTACAATCTTTCCGTACGGAAAATTTATATTTAAAAGTCCGGCCAAACCAGTTAATATCAATTCTGTCCACAGTTTTCAATCGTCAGATTCCAATCAACAGAACAGCTAGCCTGATGATTCATTCTACGATATAACAAATATTTATTTTATAGAATATTTCTTTTACAGAAAGATTCGTTACTCGAATAAGAGACGCTGATATTTACTGTCGGGAATTAAGAGAGTTGTGGTAGATACCTGGAGTCTTCCGGAATATCACTTAAAAAAAGGAGACTGGTTTAAAAATGAATGTTATTACTCTCAAGGAAAGCAGTTATGGCTTTTATGTCGTACCGAAAAATCGTTTCGTGGTAGAAGCATTTGCTAAGTTTTGTTTTTTTACTGTTTAACGGTTAACCATTTAATTTTAACTGTTACTTTATGAAACCCCCAGCATATATTTATTTATCTCACAGATAAAATTGTTAAAAAACGCTAAAACGAGAATATTTTAGATTTGAAAAAGTATTAGTTCCATAAAAGGATTAAAAATATATTCCTTAATCCTTGTAATACACTTATAATACTTAAGACGTTGAAAATACCTCATTTATTATAAAATAAAAATAATAATAAAAATATTAGTATAATTAAAAAAGTTAACCCATTTTTAGACGACGTGAAGTATTCAAACCATCTTTCTTGTTATTACCTTTTTAAGAGCTCGTAAATATAAAATATGTGTTAAATGCAACTTTAGCTACGATATATATATAAAACGTAAAATAAAAAAATCAAATAAAAGGTGTTAATTATAAGTCTGAAATACGTTGAAAATATGCAGTCTCAAATATGTACAAATACTCCTTATTCAATTTTTCAAAATACACGAAATTGATTCACCTACAGTACGTGCCAATTATAATAAATTTCATAATTTTAGGTCCCTCAGTTTCTGAGACATAATTAAACCAATACGTACCCTATGCATTAGTATTGTTAAACATGAAAGGTTTAAAAAGCTATAAAAACACATGTTTTAATCGTAAGTTAAAAAAAAAATTTTTAATACAATTTAAAGAAAAAATTATTTAATTGAAAATTTCCATAAAATCCTTATCACTTAATTAGATAATAATGATGAATAAATATGAATAAAAAACACACAATAACGAATAGGAAAAGGAAGTAATAATAATAGACAGAAAAAGCATAAAAAACCACAGTACTTCAATACTAAAAATAATAGTAACTATTTCAATAGATAAAACGGTAACAGAAAATGGAAATGTTAAATAAATTGTAATAAATATAAGTTTACCTTGTAAACCGTCATACTTATTTTAAAAACAAAGATTATAAAAGTACATAATGCAGAATAAAACAATATGCGTAACAAAACAAAATTATAATATTGCAATAAATAAAACAATTTTATAATGTCACGGTCGATAGTAGTCATATAAGTAATCTGATTTACCGGTTATAAGATGCGGGTAGCAATATATTATAATTGTTAAAAAATAAATAAAATTAGAAGATGCTTTGGGCAAAATAAAACTACTCACCAAAAAATTTAATAAACAATAGCTTGCAAAATCAACACACGATTAAGTCCATTAGAGGTTACAATATACATGAATAAATCCGTGGAAGAAAGTTAAATAAAAATTATAATTAAATTTCTAGGAATAAATTAATTTTTTTTTTTTAACCTCCGGATTCACCGTTAGGCACTCTTCAGAGAATAAAGATGAATGATTTGTAGCGTGTGTGAAAATACCATGCCTGACCGAGATAAATTAATTAATTAAACTTAAGTTACATATTTTAAATCAGAGAATTATTCTTCTTAGTGATTTGTCAGTTGATTCTATACAAAAAAACAACTAACGATAGTTTGTTATATATAAATACGATTCTTTCCTTACAAGTTAGAAAAAAAATTCAAATAAAAGAAAAAATACAAATCAAAATAATAAAAATAATTACTATTTTAAACTTTTTAAGCAAGAGAACGAGAAATATGCGATAGAAATAGAAAATTAAGTAAAAGGAAAATTACAGAAAACGTATAATTAAACAAGAGATAAACCACTTGCGGTTAATCGGAAACCTACTTCGTGTATTCTACAGAGAAACGGTACGATCGCGATTATTTAGTACACAAGTACTAAATATCCACGTCCTTTTTTACTTCCTTGTATGAAGCAAAGGAAGTATTGTAATCGCGAAAAATTTCGGTTTCCATATATCAACATAAATATCCATTTTGACGATCCGTGAATCCATTTTGACTAGTTTCGATGTGACGTCTGTACGTACGTTTGTATGTATGTACGTATCTTGCATAACTCAAAAACGATTAGCCGAAGGAAGTTGAAATTTTGGATTTAGAACTCTTGCAAAATCTAGTTGTGCACCTCCCCATTTGATTGCACTCAACTTGACCAAAAATGTCCAAAAAAGCCCGTTTTTCATAACTGGAGTATAAAGCCCTCACAGAGCTTTTCAACGACATAACATAAGTACGATACTTATTTTCACTGGTTCCAGAGTTATAGCCAAACAAAATTTTAATTAATGAAATATTTGGATCTTACAAGAAGAAGGCGGCACATCGGTTCGAATTCGACTTCATTCCGTTTTTTATTTTTTAACTTTTTTTAAATTTAAATTGATTGATTTATTAATAATTATTAACCTGTGATTGTAAAAAAGGTTTTACAATAAATAATATTTCAATAACAAAAAAAAAAAAAAGTTAGAAGTTATTAGTGAAATAAAATTTTATGTACTTTTAAAAATGTATATATATAATTTAATAGGCGTACAAAGAAGTCATGTGATACCCACTTCAGAATTTGTTTTCTGTTTAGCCTCCGGAACCACTTCAAGGTATTACTTCAGAGGATGATATGTATGATTGTAAATGAAGTGTAGTCTTGTATAGTCTTTTTTTTTCATTTGACTGGTTTGATGTAGCTCTCCAAGATTCCCTATCTAGTGCTAGTCGTTTCATTTCGGTATACCCCCTACATCCTACATCCCTAACAATTTGTATAGTCTTAGGTCGACCATTTCTGATATGTGTGTTTAATTGAAACCCAACCACTAAAGAACACCGTTATCCACGATCTAGTATTCAAATCTGTACAAAAGTAACTGCCTTTACTAGGATTTGAACCTTACAACTCTCAACTTCGAAATCAGCTGATTTGCGATGACGACTTAACCACTAGACCAGCCTGGTGGGATTGTATTTATTCTCTCTTGATTTTTAAAGATGTTTTAACACATTTGAAATCTTTGAATAACATTTTTTAAATATCAGCCAATAATGTTAGGGCTTAAAATGTAAAAAAAACGATTTTCAGTAATTCTATTATATAATGTTCGTATATTCTAAAGAAAAATCTAATAATTATAGTGGAAGGTTGCATCATTATAATTATTTTAATACATTCAAAAACCATACAAACCATTCGTAAAAAAATTTGTACTGAATTTTCTTATTAAAAAAATGAAATATTGTCAGTGGATTTTTTAAAACTGCTCTTGGAAGTGCAAAATTAAGTATATATTCCAGCTGAAAATGTTTTTTGTAACATAAACATATTAAAATTGTATTAACAGATTTTAAGAAATTCTATTTTCAAACACTGTAAAATATCTTCCTGCTTTTTTAAATAATAGCATAGTCTGTTTAATATCAAGAAGTTTTATAAGAGCCAATCGGCTCGTTTACAAGATATTTGCGATATAAAAAAAAAATATAATGACTTCATACAAGCTACATAAAAAAATATCTTTTAATTCTTTATTTTCTATTTTAGAAGTCAGTGTTAAATTTATGAATCCTTAATTTGATTCTGATTCCAAAAAACCAAAATATAAAACATTTAGAAAAGTATTACTTTTTTTCTTTAAAGAAATTTGTAAAAACTTTAACGAGTAAACACAATTTTCTTGAATTTCCCAGCAAAAAATATTTCTAATATCATAATGACACCAGGCTAGAAATTTTTACGACAAAAAAAAAGAATATTTAGCAGACAAACGATAAAAAATTAGATATCTTCAAATCGAATCCGTAAATTTTTCATTTAAAAAAATCTAAAACTTATAGTAACTGGGAAAAGTTACACTAGGACCAAACGTGGAACTTTCTGTACAAAACCAAAAAAAAAAATTCGAAATTAGTCCATTCGGCAAGAGGGAAGCTTGAATTCACATTAAAAAAATACATAGTTGATTTGAGAAACTCTTTTTTTTTTAAAGTTATTTTAAGAAAAAAACAAATTTTCGGTATTTTTTTAATTAACATTGTGAAATATTTTTTAAAAATCGGTCAACTGGCGCAATACTTTACATGGTGATAATTAATTCTTTATTATTAGAAATGATAAAATACTACTCAACTAAAATCATTGAAGAACATGGATCAATAAATTTCAAATAAACATAATAATTGTGAATACTCTTTCAATATAATTTATTAATAGTAAAACTCGAGGAGACAAATTTTCATAGTATCTTCCTTTAATTTATTTTAAGTGAAAAATATATGTGCATCTTCAATGTTTTATTTAAAGAAATTATTTTATTTCATAATCTTTAAAGAAATTATCGTTAAAAAAGAAAATTATTTAAAAAATAATATTAACTTATAAATTTAATAGTATTCCGAAATAGATAATTACAGAATTACATATTATAATTTTTTTTTTAGGATTAAACTAACGGAAGAAATAATCTGTAAAATGAAGAACTTCTTGGCTGAAGAATCTTAAACAATGGCTTACTATACATATTTTTATAAAATAAATGAGAAAGTATAATCAATATTAAATATTAAAAGAAGAAAAAGAAGACCAGGTTAATCAGAACGCCTCCGAAATATTGAATTTTCTAGATTTTATGCAAAACGAAGTAGTTGATAAGACAACTTACGCCTGTAAAAATACGAGTAAATTCTCATAATAAATATATTTTTTAAGAAGAAAAAAAACAGTGTGTCTTAAGAAGAAAAAAAAAACAGAAAATTTTCTACAAGTGAAAATAAAAGAAAAAGTTCATGGGTCTAGAAATGCTTCGTTTGAGTTACGGCTTGCGAAAAATGTTGCCTTGATTTCTTCAGGGGTAAAATGAAGCTATACTAATTGTTGAAACTTAAATTAAGGGATAAATTTGATGGTTTTTTACAAGAAAAATTGAAAAATTCATGTCCCAAAAATGTTTTGCAAAACAAAGTTTTTAAGTTTGACGAGTAATAATTTCGTTAAACTGCCAGTAAAAGAATATAGTTCAGAAAAAAATTTGTGTAGAATTTAATTCTGAGAAAATCTAGATAAGAAACGTCAACTTAATATAATAAATTTGTTACTAAAACCAAAACAGAACGACGCGAGGTAGAAAATCTATACTATTAAAAAAAAAGAATGTGTGTGTGTGTGTGTGTGTGTGTGTGTGTGCGCGCGCGCGTGCGTGTGCGTTGCGCGCGCGTATCACTAATACGAAATCGAGCAAGACAAATATTATACTCTAACAGAGAACCAAAAATTGCCTGATGACACCAACTGGCACTTTCACGAAACTTGACAATTTTCGAAATAATCATGAAGGATTTATAGAGTATCACAGCATTATATGAGAACAAACCAACCGATTTCTTTCAAATTTTCAGGATACATTTGTGTTATCCCTGAAAAGATTTTAAGCCTTTAATTAAGGCCCTAGCTCCCTTGGGTGTGTGGGGGGTATGAAGAGATATCTCAGCCTCAATGTCAAGAACGAGGGAAACGTTGGAAGAAAGGGCTTTTCAGGCTTTGTTCCTTGTTTATCAATTTTATTCTCACAACTATGAGGATAAAAAACAGCGGGGGTGCAGGTGTTCAACGGGGTTCCGCTTTGTTCCTTGTTTATCAATTTTATTCTCACAACTATGAGGATAAAAAACAGCGGGGGTGCAGGTGTTCAACGGGGTTCCGCTTTGTTCTTGTGATTAAACGGCAAGGGTGAGCGATGGAGTCCTGACCAGCTAGTACTTTATTGTAATGTCAAACGAAAATAATAATCATTTCAATATTGAAAAAAAGCTTATTTTAAGTTCTAAAGATTTTAATAAGGCTTCATTCCACAATTGGAAAAAAAGGCAAGATCAAAATTTTTTCAGGTTAGAACCTCAAAACGTAGCGTTTCTGAACAATTTATACGAAATTTTTCTTTATTTTCATTAGGGAACGTATTCTGGTATTATAGTATTAGTGAACATGTCCTGGCATCCGGAAATAAACTTTAAATATTTTTTAACTCCTAGTGTTATAAAAATTACGAATAAAATCGGCTGCTTACGTTTCTATAATAAACATGACATGCATGTTCTTTTGTAACCTTTTGGAAATATCTTCTCATATAGAATATTCATTCCTTTAAACTTCATATTTATAAAAGAAACAAGTAAATTTACATAAAATGTTTGTAATATATATATATATATATATATATATATATATATATATATATATATGCTAAGCTTTAAATGTGATAAAATTAAGGTCATGTAAAAAAAAGCGATTAAAAATTGTTAAATACTGTATGTTATACAAGAAGTATTAAAATATTCGTGTAGAAAAGATTATGAAGATCTCGCGAATAATTTTTAAATAACTAACATCGGGCGTAATATATTGCACTTAAGCACGAATATTTATTTTTATTTCCAATTGAATAGTAATAAGATAACGAAAAGAAATAACTAAATAGAGCGAATAGAAATAGCTAAATAAAATGTTACTGAAAAAGATGAAATATTGCTTTTTGGAAAATACGTATGAGTTTTTGTAAAAGCAGACTCTAATAAAAATAAAATACATGTTGTTTATTACTTTATGTTTCGCTGAATACAAGAAATAAAATATATCTCCCTTTTAAATAAAAAATGTACTTTAAAAATATTACATCTACAAAAATTGTTTTAGTTCCATCTAAATATTTCGAATAAGATGATAATATTTAACTAAATTAAAATGTGACAAAATTTAATATTTTTCACTGTTTGGATTTTTTATATAATTCTTCATAATCAATTTATAACTTAAGGACTAAAAAATGTCCGGTCAATATTCAATACAAGTAAATATTATTATTAACATTTCAATCGATAAGTTTCAGAAGTGTCTTAACTGCCACTGAATGGAAAGGTTCTTAATTGCAACTTTAAATATGAATTAAACCATTACATTGTGCTTCTCAAGTATACGTAATATTGCTAATCCCATTAATAAAATAATAAGGATAGTATTTATGTAGCCCATTAAACGAAATTTCCCTATATTTTATTAGATGAAAAATTTTCTTGGATGGTCAAATTGATTTCGTTTTCAACAAAATCTTCGAAGAGGATATCTAAGCAGTTATGACATTGGTAATGACCTAAACATTACCAAACAGCGTTAAACCGTTTTGAGGAAAGATGCTCGACGTTTGGGTGCCGCATGATCAAACTAAGAAAAATGTATGAGATCGAACTTCTCTCTGCGAATTTCTACTGAAACGTAACGAAATTAAGCTCTTTCTGAAGCGGTTGATCGCGAGTGATGAAAAGTGGATAACCTACGACACCAATGTGCGAAAAAGATCGTGGTTGAAGCGAGGAGAAGTTCCATAGTCTGTGGCAAAGCCCACACTGACGCCCAGGAAGGCTATGCTGTGCATTTGGTAGGAATGGAAGGGCATTGTGAATCACACGAGCCACTACTGCCAGACATAACGACAAACTCAGACGTATACGGCCAACGATTGGCGCGATTACACTTAGTAATTTAAAAGAAACGGCCTGAATGATTAATGGAATGGGTGTGGTATACCGTTCTGACAACGCCAGACCGCATACATCTTTAACGACCCGTCAGAGATTGAGAGAACTTAACTGGGAGGTTTGAATGCATACACCCCGGACTTTTTACCTCCAGGACCATTGTTAAGCATTACTTCAGAGATGAGATGAATTTTTTTAGCGTGTGAAAATGGTATGCCTGATCGGGATTCAAACCCGGGACCTCCAGATAAAATGCTGAGATGATACCACTCGCGCCACGGAGGCCGGCATAGCCCGGACTTGACACCGTCAGACTATCATTTGTCTCGATCTCTGCAGAACTTCCGGAAAGGTGTTAAGTTAATTTCAAAAAAGGCCACGTGTCACAATTTTTTAATCGGAAACCACAGTAGTTCTACAGCGACGGGGTTATGGTGTTGCCGAAAAAATGGCAGAAAGGCATCGAAAAAAATGGTGCATATATAGGATCATAATGATATTTTCCAACAACCATAAAAGTGTTTTCAATTTTGACCTTCAAAGGTTAATACTTTTTAGACAACTATTATCAAAAAGTTGAGTTTTCAAGATACAAAAATGAGCTGTCAACAATTTCGAAAAAAATGTTAACATTAAAATATACAAAGCTCGTCATAGTCTACGAGCTTTAAAATTATAAAACACCGCAGTTTGAAAACGAACTAGTACTTTACAAAAATATTTTAAATATCAATCAATTATTATTCTTCTACAACGATTTATGACTTCCCTCTCAATTTAAAAGGGGAAAAATTACCGTCTTTATCAAGATAGGGTTTCTTTCAAAGTTAAAACCTTAATGAAGTCGAAGTTGTTTAGTTCATTGTATATTTCAAGGTTTTATTCTCCTCATATTTCTCAATTAACAAAAATTAAAAAATTGCAAAATTTGAATTAAAAAAAAATCTGCTTCTGTTGTTCAGTAAGAAACTATGTTAATGGTATCACTTAATAAGAGAATATTCTGTAGTATATATAGGAGCAAGTAGTACGTAATTTAATAAATAATCCGTCGATCAAGTCCTAGCAAATAAGTAGATTATTATTTTAAAACAAATGTAAACTAATTTCGTTCCATACACGATTATCCAGTTATCACTTCAATCCCGTAGTCTGATTTTTAAATTGATGCAATCTGTTGTCAAACATGAAACATCAAATGATGTTTGATCTTATAGGCCTAGCAGGGGCAGCCTAGTTTCATATGTTTATCGGGATGAAAACTATGTTCGAACAGACTACCGTTATACAGAATGACCCGGGAAAAATAAAAATAATTTTTAATTCAATTAGTGGAAGAAGTGAAAATAGGTACAAAATTGTTAGACTGTATAATTTTTACGATTTAATTTAGTAAATTTATAAAGTAAATCCTTTAATAACCCTATTGTATATCGTGAAGAGTAATGAATTTAATTCTGAGAAAATCAAGGTAAGAAACGTCTGCTAAATATAATGAATATGACTGTTATTAAACACACAGGAGAGGGAAGCGAGATAGAAAATCGATACTATTAAAAAAATTTTAACAATACCGTTAAAATAATTACCGTAAAAAAAACTGTTTTACTGGGCCGCAAGTTTGGAATTTTCAGTCATATTGTAGCTGTTAGGTATATGTATACCAAATTTTATTAAAATATCTCAATCCGTTCTTAATCGATAAATTTTTATTGAAGCAAAAAAAAAAAAAATGGCTAATTGAGAAAGGAAGGATGTTTTTTTTCTTATTTTGATATCAATGAATTTGTCTTTTAAATTTGACCAACACCTCTCGAGACCCTCTGTATACATAGAACATCACTCTGTATACATAGAACAGAGCTTACATTCGTAAACTCTGTTTACGAAGATAAAGAACATCATAAGTATATAATGTTGTAAAAATTAAATAAAATAGAATTAAGAAATTATTTCATTTGTATTTTTATCTTCTAAAAAGTAACATTTATAATCATAAGATACCATAGCTTATATCATATATAAAAGCTCGACAAAAATATAACAAAGCGTATTACAAAATAAAAACTCTCGCAGCTTTTAAAAGATAAAAAACATTTTATTCGGTAATAAAAATGTGAATAAACGAGGGTGCAGATTTTATTGAGACAACTTAACAGAAATATACGTTTTTATATGAAACAGAACAGCTGGTAAGAAAAACTTAACTTCATTTACACGTAATTAAATAATATGATATACACCACATGAATTATTAAATAAACGTGGCTCTATCTGAATTAATATATATATATATATATATAAACCTGTTTTTCGTACTAGAAAATAAGTTACTAACACCGTAAAAAAATGTATTTAAAAAAGAAATCAGTTAAAAAAAGCTTTCAAATATTATTTGACAGATATTTTATACTATGAATTAATTAAGTTATTCTAGAATTTCGGTGAATTTGGACAGTTTTAAATAATGTTTGCTTTTATTCATTATTTACGTAAGGATAAAATTGCATATTTTTAACCTATAACCTTTCAACACAGAGAGATAAAGATTTAAAAAAAAACTATTTACTACCCGCTTCTTACGTAAGTTTCTTATGATATACAGCATATTTTAAACATATCATTTTTTTAAATTTAAACATGCAAGTCATTTTTCACCACTCTTCTGTAATAATTCTGAATTATATTTGTTAAAAATCTTAATCTTAATATATATAGAAGATATCTCTGCGTAAATATTTATCCAGTAATGATTTACAAACTTTTTTCTTATAATTCTTGCTCTTTTAGAGCAAATATTTTATCATTATTCACATTAAAGGTAACAAAAATTAGAAAAGAATAATAAATGTTGAAAAAAATATTTAATATATGGTATAGTTTAAAAAGTGATTATATAATTTGGTTACGCCAGAAAAGGTTACTACACAATGATATAACCGGGTGCCTTCGCGGCTATGCCGGTCATATTATGCGATTCATTTTTCAATTCAAACATTTTAAGTTCTAATTTGTATCTTTATGATAAAATAATCCCTTTTTACGAAAAATAATTACTGCAATTATGAAACTATTTCTACACTTGTGGATTTTCCTTTTTCTGTTTAGCTACCGGAACCACCGTAAAGTATTACTTCAGAGGATGAATGAGGATGATATGTATGAATGTAAATGAATTGCTGTTTTTTACAATCTCAGGTTGATCATTTCTGAGATATGTGGTTAATTGATACCCAACCACCAAAGAACACTGGTATCCACGATCCGTATAAAAGTAACTCCCTTTACTAACTTGTACAGGATTTAATGAAAGTTAAACGGTGAGTCTTCTGTTTTGTATTCTTGAAAAACTAATCTTTTCTTCCATTTTGGAACCTTCAAAACTAATGGGAATGGACTCGGGTTAAATTAATTTTTAAGAAAATAAACCCTAAATGTTGATAATAAATTAAAAAAAAGAATTTTTTAAACTGTTTAAAAAATACAAAGGTACAACCATAATTCTAAATAAAATAAGTTGTAATTTTCTAGGAAAGGGATGAACATTTCTGGCTATTTTCTTACATATAGTGATTTGAAGGGGCTCATTGATGGAGGAAATATAGATGCAAAAAACTCCCATTAACTCCTTCTTTGAAGCAAGACATAAATAAATACAAAAATAATATGTGTCATGTTTTGGAAAGGGGTGAATTAAAAAATTAAAAAGTTTTGGTAATTGTGATCTTGATAAAAATAAAAGATAACTTCTGTAAAATGATTTTTTGCTGAAGTGCTCAAATAAAAATTTGAAAATTTATTTTGGCCAAAACACTCTCACCCGTTTTTAAAAATTTTAAAAGAATTTAATACATTCTTCCCCCCGAAGATAGTACCTGTCTACCAAGTTTGAAAAAAATTTTTCAATTGGGTCCAGAATTATAAGACCACGTAAATATACATACTCACAAACTTCCGCCTGACAAAAATAAATTTTTTAGACGTGGGAGCACTGGAATAAAACACTTTTTGTCGTAGATTTACAATTTATTTAAATCTACTTTTCTTTTTATTAATTTTTACATTCTTGTACGAAGTAAAAATAGTATTGGAATCGCAAAAAATTTCGGTTTTCCGATTTCAACGGAAATATCGATTTTGACCATTCCTGAATCGATTTTGATTAGTTTCGGTGACGTATGTGAGTTTGTATCTCGCATAACTCAAAAACGATTAGCCGCAGAATGTTGGCATTTTGGATGTAGGACAGTTTTAACATCTAGTTATGCACCTCTTCTTTTGACTGCAATCGACTGAACCATAAGTGTCCAAAAAATGCCCAAAATCCAAAAAAAATTAGATTTTGGAATTTTTTTATTGTTTCTAGAGTTATAGTCAAATAAAATTTTAATTAATGAAATATTTGATTCTTGCAATAGGAAGGCACATGGTTCGAATCAGACTTCATCTCCTTTTTTTAATTTAAATATATTAATTTATTAACCTCCGATTCTAAAAAAATTCTTACATTAAATAATATTTTCAAAAAAGTAAAAATGAAATAATGTCAGAAGTTATTAATGAAATAAAATTTTATGTACTTTTCATTTAAAAAAAAAGTTATATGTAAGTTAATAGGCGTACAAAGAAGTTATGTGGTGTCCACATCAATGGTTTTTAAATGTCTCCCTAACTACATGTAATAGTAAAGTTGAGATCCTCCAACGGTTTAAAAACTAGACGCTCAGAATGGTATCAGGACTCCTTAGTTCGTTAAAAACGATCCACAGGAATCTTGGAGTACCACGTGTTCGTGAGGAGATAAAGAGGGCCAGTAGGGACTCCTACATATCAAAGTTGGACAAGCATTTTGTTATCTGTGTTGAATTTACTTGACAATGGTGAGGAAGAAAGACGATTCAGGAGACCACATATACTGGACCTCGCTGATCTTTGAAGGCATAGATGATCACAGGTTGTTTTTTAGTTTTTGATAATAGATCTTTTGAATTTTTTTAGCGCTGAATCCGAAAATAACCTTGCTAGTATAAGCCAAAAAAGTGAATATACTACATTAATTTATTAAAAAAAAAAAACTTCTATGTCTATTATATAGTATCACATTTTCACAAATTTTCAACTTTTTACAAATTTTCAAATCTGCGATTTGCGAAAAATCCTGACGCGATGGAAAAAACAATTTTTTTACCGATATATAAATACTTTCCCATTATCGCTATAATAGCATAAATCTGCATAGCCAGGAGATTAAAAAACCTTGTTTAAAATTTAACCTGAAATACTTGGAAAAAATATAAATTGAAGTTATTGTAGAAATCACAGAATTAATTAATTTTAATTACTGTAATAAAGTAACTAAAGCTATATTTACACTGGTTTAAAATAAATATTTTTTAATTATTTTTAATTGTTATTATCATCAAAGAGGGTATTTAATTGTGATTATAATATTATATACATAAAAATAAATAAAATTAACTTTTAAAGGAAATTACAGAATTATTTAATTTAATTTTATCTCCTCTTTAGCGAATTATCTACTAACTCCCGTCGATTAATTGAAAGCTAATATATTTATTTACGTTTAGTTGCAGAACCGGATCCAAGGGGCGGGGAAAAAAATATATATATTGATCTAGATTAGATTAACTTAGTAGTAATATTTATATTTATAGGTACATATACGGTTAAATTAATATTGACATAAAAATTACGTGATGTGCAGGTATAAAATAGAGATAAACACTGTGTTTGTGCAACACGATTAATTTCAATAAAAACAATATCGCTAGTGATGTCACTCTACAGACTTATTTCTGTCTTTTCCAACCGCCAAAAGTAATTAATTATAGACGTTCCCTCCTCTTATCCAACTCAGTTTCATCCTTTACCCGTTATCTTTAACCGCTTTGGTATTGCTCTTATACCCTTCCCCACTTAGAGCTCAATTTCTCTCAACCCTTTACTACTCTGACATCTCTCCTTACCGATCATTCGCCCCTCTCACTATTTCTCTTTCTCTGTGTTCCTTTTATATAAATAGGTCCCACACTCTGATGTATACTTGCTTTACCCTCCCTCAGCCTTTTAATTAATCCCGGTCTAACCCTTTGTCCAGCAACACCAAAAGCTTGCATAAATTAAAATTGTTTAAGAGATTTTAACCAAAGGATAAACTGAATGAATAATATATATATTTTGACAAAGAAGATTTTTATTACAAAGAAATTAAGAGATATTACATTATAATTAAAGAGTTTTTACACTTAATGAACAACTGGAAAACATTTATTACATAGTTTTTTCTTTTTTTTTTTAATTAAATATTTTGAAATAAATAATATACAAATTACTACGTTTATTATTAACTTGTATTTTATTACTTATTTATAACAAGGGTAATTTAAATACGAATAATGAATAATGTTAAATGAATGTTGAAGAAAAGGCAAAACGCTCAAAATGTTTTTAAATAATAATAAAAATGTACTGGATACGTATTTCCATTGTCAAACAATTATTATCGGTAAAGGGAAATACTACATTTAAAAAATAAAAATGAGAAAAGTAAATTAATGTAAATGAAAAATTAAGATTAAATTATACATTATAAATAAAAATGTGAAAAATTACACGAGAAATAATCTATAAATATTTAAAAGTTTCAGTATATCTACATTTTTAAGTAAGAATTTGTTACTTCCTTGTACGAAGTAAAGGAAGTATTGTGATCGCGAAATATTTCGGTTTCCAGATTTCACGGACATGTCCATTTTGAACATCCCTGAATCAATTTTGACTAGTTTCGGCGTGACGTCTGTACGTACGTATGTATGTATGTACGTATGTAGCTCAATAACTCAAAAACGAATAGCCGTAGGATTTTGAAAGTTTGGATTTAGGACTGTTGTAACATCTAGTTGTGCCACCTACGGTTTTGATTTCAATCGACTGGGCCAAAAGTGTCCAAAAAAGCCAAATTAAAATAAAAAATTGAATTTTGGACTTTTTCTTAACTGTAGTAATAACCCTAATTGAGAGCTTTAAATCCTTTATTTTTTAACTTTTTTTTTCAATTTGAATATGTTGATTTATTAATAATTATTAACCTATCATTGCACAAAAACTTTTACGACGAATAATAATTCAATAACAAAAAAAGATTTTACAAAAATTGAAAAATATCAGAAGTTTTTAATGATCCTAATTTTTTATATTTTTCATTTAAAAAAAAAGTGAAAATGTAATTTAATAGACATATAAGGAAGTCATGTGTTACCGACATGACATTTTTTTAGAAATACTCTCTTCGGACATTTCATTGGTATTGTTTTATTTATTTATTATTTAACTATCAATTATTCTTTTATCTTACTTTCTTTTTTTTAATTTCGGTTTTGAATCTTTGTTTCGTAACTTTTGCTAATTCTCCCTCCCTTTTTCTGTTTAGCCTTCAGAACCACCGTAAGGTATTATGATGATATGTATGAATGTAAATGAAGGATAGTCTTGTACAGTCTCAGGTCGACCATTCCTGAGATGTGTGGTTAATTGGAATCCAACCACCAAAGAACACTGGTATCTAGGATCTAGTACTCTAATCCGTTTACTAGCCTTTACTAGGATTTGAACCTTACAACTCTCGACTTCGAAATCAGCTGATTTGCAATGACGACTTTAACCACTAGACCAAATCGGTGGGTTTGATAATTCTCCCTACAACTACCAACGATGACGATTTAATAATCAAATTACGTATCTAGTTTTATTTTTTATTTTTATCTGATAAGAGTTTAATAATTTAATAAATATACGGTGAATTAAAGATTTTCAATTCTCTTTCATATAATATTAATTTTTTGAGCGCTTGCCATTTGACCGGATTGATGCCAATAATCTGTTCAGTGGTTATCTTTTAAGCCCAAAATATTTGTAATTACCTATGTCTTGAATATGCTTTATTATGCAATCTACCTTTATTATCTATGTAATATCTTCACTCATTACAACGCCCAAATTGGAAATTAATTTCCTATAAGTTAATTACAAGTTATAGTTTTTATTTTTATAAAGATTAAAAAATTAATCATATTTTAATATCTTATTTATGATCTAACTTCCAAGGATTTCTGTATGTAGGATTTTACGATAAATCTCTGTTTTCTTCTGTTCATCTTCTTCTTCTTTTTCTTCTTCTTCTATTAACAATTTAGATTTTTTGGATTGTTACGAGTTCATTTCTATCCTTCCCGATTTTTAGCCAATATTTTTATCTCCCTTTAGGTACCACTGTTAAGACTCACTCTTTTTTTCTTCTTATTAATTTAGAAATACATAAACTCTCTCGTTCTTCTTACTTTTTGTAAAAGTAAATAAATTTGTATATTCAGCTAGCCTATTTTATATCAGCTGACATTTTATATTAGTAATTCATTATTATTAATGCACTGTTCAGTCTAAATTTAGATCTCATTTTGTCATGTACAAAGTTTCATCACTTTCATTAACAATGCAATCTTCTTTTAATATAACTCAAACTAAAACATTAAACATGTAATGATCATTACAACTTATTTAAATTAATATTTAATCATCAACTGGACAATTTCTCTTATTTATTGCAAAATATGAACTAGCAAAATTAATACTGTATATAGAGTAATTACACCTAACTGAGGTATTACACCGAAGTGGTTAGTTATTCGAACAACCACATACTATGTCTTTCATAATCTGGTCAATTTACTTGAGCCTCGATCTTCCGTTAGCATTCTTTCCTTCCACTACACCTTCTAATATAGTTTTAATCAACCCGTGATATCTTAACAATTGGTCAACCCAGTAGACCCTTCTTTGTTTTAACTTGATCAAGAGGCAAAGCCAATCAATGCCAGCCATCCTTAATACATCCTGATTAATCCCTTTCTCTATTCAACGATTTTTTTCATTATGCGGTAGCATCATATCTCAAAAACTTTAATTCTCCTTTCCTCCTTCACTCCAAGAGTCCATGTTTTATTCCTGTACAAAAACACACTTCATACCAACGTTTCTACCAGCTTCTTCTTGCGATCATTGTTCTTTTTAAATAAATAGATTACACTTGTTATTAAATCCATTCTTAAACCGGTTGATACGGATCACTATTTCCATCTTTGATCGGCCGTCTGACATTACCACTCAAATATGTAGAACTATCCACATTTTCTAAACACTCTCCTCCCAGCTTGCAATGTACTTTCATTTGATTTTTACTTGCTACATATATCTTAGTGTTGCCGGCCTCCGTAATGAGAATAGTATAGTCTTCGGCATTTCATCCGGAGGTCCCGGGTTCCAATCCCGGCTAGGCATGGCATTTTCACACGCTAAAAAATTGTCATTTCGTCTCATCCTCTGAAGCAATACTTAACGGTGGTTCCGAAAGTTAAAAAAAGAAAAATAGTTTTAGTTTTATTGATTCACATGTTATATTGTGTACTGAGCACGATTCTTCCATTATTGCCATTAGATGCTGGTCGTTTTTTGCTAATACTGCCATATCATCATCAAATGTATCTAGTACCATCTAATTTTAAAAAATTCTTTTGTACCACCGAATTTCAAAATCATAAATTTTTTTCATTTCTTCCCGTTTTTCCTTTCGTCCACGTTTTACTGCCCTGAAGTACTACCATAGTTTATAAATATTTTTTAAAAGAATGTGTAGTTTTAAATTTCTATAGGTGTGTTTAACACTTACTGATTTATGTGAAAATTTTCTTTATATTACCAAGTCTACTTCTGGTGATCTCCTTAACATATACATTCATGCTTCAATATTAAATTTATAAAACAAATTAATACATTATGTTCACATATAAATTCCTTATTACCCTCATTATTAGATTTCATTACCTTTGTTTAATTTTTATTTATTTTCAGAATGAATTTATATGGACTAGAACAATATATATATATATATATATATATATATATATATATATATATATATAATTTCCAAGAATAACAGAATTTCATTCCAGACTTGCCAAAAGAAATGAGAAATAAAATTATTTCTTGTTATCATCTTCACTGACCAGAACAATATGACCAACAATATCACCAGATGAATATCACCATACCAAGACGGAGATAATACTCAGTAACAAAAATTATAATACCTTCATTCTATTCAGTACAGCAATTGGTTGTAAAATGAAAATCATTACTTTAAAAATATACAACTCTGATGCCACTTGTATCTCGAACGATTTCGGCATAAAAAAAGTTATATAATTACATAATAGACAAATTACATATAAAAAATATACATAAATTATATAATTACATATTAAACAAATTTTTATATAGCAGAAAAACTAATCTTCATCTTTATGACGTGAAAAAATTCATCACATGCTACTTCAATTAACTAAAGAAGTATTACCATAATAATTTAAATTAGTAAAGTTATTATAAAGAGAAATTATAAGAATATATTGAAAATTTTAATCAGCAAGCAAAAGATTCATTTTCTCATAAGGATGTTTCAAAAAAAAAAATTTAAGAAGAATAAAATATTCAAATAACTCTCTTTAAAATTTTAAATTAATTAAAATAATAATATACTTTAATAATAAAGATCTTCAGATTCAGATTACTCGCTTATATAAGAAAAAAGAATGAAATAACTGATTACGAATTTTAAAATTAATTCCAAGAAATAATTTTATATTTTATAAGAATAATTAGTAAGACCCACCAACGGTTTAAAAAAAATGGTAATAGATTAAAAAAAAGTTAGATTTAATTTAAAAAAATAGTTAAATAGATCTGATTGGTTACAGTGATAATTTAATGTAAGTGGGAGGAGCTTAAAATATCCAATCGTATATAATTAGTGCGATAGGAGGATTCTGTATCAACCAATGATCAGAAAAACCAAAACAGCTGAATGGGAGCGGTTTTTTTATAACCAAAAAAAATTACGAAATTATTTCTTATTATACAGCTAAATTTTTTAATAAGTATGACAAAAATTATGGCATTTAATATTAGTAAATTCGTTATTATTATTAACAAAACTTTTATGATAAATAGGGAAAGTAGAAATTATTTTGTTTTAATGCTCTAAATAAATTCTTTTTTTGTTTGTTTAACCTCCGAGACCACTCGGTATTGCTTCAGAGGATGATATGAATGATTTGTAGCGTGATGAAAATGCCGTGCCTGAGCGGGATTCGAGCCCAGGACTTCCGGATAAAAGGCCAAGACGCTACCGCTCGTACCACAAAGGCCGGCATGCTGTAAATAGCTTAGACGTGATAAAAAAAGAGAAGATGAAGTTAGCATCTATTTAATCGTTTTATAAGTAATATTTTTAAACGAGTACTTGTTTTAGAATTATGAAAATTTACTGAATTTATTACGACTATATACGAGTAGCCTAAGTGATTGTTATAAATAATGGCTGAAATACAATATACAATAAAATATATAAATAAAATAGCTGAAATACAATAATACTCTGTGGATATAAACATTACGGAAGATGAAACAGTTGTTAAAAAAGTATATTTTAAATAAATATAAATAATTTAAAAATAAATTATACTTCAAATGATCATCAGGTGGGTTCAGTTATTTTTTTCTCTATAATATTAGGTAACAACCATGTATGTTTACTAAAGAGTGGACATATAAAGATTATCCAACAGGACATATTATCTGAATGAATATTACAACGTAAATAAGTAAAGCTCAGTTGAGCGAAATTTTAACTCGAGATCGTCCAGGCGAAAATTTGAAAGAGTTTCTGGTCGACTAAACAGAAGACTCTCATAGTATCAACAATATATATATATATATATGAGATAGTTATACAGCTCTTTCTAACATGTATACATTTGATAATACATATAAGAACTACAGTAGTGTATAAGATTTTGAATAATTACACTCCGGTGATTTTCAACATAGATTTAATATTGCACACGTTTTTAAAATGGAATTTAAAAAATATATTTTATATTAATAAAAATATTCTCTTTTATAAAAGGAACTTATGAGATAAAGTATTTTTTTGTATTCATTTGAGATAGAATTACATTCACCTAGATTATTATTAACAAGTAAATAAAGATAATATTAATATTGCATTTTCTGTTTACTATAAAATACAGTAAAATTGAATGCAGAATTTACAACAAAAAAAAAAACCCGGCTACAAAAGAACTTTTGAAAGTAAAAAGGTTTGATTTAAACCTAATCGTTGTGATCGGTTACCACCAATCTATTTAAATATAATTTTTACAGATTCGTAATCGCAAATGAATCTCAACGAAAAATTATTTTGAATCATTGAAAAAGTCATATCATCCGACCAGACTATTTGGTAAATGATTTTAAACTTTTCATATAAATTTCCCGGTAATCGAAATTGTCGTTTTTTCATGTTTTTATAAAGTTTACAATTACCACAAAAAAATTACAATAGAGGGGTGTGGGAAGCATCAGATAACAGCAAATAATAACAAACTATTCGACCTTGAATCTCCCTTTTTTTATTTTCTTGTTCGAAGTAAAGGAAGTATTGTAATCACAAAAAATTTCGGTTTTTAGATTTCAACGGAAATATCCATTTTGACCATCCCTAAATCCATTTTGACTACTTTCGACGTGACGTCTGTACGTACGTATATACTTATACGTATCTGGCATATATCTCAAAAATCGATTAGCAGTAGGATGTTGATATTTCGGATTTAGAACTGTTGCATAACATCTAGTTATGTACCTCCCCTTTTGATTGCCAACTACTAGACCAAAAGTGTCCAAAAAAGCTCAAAATCCAAAAAAAAATTATTTTTGACTTTTTCTTAACTACAATAATAATCCCTCATTGAGAGATTTTCAAGAATATATGTTATGTGGTATTTATTTTCGTTGGTTCCATAGTTATAACCAAATAAAATTTTAACTAAAGAAGTATTTTGATCTTACAAAGGGTCGGCACATCGGTTCAAATCAGACTTCACCAATGATTGACTAGTTTTATTAGTTATGATTCGTCTGCTCTCAGACTTAAGCGCGTCTGATTATAATATTGAATAAGCACTTATTACGGTTGAAACATACGTATAACTATAATATACTTATAATTAATATTTTTGTGTTATTTACTTTGATAAAGGTAACAAGTACATTGTAAAAACATTAGAAAAACATTTAAAAATAAACGTTTTTTTACACGTTAATTATAACCTTTATTATTTTATTTATTATCTAATGGTGGTCCCGGAGGTTAAACAACACAAAAAAATAAAGTTTGTATTTTAATAACATTTTAAAACATAAAACTAAGAATTTTAAGATTTTAAATAAAATATTTAATCTTTCCAATAAACATTTATGGATACCGAGGTAATAAGTGGTACAACATTGTTGAATCGCTCAGACATGTTTTGTAAAACAATTTTAAATTAACAAAGAGCAAACCAAATTACGGTTTGTATTCAAAAATAAATTTACTTCTGATTTTTCTTTTGTGATTGCATTTATGATTTATTAAAAAATGTAATAATTTAACAAGTAACTGATATGCAAAGATATTTTTGCAAAAGATAATTTAGACAATGTTATTTTGGTTTCAAGGTTGGACACAGTTGTACGTCATACAATTGTTGGACAATTTTAAAACAAAGGAAAAGTGTTATGCAATCAGACCTGGAACTGGAATATACTTATAGAGACAAAAGATTCTAGACAACATACTCACCAAATTGATGTTACTCGTATATACCTTCTGAGAACGTAAATGAGAAAGAATTATTCTTTGACCAAATGATTTTTCAAGGCTAGAGCCGAGCTAATTTATTTAAATAAGGTAATAAGAAATGAGAAATTATGATCTTTGTGAAATATGAAAAAAACAGAATACGTTATATATATTGTGACTGAGTGTTTTGTTTTGGAAGGGATAGCTTGATCTGTATGAATAAAGACATTAAATAGTATTGAAGGAAAAGAATAATAAAAATGGTACGGGCTGGATTAAGCCGAATTTATTTTGTGAATTTGTACAGATATACAGCTTTTAATTCTCTTTATCATTTTAATTATTGACAGTTTATGCTATTTTTAAAAACTTTATCATAATATTTCTTTCATAAAAATGATGTCATTTATTCCTTTACTGGTTTTCTTAAATTAAAATTGTTTTTTTTTTTTTTTTAATTAATTTATTTGACAACTGCTCTGACAGTCAATTGGGTCAATCAAAAACAATCTTTACTAGCTACTTGTGTTTGATTGAAAGAATATTTCGTATGCATAGTTTTTAAGTAAAGATCTATTATTATTTTATTGATACCAGTTTTTTTATACTTTAACACATAAGATTGAAGATTAATTAAAAGCTTCAAACTACTGAGTAATATAAGTTATTGTATTATTCCAACAATTACTTTTCTGTAAAACTACGCAATTTTGTTTATAATACTCAAATTCGTCTTCAAAAAATTAAGAAATTGTACCCTTTTTACACGACAGCGGTTTGAATACTGTAATGTATTCAAACGGAATATTTTTTAGTTGGCTGAAGACTAATTTTGCATGTATCAGGTCACTCTTGATCTAACAGATCACAGTTATTCGTATATGTTGTTTTATGTTCGCAGCCAATCTTCCGATTTTCAAAATTCAAATGGGGTATTTACTAATACAATACAAAATCATTACGGAACGAACCAGAACAAAAATTAACTTATATTCTCAAAAAACATCGAGTGGCCTGGGCTACACCAAGTCTAGCTTGACTCCGGCAAGCTCCCAAAAACAGGCATCGTAGAGTTTGATGACAGTACGATTGGAGATAATGCTGTCGGCATTGGACTGAATCACTACTGTCAGATTTGATGCTTTAGGGGGACAGAGCAAAATAGAACGGCGTATGCAGCCGCTAATATTGTGCTTGGCTGTGACGGTGCATAAACTTCAAGTGATTACTTGAGATAGAACTGTCGTTGATCTGATCAATCACATCTTTGTCAAGAGGTCTACAAAACACTGAGTCGCGTAAGAATTTGAGAGTTTATCCATTAGTTGTTTGGACTGCAGAAAATTGTTGTACGATTCGAACGATATAAAGTCTGTCGAGGAACTACATCGCTTGAGAATCTGTAAGTTTTGATTGATATACGCAAAATCAAATAAATAAATTGAAATGTTTACAGTTACTCAACTTGGCTCGGTACGTTAAATCCATTAAAGTTTTCGAATCGTCAATTTTTCTCGATGATTACTAAAAAGTATTAAATAATAAAAAAAATTATAGAAATTAAACAACACGACTGCCAAGAAATTAAAAAAAATAATTAAAATAAATAAATAATTAAAATAAATAATTAAATTAAAATAAACTGAACTAAAAAAACGGCAATAAATCAAACTAAAAAAAAGAAAATAAGGTATGGAAATAAAGGATTATAAATATCGTTAATAATAAAATAAAATAATGGGTGACCAATAAACTTTCAGATAATTTTAATTTGTTTAAATATATTTTTCATGTTGCAGAAATAACATGCATTTAAGATTATCTACGATTTAGTTCTCACCAAGTCTTACAATGACAAGAAAATTTTGTCCTTCAACGTAAATATTTAAATGCAGTGAGGGGTTTCTTTAATATAGAAAAATTACCATTTAGAGCTCTTTAATATAGGACAATTACTATTCAGAGTCTTCCTGACTGCACTTAAATATTTTTCTGAAGGACAAAATTTTCTTATCGATGTAGGACCTCGTGAGAACTTAAACATTTGACAACCTTAAATGACTGTTATATATGTTGAACATATTTAAGAAATTAAAATTGTCTGAAAGTTGATTGGTCCCTCATTATTTAATTTAATTAAATACTGAATAACGATGTTTAGGCCTTTATTTCCAAATCTAGTTTTCTTTTTTTTTAAACCGTAATTCATAATAGTCGTTACGCATAGAATAATTTCCTCTTTTCCGTAGTTAATTTAGAATTTATATTAACAATTTTTTTTTAAATTTCAAATAACACTTTGTTATCCTCGTAGTAACGTTTACTTGTAATTATTACACATATTTTCTTACTTAACATATCAAAATAAAATCTTGAAAATAACAGTTTTTTTAATTTTATTTCTTTACAAAAATAACTACTTCCTAAAAAATTACAGTGTCGGCTCACGCATAGGCACTGTGGAACTGCATCACCCCCTATTTCCACTTGATGTGATCGATAAAATTTAATATAAGCCCTCTTTTCTTTAATTCTTTATTTATACTTTTTTTTTTGTTATATAATTTTTTTATATTATTAGTTTTCAGCGTGGAATTAGATTATTATTCTGCTTCCAGCTACTCTACTTGATTCTTTTTTTTCGCTTCTTTTATTTTAGAGAAAACTTTAACAATGGCCTTGAAAAAGCCCAGAAAAAATTTCTGGAGCAGCATCAACACTAATTTTAGCTACGTTCCGCCACTGAACAAAAAATAGACGATATAAATGGATAAACTGTTGTCCAGAACTACCAAACTTGTGAAAAGACAATCAAGGAAAAAATTGGTTATTAGGGAGATAACAATTTGTCTTTTTTTGTAAGTTTAACACGATTGTAATGAATTACACTGGATAAAAATTTAAGTAAAAAGGTTTCTTTTAAAAATGTAACCTCAACTTTTACTTAAAATCCATAGCAAAATAATCCAAATTAAGATCTTTTCAATCATCATCTACTTTATTAGTTAAGTCGATTTCTCCTCCTCGTAAGTTCTTATATACAGCTTTCAAATCATTATAAAACCTTGTTAGTTTATGTTATAGTATAATAATAAATAAATAAATATTCCCTTTATTATCTCCTACAATTTTTTTAAGTCGTTTATACAACTTATTTCAATAATAAATTATCTATAACATAATATTATATTTATTTATTTACTATAAAAAAAAAGTTATACATCAATTCAAATACTGTAACGAGTAGGCGAGATTTTTTTTTGTTGAAATATAGCGGCTTTTCTACCGTCTCACATTATGTAAATTTTTTCTACTGTGTGAAGTGAACTTGTTAACAATAAGAACCGCATTTATTCTTTCCTTCGCTTTACACTCTGAACAGATACAGGATTTATCATTTTAAGATGCATGCATATAATACCGCTAAATAACCGTTTCAATTCAAATTAAAAGACATTATGAATGAAATAACATGATTAATATGATTTTAAATTATAGCATAAAACGTCTTATTATCGACGCGTTGGTTGGCATTTCTCTTTTATAAGTAAATTTTAACTATTTTATTATTTTTTTTACTGTTATTTTTTTATCTACTCTTATATATGCGTAGGAAGATTTTCATACCGAGCCAAGTTTGTTTTATAGAAATGGAATAAAAGTTTTATTCAATTAATAGAGTATTTATTTAACCTTTCAGAATTACACGAATATATATCACGACGCATAATTTTTTAATTAAAATAACACTACAAAATACAAGGATAAGCGGTTAAAATAAATAGATACAAAAACCACTAAAGGAATAAGAATACATAAGAATATACATATGCGTTTTGTATGAGTGTATGTGTACAGTATGTGAACAAGCACATACATAAACCTGGAAGCTGATTTTAATTCAACCTATATTTTCAGAGGTTTACTGATGATATGTTTGCAATAATCTTTATTCATTAAGTGTTCATTTTTAATTCACATAAAAACAAGTAAGCAGTAAATTTTCTAAGATATTCGGCGTTTAAAACGACATCATGTTTTAGATCTTAGTGACAAGCAATAAAATAAAAAAGAGTGTATCCCTAAAAGAATCATCCGATTTTAAAATTTCACAACTATTCGGCATTGAATCAGTTCCGATCGAAAAAAGTACTGTTAAAAAGAGGAACTCTCGAGTTTCCCGCGGTTGCCGCTAGGTAGCACCAGAACTTCGTTCACTTCAGTGTTACAGAAAATGGCGACTCCAAAACAGGAATCATTTTGTGTTCTACGCTTTCCGCAGTATCATCCGTAATTACTGTTCAGCCTTATCTCAATTGTGAATGTGTGCTGAACCTTCTACCAGAGCATTAGGCGATAGTATACAAAATTTAAAGACACGGAATGTATGTGTAAGGGGAAATCATATGGTCAACCCCGTGCGTAAGACGAAGGTATGGAGCGATTTCGTAAAGAGTTTCTCACGTAGACCCCAAAAATCAACTCTTCGTGCCGGTAGAGAACTAAACATTCCCAGAATATTTATCTGGCGTGTTTTGCTTCGATGTTTGCTTATGAAACCGTACAGAATTCAGTTATTGAAAAGAGCTCTTTATGAAGATGACAAACAACGACATGTGGAATTTTGTGATTCTTCCTTATCAAGATGACAGAAGATGACAATTTTGTAACTCGCTTTGTGTTTAATGACGAGGCTAATTTTCATTTAAATGGGAAGTAAACGGCCATAATGTTAGAATATAGATAGGGTATGGAGAAGCCACGTGAATTAGTACAGCATTAGAGAGAAACTCCCAAAGTTAACGTTTTTATTCAATTTTTCGGGAAAAGGTTTATGGTCCCTTTTTTTCTTAGAGAACACTGTTACGGAAACAACGTTTCCGTAAAACTGCTTTGCTTGAAAACTCGCTTTTTCCTTAGTTAGAGGCCGATTCGGAAGATTTCATTTTACAGCAGGATGGAACACCACTTCAGGGAGAATTTTTGAACAATAGTATTTCTTCAACGACGGATCGGCCGTAAGGGACCTAACGATTCAGCTTTACATCACTGGCCTCTAAGAATGCCAGACATCACGTTTTGCGATTTTTACTTGTAGGGTTTTGTAAAACATTCTGTCCATGTGCCCCCCTTCCAGGTACAGTGGTCGAACTGCGGAACTGCATAAATGCACATCCATGCCTGTGAAGAATAGAGAAACGCTTGCTAAGATCTGGGATAAATTCGACTACCGTCTGGATGTATGCCGTGCATCCCAACGGGGGCTAATTGAGCACTTATAACTTGGTATGTAAAAGCTTCATGAATAAACCTTTAACATAAAATTAATCTTAAGTTTTTATATTCAATGTTTTTAAAAACACAAGCAATTCAATCGAATGACTCTTTTTGAAACTCGCTATATACATATAAAATAATAATAAAATTTGAAATTCAAAAAATGTGACAATATTTTACGAGATAATATTGATACGTAATTAGATACTTTAATAAATAATTTGATTTAAAAATTTGAGATTATTACGTAATTATAATAGTATATCGACTGATATTAAAATACGGAAATCCCTTCAAACTTCAAAAACTGAGGGTTACTAGGAGATAGAAACAAGTGCGGAAAACTTTGAACAATTTGATAACTTATCGTTTTATCAAGATGCGGTTCCAACTAAGTGTTTTATAAGGGTACGGTAAATTTTAAATAATTAATTTGCAGTCATACGATAGGTGTGAGGATAGGACCAACCCATCGGGTTGGTCTAGTTGTGAACGCGTCTTCCCAAATCAGCTGATTTGGAAGTCGAGAGTTTCAGCGTTCAAGTCTTAGTAAAGACAGTTACTTTTATACGGATTTGAATACTAGATCGTGGATACCGGTGTTCTTTGGTGGTTGGGTTTTAATTAACCACACATCTAGGAATGGTCGAACTGAAACTGTAAAAGAGTACACTCATACATTTCCTCATTCATCCTTGAAGTAATATCTGCACGATAATTCCCGGAGGCTTTTCTTTTTTTCTGTTTAGCCTCCGGAATTACCGTTCAGGTATTACTTCACTGGATGAATGAGGATGATATGTATGACTGTAAATCAAATGTAGTCTTGTACAGTCTGAGATGTGTGGTTAATTGAAACCCAACCACTAAAGAACACCAGTATCCACGATACATTATTAAAATCCATATAAAAGTAAATGACTTTACTAGGATTTGAACGCTGGAACTCTAGACTTCCAAATCAGCTAATTTGGGAAGACGCGTTCACCACTAGATTAAGCTGATGGGTTATAGACGTACATATATATTTTTTTCCTGTTTTTCGGGACCACCGTTAGTTATTGCTTCAGAGGATGTGATGAACGATTTTGTAACGTGTGTGAAAATGTCATGCCTGACCGGGATTCGAACCCGAGACCTCCAGATGAAAGGTCGGGACGCTACTATTCGCGCCACGAAGGCCGGCTATAGACTTATATTACTTAACGTTTGCGCATCGCGAAGGTGTTGAGAGAAACAATTTGAACATCTCTTGTAGAACGATATGCTTTCGAAATTTATTGTATAAATAATTTGGACCGAAAACATTTAACTAAATTGTAAAATTAAATATTGTATTAATTATAATACATAATATCAGTTGACATAGCCATTTAACTCATAGTAGTTTGCAAATTATTAGTTTTTATTATTATTATTATTTTAATGGCTATTATTTTTAATGATTTGAACGAGTCCTATCCTAACCTGAGATGGCTAGGATAGGAGGAGGACTCGTCCTGAAGTAATGCATTAAACGGTTTCGGTCGAGTCCTGGTAAAAAGGGGGTTGATTTTAGTCGGTAGTCTGCTGATGTGATTGGATAATACCATCAGTGGCAGCCCGACACTCTGTGCGTAAATGCAATTCCACTTCCCGCCCAAAAAAAAGAAAAGAAAAAAAAATTATTATAAGTGGTTGGGCCATTAATTAAAACATTAACTGTTCCAAATTCGTTACTGAATTAAATGCTGAAGATAATACGAAATAAAAAGGTTATTATGTAACATTTTACCGCGTTTTATTAATACCACGACTTTTACATTATTTCAATTACATAAAATACTTAAATTCGATTACTTAAAATTAAAAAAAGAAGTCATTTATAGAAACGGTTTTCACCATAATCTTTTCTCGTAAAATTTTGCAATAAAATCATGTACTACATCTCAACCTTCATGTTTAAAAAAAAAAAACAATATTCGATTCAATGTGGCAGTTATCATTTGTACATAGGCACAGCTGGTAGAATGAGGTTCGTCAAGTTAGTAACTTGTTTATATACGATGTAATTATGCAATTTCTTCATTGTAAATAGCGAAATTTATATTATTAGTTTTCAGTTTTAGCTTATATATATAGTTTATGTTATATTATATATATATAGTTAGTAATTCGTTATTAGGTTAGATCTACTAAGTATTATATTTTAGGAAACGGAACTAAGAATTACATTTTAAGAAACGGAATGCATTTCCCTTAATATCACTTATTTGGCATAATATTTATTTGATTTAATTAACTGATTGTAAAAAAAAATATTTATATCCGAACATAATATTGAAAAAGCATTAGAAATTTGCAAACTCTAAATAAGAATGAATAAACACAAAAATAATAATAAAGATAAACAACAAATATTTTTATTACATTATAAAACTAGGATGAATAACGCGATTATCTCAAAATTATATGTTGTTAAGGGGATTTTTATTCCCCTTAACAACATCCTGCTTAAGTAAGTTCAAAGAGAAAAAAATCAAAGATAACGTAAAATACTATAAAAGATAACGTCTTATTCTATAAAAAGTTTTTACAAGTAAATCGAGAAAACGTTTTTGAAACGGATTCAAAAAAATTTGTACATTTCAAAGAAAATTCTTTTAGCTCTAAAAAATTTATTTAACATTTAATAAAATATCACGCCAATGTTTATTGTTCCAGTGCCTTTCTTATTTAAAAAAAAAAAAACTGACATTATTAATAAAACTGCAAAAAAATTATCTTTTTCAAAAATATGAAAATAACGGTATTCATACTAAAAATATCACACTAATATTTTAATTCAACTCACGCTTAAAAAAAACTGTATTTATCGAATGCGTGAGTTATTTTTCACATGACTATGGAAACGTTCTTAGGAAATCTATTTTAATTTTATTTATTCATAAGTAGTATTCTTACTGTCTCACAATGTAAATAGCTCTACTTTTACTGCGGCAAAAAATTATATTAAATAAAACTAAATAACAAATGGTGATTACGAAATGGTGAAGACTTTTTTTTTTTAATTTTCTGCTAAGTTTATATCTACTATCGCTCTTCTACCCAAAAGAGCGAGCGTTTAACCACTTCACCATCCAGTTGCTTCCGAACAAAAATCAAATAAAATTTTACGAATATAATCTATTAGTTACATTAATCCGTTCAGTTACATTATTTTCCACAAGAGTAGTTACGGCTGTGATAATAGTTAAAACATTTGAGGTGCATTAGCCAGAGTTAATATTTTAGAAACTAATGATGTTCATCAAACGGTCAATCTTTGCGGTGAATGAAACAAAGGATTAGACCTGAATATCACCTTCATTTCAATGGGCTTAGTATAATAATATGCAACAATATATTCTACGCAAGGCGAAGAATGCTATTAGTCGACAAGGAACACATTTCCTCAACATCCAAGAAGGAAAACTGTGATACCTTTCAAAATATTACTGATGATATGCCTGCAAATAATGGAAAATCCATCACTTTCTAAGATATTTGTAATATATAAATATGGAGCTAAAAATATGGATTGGGACCACTCAAGAGATGTATGAAGTTAACAAGTTAAAAAAACTAGGTCTGCAGGGTTGTCCTCCAAGAATGTAGGGTCTTCCGGGACGTTATTTGTCCCGAAAGTGTCATCCATCGAATTAAAGATATCGGAACGTGTTGAAAGATGGAGACTCTAAGGAAGAAGCATGGAATAAGGTTACTCTCAAGTTGACAGGATAGGTGGGAGCGCGCCACTGTAGGAAGGTGAAACTTCTTTGTCGTTCCAAACGTAGGTGGGTCTGTCGAGAGTAGGTATCTGGCTTATACTGCTCTTGATAGGTCATGATGCGTTCAACACATCACGTTCCACATTCAATGATGTTCAACACATCATTGAATGTGGAAGGCGGTTTACCACTTCCACATTCAATGACAGTCTAAGGTGTACCGCGATAGTCAGGACGTTAAGCACCGACTACCTTATAGATAAGCTCATAGCGAGGCTTCGTGCCTGGCGATAGCCACCACGAGCAGGGAAATTCTGCACACCGAGATAGCAAACGAGAAGCAACAGAATCAGCTGTTTACTGGTTGGACAGAGAGGGGATAACTTGGGCAAGAAGGTACATGGGCCCCCTAGAGATCACCGCTGGCTGGTGTTGAGAGGTCTAAGCTCGTCTAACCATCTGCTGGACACCCGCGAGAAGTTCAGCATTCCCATGAGTTATGCCGCAAGGCATGTATCGGGGCTGTTATATAAGCGGGGAGTTTTTAGTCAGTGTGAGTTCAACCTTCGTCCGTGGTGATTTTTCCTTCATCTAACGTAAAGAAAGAATAAGATTATTAAAAAAAAAATTTATTTTATGTAGAAACCGTCGTGAAACCACTTCACGTATGACTTTCTGAACTGAACCTGACATGGAATGCATAGAATGAAATTTTTCGTAACAACCGTTACGATGATAACAACTTACAAAATAAATTTTTACTTTTATTAAATTTTTATCTTTTTTGTAAAAAGTAATGAACATTTCTAGCAACAACATAATAAAGGTACATTTTTTATTGATGAAATGTACTTCTTCAAAAAACTGTTAATATTTATACTACTTCTTATTGTGTCAAAAACATTTTATATAATTATCAATCTACAGCGTAAAACTAAGAAAGTACTTTAATTAGAAAAATAATTTTTTTAAATTCTATTGGAATACAAAAATATTTTAATTAAATTCATAAAAACGAAATCGTATTTAAAAAAAATGTAAATAATCTATATTTAGTAAAGTAATACAAAAAATCAATTCATAACAAAATTGAGCTCTAAAAATCGAAATAATGAGGCAAGTGTGTTAATTATACCAATATACTCATGAAAATTTATGTGTTTAAAAATAATTTAATTTATACTAATAATATTTTCTTTTTTACAGTAAAAAAACACAAACAAACCAATGAATAAAAATTCTTCTACTGAAAAAAATTGTTTTATTTTCAAAAAAAAAAGAAATACTAAGAGTAGAAAAAGAAGTTGGAAAAACAAAACAGTATTCGGACCATTGTTGAGGTTTCATGATAAAAGCTTGCAGGGTTCGTGGAATGTAATCCAATTTTCCGGGTGAAAACTTGACAATCAAGGCGTAGGGTGAGTCGACGCGAGTAGCATTAAAGTTTAGAAACCTTCATTGTCCGCTGAACTGGGGTGCGTGCCATTATCGTTTAATTGTAGCACGTAAGTATTCTATACATTATATAATACTGTTTCAAAAAATTCTTTCAATAATTAAAAAAAAAAAAAAAAAAAAATATTGGAAATAATGCGTATAAAGTTATAGAAAAATCAATATTCATGTTATCATTTTAAAAAAACCATTAAATTCTTCACAAAAATATGATCAACAGTTCGTTCAACCATCAGAGAACTGTAGTAGATTAAATTGTATACAGACTAATTTATTTAAATTACCTAGGTATGTTTTAAGGCTTTCTTGATTACTCAGTGCAATTTTTCCACTTAAATTAAGTATTAAAATAAGTCTACGAATTTAGAGAAACTTCAATTATTATTTGTAAAAAATAAATGTATATTAAATACATTTTAAGTATTAAAATAAGTCTACGAATTTAGAGAAACTTCAATTATTATTTGTAAAAAATAAATGTATATTAAATACATATGACATTTATTTGATATCATTCGAATGACATACTGAAATTTTACAGAAACGATTATGTAATAAATGTTGATAAACCACATAAAATATGGCTTTTAAAAATTGAAAGAGAATAAATAATAAATAGCAGTAAGAAAATATTTAAAATAAAATTATAATCGTGTAGAGTGCATATAATGAAAATAAAAGCTTGCTTGTACGAGGCAGACAGTCGCTGTGTAGGGCATTATACACATATTACTTACTCTTTTCTCGTAAGATTAAGCTCATTCAGAAACCGAACAATCTGTGTTTAACTATTATCATAAATGACAAAAATTCTTTCCACAATTAAAATTTATTATTTTGTTTAATTTCAGACAATAATCCTTAAAAATAATTAACTAACCTACAAATACTTCTTATTGTATACAGTACAAAAACGAATGGTTTATACTGGTTTAATAAAATATTATTACATTCCCTCCATCAAGTGAGTCATAAAACGAATTTTATACAAAAATGTTCATCAAAATATTTCATTTGAGTTATATCAATACCTCAGTAATTACTTTTCATTTTCAATAAACTGATTTAGTTTAATTCTTGGCGTGACCCGGCACGAATAATGTAATTGTTTCCTTCTGTAATGTGTGGCGTGTTGGTAAATGAATTGTTTGTGTTTATAAATTTGTATGTTTTTACGTCTTTTGTAAGTGAATGTTTTTTTTTTTTGAAGTGGGTGAGTTTAAATCTACCTATTATAATTTTATGATATTTAGATATATTATTAAGTAAGGTAATTTAATTATTTTTAATTTAAATTGAATTATTACTTGTTTTGACATTTTTACTTCCTTTGACTAAGTAAAGGAAGTATTGTGATGAAAAAAATTTCGGTTTTCAGATTTCAACGGAAATATCTATTTTGATCATCCCTGAATCCATTTTGACTAGTTTCGACGTGACGTCTGTACGTACGTACGTATGTATATATCTCGCATAACTCAAAAACGATTAGACGTAGGATGTTGAAATTTTGAATTTAGGACTGTTGTAATATCTAGTTATGCACCTTCCCTTGTGATTGCAATTGACTGGACCAAAAGTGTTCAAGAAAGCCCAACATCCAAAAAGATTTGGATTTTGGATTTTTTCATAACTGCAATAATCTACCCTCATTGAAAGCTTTTCAACGATATCTCATAAGTGATACTTATTTTCATTGGTTCCAGAGCTATAGCCAAATAAAATTTTATGTACATTTTTATACAAGGGAAAGGCACATCGGTTCGAATGCGACTTCATTTCCTTTTTTTTCTTTAACCATTTTTTCTTTTAATTTAAATATATTGATTTATTAATAATTATTAACCACTGATTGTAAAAATCGTTTTATAATGAATAATAATTAAATAGTAACAATAAAAAAAAGTATGAAAAAATATCAGAAGTTATTAGTGAATTAAAATTTTATGTACTTATAAAAATGTGTATATGTAATTGAATAGGCGTTAAAGGAAGTCATATGGTGTCCACAACACATTTTTTTTTCAATTCTTTTTGATTTTGGTGGGTGGTTAATGGGCGGATTTTGGGTGGAGGGTAGGTGGAAGGCTGAACAAGTTTAAGATAATAATTACTGTTCAGCGTCTAACAAGAATTCCATAAAGTAGGAACTAAAAGAATTAATTTATGTACGCCCCCCCCCCCCATCAGTCAACTGTTATCGTTAATGCACCGTACTACAATTACTTTTTGAGAAACCTGCAAATTCAAATGATAGGAAAACCTGGCACGATTAACTGGTTGGAAAATAACAATTTTCCGCTAAACCATTTAAAGTTAAAACCATAATAGAACGACATAATTAAATCATATAGAAGCTCAAAAATAAAGTACCATTTTGATGAACTATTATGAAAACACGGGCATCAGGTTCTACGACTTTCACCTTTTCATCCCGATTTAAATCCAATCGAGATGGTACGGTCGGCTATGAAAAGATATGTTGGTAGTAATAACATAACATTTTTATGTCAGATATTAAAAAATTACCTGAGGAATTAATCTATGATATGAATACTATGACTGGAATACATGTGAAAAAAGCTAAAATTGAGTATAAGAATATGAAACCGCTAATCGATGAAATTACGAAAAAATTTATCATACATGTAGAAACTGGTAGTAAAAATGTCCGTTCCGATGAAGACAGAGAAGATTGTGAACTTGCACAAAAACTGGACATACAATGCAAATTTCAAGTAAGTGTTAATAATAATAATTATAATAATAACAACAGTAGTACATTCAACATTGAAAACAAACTGTAATAAATTAAACTTGCATAAATAAAGGTAAAAAAATTATTATTATTGTTTTTCTACTAGGTGTAAATGTTTTTAGGTTCGGTAGTAATGCAGTCTCGACCTTCTGTAACATAAGTCTTTATTTTCATTGTATGGACTATACATCTGTGAATGTAAGGCATTTTTTGATATCTTTCAATGCAATAGAAATGAATATATAATTTATTGTTTTATACTATTTGTCAACCTTTTTATGGTAAAAATTCATATAAAAATAAACAAATTATAGTTGCTCTGTCTCTGAAATTAATGATGTTCACACTTTAACAGGTGTAATATTAAAATAAATATAAACTAGATCGGTGGAGTTCAATTAACAGCCTTTCACTGAAACCTTTTTTCGTGAAGTCACCAATTTCTATATTACGCCTCTAATTATATACATTACATTCTGATTTAAAAATTCCTTTCATAAAAAATTCTATAAAATAATTATTTTACTCCATATTTCGGGTCCGTAAAAATAAACTAGTCATATATATTTCAAACCCACCGAATTTTATACGAAGATTTAAAAGTAAGAAAATAAACAAGAACTTCTCTATTGTAATTCGAATTTCAAATATTTTTTCTCATTGCAATGTTATTTCTTTTCCATATATATTCTTTTTTTAATTTACTTATAAAATAATATTAGTTGTTTAACTTTTATGCCATTTAATGTTTATATTTAATATTTCATTATAGAATTTTGTTATTTGTGTCCTTTCAGATAAAAAAATAAAGATCAGCAAGATAAAATATGAGTTAAATGAATAAATACGTAATAAAAAAAGAGTCAAGTAACTCTTTCTATCTCTACGCACGGGGTTATTTTAAACAGATGAGAGTTTTTCATCAATCTGGATAATATTAACAAATAACTCTT
Organism: Lycorma delicatula; assembly: GCF_047948215.1. Taxonomy (NCBI): domain Eukaryota; kingdom Metazoa; phylum Arthropoda; class Insecta; order Hemiptera; family Fulgoridae; genus Lycorma; species Lycorma delicatula. The sequence continues at coordinate 46,566,264 of NC_134459.1, forward strand.
AGATGAGAATAATAATAATACATAATTGAAGGTAAATAAAAGTTTATAAAACATTACATTAATTGGAAATATTTTTTATGATGTAACTCAGTCTGAAAAAGAATTTTGCTTTTTACTTTCCCGTCTAAATAGCGCTACAGCAGAGTGACATCTGTAGATGGGAAAACATTGTATGTGCAATTTGGGCATATGCGTTTTTCACCGGATCTTGACGTTTTGGCACCTCAGGAACCCAAAACACCAGATGGAAAATTTCCGGATGTTAATGTTCGTATGTACGTGTATTAGGGATTGGCCTTTAAATCACCTTATATCTTCAGAACTACCTGATCGACTTTGACCAAACTTAGTCAGATTACCTCTATATATGGGGGCATCCATAAAATTTCCAACTTAAAAGGTCAAAGGGTGAAGCTGAACAGCAAGGTCACCCTGAGTATCTCGTAACTTCGCCTAATTAAGGTCATATTTTTCTGAGGCACATTGTTAACAATTAAAAATTAACAATATCTTCAAAATCACTTACACCACAAAAAAGCTGTTGTAGTCGTCTGCTATATTGTGACGTCAAAGGAAAGCGGTAGAATTATATAAATTAATGATATTAAAAGTGTTAAAAAAAGTAATTGGGTCTGGGTGAGTCTCGAACTCGATCAGCCAGTGGACTCGGTACCTGGTGCGTTAAGCCTCGCGGCTACACCAGTCAATCAATCGTACTAGCGAAATTTGTTCTATTTAAGTTGTGAATTTTCATTATTTTTGTTAGTGTCGACTGTCACTGCTAGTATCGCAATACCCGCGCAAATTAAATACGGTATGCGCGCGCTTTAGTTAGAATCATTGAATTAAACAAACGAAAAAATATTATATTTAAATAAAATTATAATAATATTTTAAATTAATTTGTGTGTGTAAGCTGCGCGTCAGAAAGAATCCACAGTTGTAGGACATGTAACTGTTTTGACAGTTTTTTTTTATTATAAGGACAAAAAATTAATTACGCATCATTACATTAAAATAATTTTTTTATAACATTTCAGAAATAATATTTTTCTGTTATTTAAAATTTAAAATACCATTTTAAAAAAAAGACGCAAATTTAAATACAAAATAATAATAAAAATCTTTAAAACTCAGGTATTCAGAATTACGTTTAATGTTTTCAGCGAGTAGCGGTGGGGTTTTTTTTAATAAAGATTAAAATGAAAGATTATTATTTCATTGCGGTTAAAATAACATTCAGTTAAATATATAAGCACATTAAGATAGACTATAAACAAAATTTTATATAATATTTTATTCTAAAAGAACTACTTTTATGATCGTTTATTAAAACAGGTTTGAATAAATTTTGATAAAATTAACAAGACCTACTTTAAATAATTGCTGTATATAAAAAAAAAAAAAATAAATAATAAAATAAAATGATAAAATACCAAACGGACAACCTCATTTACATTAATCTATTTTTTTTTTTTTTTTTTTTATTAGACAGTAGAAAAAGTGACAAAATGCTTAACTGATCTTTAAAGATAAATCCGATATAAAATTTCCTTCCTAAGATTTTATTTGAAATTATTTATTAGTGTTTTATTATTTATGACCGATTAACAAGCATCTTTTTAAATGATTGTTCTCTGATAATAATCGAACAAAAATTATTAAATATCTGAGCTTACGTAAATTAATCCAATACGTTGTAAAGAAAAACAAATATATATAATATATTTGAAAAAAAAAATTATATAGCTACATTTATCACCAAATTATATCTGATCGGAAACGACAGATGACAATTTTAAAAATGAGTAAATAAAGTGCATATTTTATCGCATTTTACGTATAACATAAACTTAATTCTTGTCAAGATAACAAGTACTAAACAAAATTTCGATATTTTAACGATTTCTTAATAATGTATAACCACATAACAATAATTCTTCATATCGCTCGCACACACACACACACACACAGAGAGAGAGAGAGAGAGAGAGAGAGAGAATGAGAGAGAGAGAGAGAGAGAGAGAGAGAGAGAGAGAGAGAGAGAGAGAGAGAGAGAGAGAGAGAGAGAGAGAGAGAGAGAGAGAGAGAGAGAGAGAGAGAGAGAGAGAGAGTGAGAGTGAGTGAGAGAGAGAGAGAGTTATTACATAAACTTAATTTTTTCACCTTTACTCTTCTAAACACCTGAAATTTCGGAGATATGCGGGGACTTTTCTCAAGGAACCCGAAGTCTTTTCAAATATAGCTCTTTGAAAAAAGCAATTTATTGCTGTACTTTTTTGAGCTGTTATTTCGTGAAATCGACGATCAGTAACGTGCTACTCCCGTTCCAAATAAAGACAAATACCCAATTTTCCAAACAATTGAGAGCGAGTTGATTCGCAATGGGTGAATTATTAATTCTTGATGGCGTAAATTCTTCATTCACAAAATCTCGCAATAAATTAAGAGCGAGTTGATTTGCACTGTCTGAAAAAGTGTTAAGGTGATGTTAAAAATATCATTATTTCACGATGCTGTACAGTTGCGTCGTCTCTTTAAGACCTTTAAGACCTTTTACCCGATCACTAATCCTTTTCTTTTTCAGTTCTCATAAATTAGATATTCGTGAATAATATATCTAATGTTTATGCGAGAGTTTTACGGCCGGATGCACTTTCTAATATCTATGAGAAAAAATAGGATACACTAAGTTTAGTTTTAAAAATGCCATACGTCTGCGCGGGGTTTGAACTTAGAAGAATCGGGATGAAAGACGGAGCGATTAAGATCGGCAAAGAAATTATACAATTACGTAATTAAAAAAAAATTACAAACTATCAATTACGTAAAAATAATGTGATATTGGAAAAACACGATAGCATACATTTTCTACCTAAAATACTGAAACGTTTAGTATTATTATTAAATTACTATTACTATTAGCCCTTTTAGCGACAGATTAGTTAAAATGCATCAAAGTGTTTTATCGTGTCTTTTTATACAGTTGTAAATTCAAAGTTATTTTCGTAAAGGGTGTTATAGCCAGCCAACAAAACATCCACTTAGAGAAAAAAAGAAAGAAAACGCTATGTAAATTTGGAAGTCCCTTAAAATTTATCGTTTTAAATTCGCATTTAATGTGCGGTTAGAAAAGCTTTATCGTATCAAATAGAGGATTTATTATTTATTTAGACTGATTTTTGGAAAAGGTGAATATTTAAATTACAAGTTTACAAACAAAAGCATTATTACGATACTCAATAAAGCTTAGTAGAGAAAAACAAAGCATAGATTATATTCTTTTGAAAGATCAATCTGTTTTTTATTAAAAATAAAATTTCACATCAACAAAAGAAATTTGAACTTAGACATTCTCCTTAAATAAAAGAGAAAATATCATTAGTTAAGACAAAACTATTAATTTAAAAAAAAATTTAATTTAAATTTTAAGATTTTTTTTAATCTTAGTCTTTAATTACAAATTAATGATTAACTAGTAATTTAGCCTACGAATAATCAAATAATTTCTATGATATGAACTTACTATATTCTTATGTGCAATTATTTTTCTTACATTAAAACGTAAAAAAAACAAATTTAATTTATTTTTGTATTTTTACTTCCTTGTACGAAGTAAAAGCAGTATTGGGATCGGAAAAAATGTCGGTTTCCAGTTTTCAACGGAAATAACCACGTTGACCATCGCTGAATCCATTTTTACTAGTTTCGGCGTGATACATACGTACGTATGTATCTCGCATAACTCAAAAAGTATTAGCTGTAGAATGTTGAAATTTTGGATTTAGGACTGTTGTAACATCTAGTTTTGCACCTCCTATTTTGATTGCAATCGACTAGACCAAAAAAGCCCAAACCCCCCCAAAAAATTGGGTTTTGCACTTCTTCTTAATTACAGTAATAAGCCCTCATTGAGAGATTTTCAACGATAAATCAAAAGTGGTACTTCTTTTAATTGGATCCTGAGTTATAGCCAAATAAAATGTTAAGTAATGAAGTATTTGGATCTTACGGGAAGGCATATTGGTTCGAATCAAACTTTATCTCCTTTTTTTAAATTTCTTTTCTAATTTAAATATATTGATTTGTTAATTATTAACCTCTCATTTAAAAAAAAAAATAATTACATGAATAATAATTCAATAATAATAAAAAAAAAATACGAGAAAAAATCAGGCATTTTTAATGAAATTAAATTTTATGTACTTTTCGTCTTAAATGAACACGTAAATGTAATTTAATAGGCGTAAAAGGAAGTCATGTGTTGTTCACATCAGATTTTTTATGCATTTATTAACGACAGTTTTTTTTTTTAACTAATTAGTCAAATTAAACAAGGAAATGGGTAACAAAACGCAAAAAAAGCCTTAATAAGGGGTTAACTGTATTTTGCCCAGGTTATCTATTACTCTATAACTATTTATATAATATTTATTTATTTATATAACTATTTATATTAATATAATTTTACTTAACATAACTATTTAAAAAGTCTGATATGGACACCAGATCACTTCCTCGTACGCCTATTAAATTACATATACACATTTTCAAAAATACATAAAATTTTATTTAACTAATAACTTTTAATTTTATTTCACTTTTTTTATTTTTTTATTATTAAAGTATTATTACTTCAAAAATTTTTCTACAATCAGAGGTTAATAATATAATTAATAAATCAATATATGTAAATTAAAAAACAAAAGTTAAAAAAAGAAAATGAAGTCGGATTCGAACCAATGCCTTCTCCTTGTAATATTCAAATATTTCATAAATTAAAATTTGATTTTGCTATTACTCTGGAACCAATGAAAATAAGTATCGCTTAAGATATATCGTTGAAAAGCTTTAAATGAGGGCTTATTACTGCAGTTAAGAAAAAATAAACAAATCCAAATTTTTTGTATTTTGGGCTTTTTCGTCATTTTTGGTCCAGTCGATTGCAATCAAAAGGAAGTTGTAACAACTAGATGTAACAACAGTCCTAAATCCAAAATTTAATATTCTACGGCTAATCGTTTTTAAGTTATGAGAGATACAGAAGTACATACAGATGTCATGGCAAACTAGTCAAAATCAATTCAGGGATGGTCAAAATTGATATTTCCGTTGAAGTATGAAAACCGAAATTTTTCGCGATTACAATATTTACTTTACTTCGTACAAGGAAGTAAAAAAAGTTATAAAAACTATAAGTTGGTAAAATTATTAAAAATGTATCATTCATATGTCATAGCGAGTTATTATTTAGGCATGGTTCGTTGAAAACTCATTTACAGATTCTCTTTAAATATAAATAAATACGTATAAATGTTTACTTCTTGTTTATATAGATCGTTCGGAAAGTTGCTGGGCAGTGTGCTTTATAATTATGTGGTGCATTCTGTTCTTTCGGCGATAAGTTGTTGCCCTATGGGTTTGATGGGTGTTACTCATTATAAAACCGAGACCTCAGTTAATGAGTATAAGATTGAACGTGGTTCGTTTTGTTTCCTGTTAATTCGTTTATCGGAATCAATAGTTGTGAAAAACATAATGGTTCTTTCGGTAGAGGAACGCATTTTTCTCGTTGAACAGGTCTTTCATGAAGGTAAAACATACTTACTGATTTAGTGAAGTACAAGTTTTCTGAAAAGTTTCCAAATACTTCTCTTCCTTATCACAATTCAGTTTGAAGTCATCGAAAAATTTCGGGCAACAGGCTCTGTTGGACTCTGATCCAAGGGGAAGACCACCTAAATTAAACGAAAAGAAGCTGGTTGATATTTTGGATTCTATGGCCGAAAGTCCATAAAAATCTTGCTACCGCACATAAACTTATAATAAAAGAACTGAAACTTTTTCCCTACAAAGTAATATGTATTCAAGAAGTGAAACCTACAGATTATTCCAAAAGATTAAATTACTGCCAATAATTTAAACGTTATATTGACCGAAATTCCGTAGCTATTCTCTGCATTATATTTTTTACAGATGAAGTGTTGTTCATCTGCGAGGATATTAGTTCAAGAAATACACGATTGTTGTTAACAACTAACCCCCCATGAATTATGCGAACAATTTTAACACGAAGTGGATAATCGGAATCTGGGTCGGTGTGAATAGAACGCGCATTGTGTCTTTCTTGTAAATACGGCTAATAGTGATCGTTAGTGTTTGTTTTAAAAAACTTCATTAGTCAGTTAACAGAAGTGGAAATCAATCACGGTTGGTTCCAACAAGTTGGCGCCACAGCGCATATAGCTAAAAACTCAATAACGTTTTTACGAAAAGTATTCGGTGAACGATCATTACTTTTTATGATGGACAGCAGTATATCACAACAGACCACGCACGATTCTAGAACTAAAAACCACAATAACGTCATACGTACGAGACATTCCAGTACATCAGCTGGTTAAAGTGTTTGAAAACAAATGTTGGAGAAGGTCATTTTCAACACCTTTTTTAAAATTTTTCCACTCACAGTAATATCCGTTTTTATAAAATAATGAAATAAAAATACAAAGTAATAATTAAGAAAGTTTCGTTATTACATTTCCATAACACCAGTGCAGGGCAACTATCCGAACACTCTGTATATATGATAATGTTTTATGTAATCATATATCGGGTAGTATATATTGGTTTAATGCTAAACCTAAATATCAGAACATATAAAAGTTGATTCAATTTAAATAATTTAAAAAAAATTACTAAAAATTGATTTTATAAATAGCAAATATTTTATTTCCTCCAAATAGCTGATAATAATTATTACTGAGAATAATTAGTTTTAATTGCAAAAAATTATCAACTGTTTTTTTATTTTTTTATTTTAATCTATTGAAGTATTGCTTTTTTAAACAAAAAATACGTAAACGCAAATTATATTGTCACTGAAGTTTAAAATTGAAAATGAAGAAAAAAATAAATTTTTTGGTCATAAGACATTTAAACTAATTGAACGTTTTTTTCCCTTGTTTTTGCTTTATCCTAAATTATGCATGTTTAAGAATCTACTGAATAAACGGGTATTCTAAAGACTTTTGTGCATGTTATTTCAATTAAGTAAAAAAAAAAATTAATTTTTTATTTTATACACTAACGGGATAACAATAACAATTTATTTTTTTTTAAATATCACGCAACGTGCCAACGTGTCAATTTATATTTTGTTAGAAATACTATAATAAAGTGAGAAAATGATTGTTGAATTAAAGTTGTTATCGTTAATGGAGTGGTGATTGAGAAATTTAGCAAATCCAGAAGGTTAATGTCTGCTTTTTGGTATAACAACATTTGATTATGTGCCACGGATGTTGTCAATCAAACGATCGACGCCAAGCAAAAGTCTGGTTTCCGAACAAATAAGTGGGAGGTCTCCAATTGAATCTCATCAGTTACATCTGCTGTCGATCATCGACTGTTCACGAGGTTTTTTCTTTTTTTTGTATACAAAAGATGATTTATGCATACATTTATTGTCTCAAATCAATTTACATTGAATATTTCACCTGAAGACGAGTATATATATATATATATATATATATATATATATATATATATATATACATACATACACATTCAAGAGCATCATTATATACGCTTTTAAAACCGGTATAGAACTTTATTCTAAGAATAAATTATTCGCCTTTATGGAGGAATGGTATATAAAATATAATAGTGTATTATTAATAGAGTAATAATTCCTCTAGAATTCTGTAATGAAGAGATTTACTCATAAAACATATTCAAGAAACCAAAATTAAAATTTATAGAATAAAATATCAACGAATTTCGTTGTAACGTAATACAATACCACATAAATAATTTAAAATTAACTATCCATAAACGGTACGGAATTTCTTTCAATACTGCACATTTTATTATATACGTAAACAAAAGTATGTATGGTAACCCTTAAATTTAAATAACTTTTCTTTTATTAAATATCGAAAAATGAAAGTTAGCAAATACTCCTACCTCAAAATGATCAATTTATCGGTATGAGACGACCACATTCTTAAGCCTCTCATGTGGGTGGAGAGAGGGAGGAACTCAAAAAGTTTAAATAGACAATTAATTGAAATTTAAAATTTAAGTTTATAATTGAGTTTAAATGGACAAATAAGACAAATAATTTTAAAGGGCATTGAAAAACAAAAATTATCTTGCACAAACTCTATGGAAACCCTAACCAAAATGGTAATCATTTAATACTGTTCAAAAGTAGATTCTAAAATAGTCTACTTTACTTCTTAAATCCTTAACTCAATCATTCTCTCTTTCAGTTTAGCCTTCGGAACCACCGTAAGGTATTATTTCAGAGGATGAATAAGGATGATATGTGTGAATGTAAATGAAGTATAGTCCTGTACAGTTCCAGGTCGATCATTCCTGAAATGTGAGGTTAATTGAGACCCAACCACCAAAGAACAGCGGTAATTATCCAAGATCCGTATAAATAAAACTGCCTTTACTAGAATTTGAACCTTGGAACTCTCGACTTCGAAATCACCTGACTGCGATAACGAATTAACCACTAGACCAGCCCGTTAGGCGAAACCAATGATCGTACAACAAAAAGATCTATTTTTCGGTATAAGTCAGCTAGGTGGGGTGTATTTAAGCCCACTTTAGCTATGAAAATATTAAATAGCCGTCACACTGGTTGTGATTGACGTCCTGAAATTTTTTATGCCAAGCTTTTTATCTTTTTGCAGAAAATTTACGGTATTACTTTCGGTTGCATGGTGGGAGTGAAAAATAAAATTAATTTTCTTAAATTTTAAGGTATGAAGAGTACGAATATATCATTCACTTAAAATTGGGGTTTCCTTATTCTATATATATATATATATATATATATACATATATATATATATATATATAATGGCTTATGGAAAAATTCTGTGGCTCAAACATCTCCAAAACTAGAAGATCAATTTCATTGAAATTTAGATGTGCTGCAGTAGTGTATCTGAAATTGTGCGTGTGAAAATTTTATAAAGATTGGTTAAATCGTTCTTCAGTTACGCTTAATTTTTATGTCGAAAAGTCTGAGCGGGGTAAGGTAAAAACGTAGTTCTTTATCATGCTGTAAGTTGGAACGTTAATGTTTATTTAGTTTTCTCTACGGTATCTATTGTTAGCAATATTAAACAAATTTGAAAAAAAAATTAAAGGCGTTAAAACCAAATAAAATTAACGAAAAGTAGACTTCTTGTGAAGAACTGCGCAAGATTTTTTTTCTATGCCCTTTAAAGTAAAATGTCACAACTGTATTCTTATCGTTTAAACTTTTTTAGTTACCTTCCATGAGCCGGCCTCCGTGGCGCGGGTGGTAGCTTCTCGGCCTTTCATTCGGAGATCCCAGTCAGGCATGGCATTTTCACACACGCTACAAATCATTCATGTCATCCTCTGAAGCAATACCTAACGGTGGCCCCCAGGGTAAAGAAGAAACAAAGTTACCTTCTATGGAAGCGGGTTGTGTTGATAATATACAAAAAAATTAATTGTTTCATGGTAAAAGCTAATACTGAAAGTTTAACTGCTGAAAAATTATTTAAGCTCCCATACTTCAACACCTTCTATATATACGGAAGCAGAATAGATATATATTACATGCCTGTATAAAAATAGGCATAGAATATGTAGCAAATATTAAATAATCGTTGTACCATTAGTAGTAATAGTTTTATTATCCTTGTAACTTTAATATATAACGAAAAAAAACTGTTGTTGTTAGCCAAAATATGATCCTCTTCAGAAATTTTTCTTATTATTCAAAGTTCTGAAATCCTTAAAGTTTAAAATAAAAAAAAAGGTAATGATACTCGGGGTGTTGCCATATATTTTGCACAAAACGTTTTAACATAAAATAACGAAATTTGTAGAGGTTCAGTTAAATGAACTTCAGGAAGACTACTGGATACATTCGTGTTCTTGCATTTGGGCGAAAAGACAGCTACAGTTGTGAAGCAGGCTAGATACAATAAGGGAGGGTTTAAGATAACGTTGGAGCTATCCCCTTACGATTACGTCTTTCTTTTGGGTTACACATACATCCTTCCTGTTTTTTTCCTTTAGGGAGAAGAATTTGTCTTGTGTAACTGTTTATAGTCCGAGAGAGTAATGTACAACCGGTCTTAAACATTTAGAAGCAAGAAAAAGAAATATATTCAAAGGAAGAGAGATGACTACCTTTATTGCCAGCAAGCTAAATACGATAGGGTACGGTTAGAGCTTTCCCTTAATATCAGCATCTTTTCCTCTTTCTAATTCTTAAAAAAAAACCGGAAGTGGTGAAAAAGATGATAACTTGGAAATTAAATCATTGGAGAAAATATTAAAAAAGTAATAAAAAATAACGTTATTCCCGTAAGTATACGATAGAAATAGTTGCTTTACCTCCATATTTAAATTGTAAGATAGATAAGAACGGATCTGAATATAGGGAGGCGCCTAATATTTGATTATCGAAAATTTTTCTACCTAATACAATGACTGTACTAACAATCATACGTTTTTTTATTATTATTATTACGTGATATCAGCAGGTTATTATACATACTGGGTAAAACTTATTTACCAGGTATTTATTTCGCACTGAGCAAGATTTATGAATTCGTGAATCGTTCTGCATGTGTTTAGTATTACATCCTTTTCCATGGATTTGTGTAGTGCCTCCGGAAAAATAAAGCACCCTTTTCCAGTTTTTTTAAATTTTACTTGGAGGGGGAAGTTAAGGAAGGTATTTTAGCATCAGATCGAAAATAAATATTATCTCTACTATTTTTTTTTATTTTACCGTTATTAACCTAAATATTCTTGTACGTTTCATTATGTTCTACTATATTAATAAATACTTTGATTAAAAAAAATATATATTGAAATAAAAATAAAAACAGTGTATTACTGAAAAATAAAATACACTGAACTATGTGACATGAAGGATTTTTAAAATACATACTGATAAAATGAATCAACAAAGTTTGTAATTGCTTGTCTGATAGGAGATAAATGTTGACAGATTCGTTTCATCATCAACAGGGAAAAATTTGTCAAAAAGTGTTTGATTATTAATTGGATGCTAACAACGTTCAAGCACCAGAAAATATTAGAAAATACAATTTAAACGAAATACTTCATTTTAAGTCAAAAACCAAAAGCAAAATGATAAGAAAAAGTTAAAATTAAAAACTAATGATTATTTTTTTAACAACTTAAAACGATGTGTGTGAAATGACTTTTAAAATAGTTTAATATGAAAAAAGTAGAAAAACATCACCTGCTTGAAGTCTTAATAAAAGAACAAAATAAATCGATCTCCAATTGTAATATAGTTCAATGCTCGGTGCTAAAATAAATCAAGGTCAATGGTCTGGTTTTGAAAAGGTTTGCCAGAAGCTTTTCACTTAATGAAAAATAAAAGCTAAGCAAACAATTTACAAATAAAATATAAAAAAAAAGATTAAATAAACTAGTAAATGTTTTAAACATTTCAAGAACCATCAAAGATAGCTTATTTATGCTATCAAAACTGTTAGTGAACTATTAGAGTTTTAAAAATCTGAATGTTGTACAAAACGTATTTTTGGATAAAAGCAAATACTGCAAAAAACTGATGTTCTATAAATACGATTATTCATTCAGTGTTTATTAGCAAGATCTTTCATTCCATTTAAATCTGTTTTAAAATTCTACGAGTTCTAAGTGTGTATAAAGTTAAATCCGATTTTAAGTCTTTAAATTCTAATAAACATTAAAAACGGGATTCGAATACATAAAAGTTTGATTAAAATACACTGTTTTAAAAACTAAGCAACGTTAACCCTGATCATAGTAATAATATTTATAATAATAACAATAGCAAAAATTTGGAGGCTTGACCTAATAATTGTGACATGCACTTAATTATATAATAAATTACTAAAATGAAAAAAAAAACAACATAAAAATTACGTACTAAATCTATTAATTAATAACACATTATATTGCGTGTGCCGGAAGGGTTATTCGTGAAAAAAATCCCCGTAATTTATAATAAAAATTTAAAAAACCGGACACAGAATTACAAAAAAGGCCTGAGATCGTGTGAGATATTTATGTTAATTGGTATTATTACGCAACTTTTTTAAGTTGTGACAAAAAAAGTTATGTTAATCACAGGAACTAAATAATAAAATAAAGGTACAATTATAATGCCGAACCCCATAATGTAAGAAAGTATTTTATTGTTACTCTTAAATAAAGGTTATGTAAAACGTGTAGCTTATAAATATTAAATTTTATTACCTGATAAATATTTTTTATTTTAATACAAAATGAAGAAAAAATGTTTTACTTTTCGTAAATATTTTACCCTAGTTAATTTGTAACTAAATTAATTGCACTATATCTTACTGATGAATTAAAGCTAAATAATTAGCTTCATTATAACGGTAAAAAATCTGATGTGGACACCATATGACTTCCTTGTACGCCTATTTAATTAAATATACACATTTTTTGCTGTACTTTATTTAAACGTATTTCATTTGAATTTGAAATACAATTTTCCAGTTCTTTAATAAAGTGGTCAGTTACACAATTGCATTGTGGTGGACACCACATTTTTTTGTTGTGTCTGTATCGCAATTTTATATTAGTCTATAAAATAATTTTGTTTCACATCGCTCAAGGAGTTATGTGGTATAAGTGAGAACGTGTTGGATAGGTAACCATGCACACATCAGTTCGAATTCGACTTCATATTATTATATATTTTTTTAACTTTTTTTAAATTTAAATGTATTGATCTATTAATAATTATTAACCTCTGTAAATATTTTTGAATTAAAATGAAAAGTACATTAAATTTTGTTTCACTAACTTCCGATTTTTTCATGTTCTTTTTTTATTGTTATTATTGAATTATTATTTACTGTAAAAAAAAGTTACAATCAAAGGTTAATAATTATTAATAAATCAATATATATAAATAAAAATTAAAAAAAGTTTTAACAAAATGTATATGAAGTCGGATTCGAACCGATGTGCTTTCCCCTTGTAAGATCCAAATATTTCATTGAATAAACTTTTATTTGCCTATAACTCTGGAACCGATGAAAATAAATAACACTTATAATAAATCGTTGAAAATCTCTCAATTGAGAACTTATTACTGCAATTAAGAAAAAGTCCAAAATCCACATTTTTTGGATTTTAAACACGTTTGGTCCAGTCGATTCAATCAAAATGGGAGGTGCACAACTAGATGTTACAACAATCCTAAATCAAAAATTTCAACATCCTACGGCTAATCGTTTTTGAGTTATACGAGATACATACGTATAGACGTCACGCCTTTACTAGTCAAAAGGGATTCAGGGATGGTCAAAATGGATATTTCCGTTGAAATCTAAAAATCGAAACTTTTCACGATTAAAATACTTCTTTTACGTCGTACAAGGAAGTAAAAAATAGAGGTTAATCTAATTTTCTGTAGCTTGTAATTTCATGCATCAAATATATGCAATTTAATCTTATTATTGAAAATGAGCCTTCAGAGAACTGATTATAAAAAAAAAAGTAAAGGAAAGTTTTATAATCTTTTATTTTAACTTTCCATTCTTGTATAAAAATCTAAAAATAAACCCTATTCATTATTTAAAAAATCTTTTCTTATTGATCTGGCTCAATTCAAGTACGAACTAGTTTTTAAGTAATAGTTATTGTATTTAGTAATGAATAAACACCTGAAACTTTAGAAAATTATAATAAAAAACAAATTAAATTAAAAGATTGAGTTAACGAATGGCGTATTGTAAACAAAAATAACCATTATTACTCAGCCGATTAAGCACCAATAAGTAAAATGTGATTAAACGTATTCCTATACGATCGAATAAAGTAAGGTTCTTTTGCAAAAGAAAATAGTAACTTGCGCCTAGTATTCTAAAAGCAGCAGTTTGTAGATCCAGCTATTTATTACGTGAGTATCGTAACTTTTGTTTCCGCAGTATTTAAAGTAGCGATAATTTAAAGTACTCTTGCCGATTTGTAAATTATACTCTTGTCAAACTCCGTAGTGGAGTGGTAGCGTCGCCGCCTTTTTATCGGGAAGTCCTGGGTTCGAATCCCGGTCAGGCATATCATTATTCATACGCTACAACTTTCCATTTTCTCATTTCCATGTAAAAGCTTCTGTGGTGTATGAATTCATCAATAAAAGGTACTTATATGTTGTCAGGGGACCACTTGACATGAACTGATTTTAAGAACCGTTAATTATTGTATTTAAATATTACTTTTGTAATTAATACGTTGTATATTTAACGTTAATTATACGAACTTAGGTATCAAAGCTATTATTAACCTAACGAACGCGTTAGGTTATGTTTGGTTAGATTGTGTTTCGATGTTTTTTTTTTAGTCTCCGAGACCACCGTTAGGTATTGCTTCAGAGGATGAAATTACAATTTTGTAGTGTGTGAAAATGCAATGCCTGACCGGGATTTAAACCCGGGACCTCCAGATGAAAGGCCGAGACTATCACTCGCACCACGGAGACCGGCTATATTATTATCATAATCTACCGTTCGCTTCACTCGCTAAACTCATCTAATCAACATTGAATAAACAATTATACACAACTTATTAATAAAAAAAGTGATATTTAGAATAAATACGTACAAAATAGCAACAGAAAACAGCGTAAATCGATTGCTGCCCCCATAAACACATAAATACAAAAAAAAATTGTTTCGCTGATCATCAACAAACCAAAAACAAAATATACCAGTTTTACTTAATTTTTAAAATAATTATATTTAACTGAGATACTTGGAAAATATCCGACAACTGAAAAGCCGGACATCTGAAATGTCCAAATTTGAAAACCCACGATATATCTTTAGATATTAAGCTAATAGAAATTGTTTTTATACGTTTTACAAAAGAGAAATTCGAGTTAAGTTAAAGATTAATTAAAGGTTGTTATATAGTTAAAAAAATTTCTTTATGTAATATACCTTCAATGTTAACAGACGAAGAGGGTAGGAAAGAAAGTAATACGCACTCTTGATTTTTTCATTTAATATGAAGCACATTATTTAAGTTTAAACTCATTTACAAAGACACAACATTAATAATATTAAAAAAAAAAAAATTAACTAGGTCAAGTATTATAGAATTTTTTTGAAAATTTTCTTTTAAATTTTAGTAATTTTTTTATTAAAAAAAAAAAAAAAAGTAATAATAATAGCAAATTTTAGATTAATAGTGCATTATTGAAAACCAACCGCAAGAATATAAAAGTTATTTTTGTAATACTTTGCACAGGTCTTAAATTCAAACAGTTATTGCAAACATACATCTGGTCGCTAACGATAAATCAAAGTATTAATAAAAGTGTTTGTTTCGTTTGTTATACGTGACCATAACGTACACAAACCAATAGAAAAAAAACACTAGAGTCTAAACAGAAATATATATGAACACAAATACACACATTATGTGAAGACAAAAAAAAAATAGAGAAATAAGACCCGAGAGAAAGAGAAGATAAAAAAAGGGAAGAGAAATAAGAGAGGAGTGAAGTGAAAATAGAGAGGAAAGTGAATGAATGAGTTACAGGGTTAAAGGGTGTGCAGAGGGGAACCACAAGCAATATCAGGTACTAGGAAGGCGACTTAACGAGGACTGAGTGCTGCGCTTCGGTTTTATTGGCTTAACTTCAGCTCCATAGGATCGCGGGGCAAACAGACCTAAATGAATAAAAATGAATAGCTTGCCGCCGCATATATATAAAGAAGCACAGTTCTACACAACAAAATGCTATCAAGACACTATGATTATATCCGATCGCTGAGTTTTAACTTAAAAAAGAAGTTTAATTTCCTTCGAATATAAAATAATAAATTAGAGAAACGATCAAGGATATCATTTAAATTAGTTAACAGTATGTAAACTATATTTAGAATAAAAGTAATAAAGATAAAAAGACTAAAATATTGTATATGTATATAAAATATAGTGCTTAATATGAATGAGTAAGCTTCTATAACGGAATGAAAGATTAATACAAAAATAAAGTTGAAGGGAATTTAAAAAGGGGGAGATCGGAGAAGATTAAATGAACAATCTTAACAACTAACAAATACTTACGAGAGTAATGTTACTTAATCAGAAAAATTCTGAGTAGAAAGTTAATTGGTTGGTACAGATTATAAAAAGAGAAGTATTGATTGAAACAGTACTAGAAAGATTAGAAGTTGTAAAAAAAAGAAACTGGAATAGATTAAAAATCATAGATGATCTAAAAAGTAATATGAGCTTCCAAGAATTGAAAAATTTAGCTGGAAGTAGAAAAGAATGGTGTCAAGTACACGCCTAAGGGATTTTTTGACTTCAAATAATAAGAATTTTAAACTAATTTTAAACATTCCACCCTTTCAAACTTTTTTCTGTGTAATATTTCTAAGCAAAATGGTTCAGTCTTATGTGCAAAATTGCTTAATTTCTCTCCAGATTTTATAGTACATAATTTTTTTTCTTTTAACAATGGGGTAAAAAATTAACAATATATTTACCTCCACTTTAAATTCTCAACGTTTTAAGAAGTCATATAAATTCATTTTTCAGTAATATAAAATAAAAAACGAAAGGGAGGCTCATAATAAGGAATTTCACCCAACATTCCAACCCCGTAGGAGAAGACACTTGCCTTGTGACGCTTCCGGTCGCCACAATTCACTCCCCGTTCATAACCCTGATGGGCTTAACGGGAGTCATCTTTCGTCCTCTAACTTTTCACATCTCATAGTAATAAGCCAGGCCACGCTGGGATGCCACCGATGTAAATCCCTCGTTAGACATTTATGTCGGTGATTTTCTAATTCAGCTTTTGCTTTCGCTGTAGGCCTCGTCCGGACATCTTGAATGTCCTTCATCGTTGCCTTCTGAATTAGCTAACCGAAGTTAGCAGAAGCACAAACCCCGCGCCTAGTTCTAATTTTACTGAGTCAATTCTTTGTACACGTCTCGTAATTCGAGGCAAGTTAAACAACATACCACCAAAAATGTTGTTCGCAACAACGAAATTTAGTCCTAGTTCTCTTAATGAACTCAACTTCAGTTCATACTCGACTTAATTTCACTCAACAGTGAAAAGCACTGTAATAAAATATATTGGACAGTTTTGTAATTTATGAATTATATCCGGGTTTATGACACTGTAACTACAAACAGCCGCTTTGATGTTCATTAAATAGACAACAAAAATCTTAATAACATAATGAAAAAATGAGTTACTTTCTAATCATGATCTACGCAAAAATTATATGTTTTTTATAATTATTATACGTAGAAACATAAACATTAAAATAATCGATTGTAATACAGAATATAAGTATTAGAAAGAAAATCGATAAATACCCAGAAAGAATAGACTAATCCATAATAATACTGAGATAAATACGCTATTTATTGATAACATTATTTTATAACACCAGTTTTTAGGATATTTCGAATTAAATTATCAGTTTAAATTTGCACTCGACACTGCGTAAAATTAAATTCTAGATGCTCTTCCTAACAAAAATTTTGTTTGAAATACATATGAAAAAAAAAAAAATGAAAAAAAGAAAAAATGTGTATATTTTTTCTCCTATATTATGTGATACAACCACATTGATTGTAAGGGATCGGATATCAGACCTCGGTTACTTAAGCCAATGAAAAAATGCTGACAACACAGTTGTTTCCCATCACGCAGCTAAAGCCGCGTGACGGGAATCCCTACTTGTTTCTGATGCACGGCTTACACACACAACTTAATTTAAAATATTTATAATTTTATTTAAACATAATATTTCCTCGTTTAATTCAATGATTCTAACTAAAGCGCGTGGGTATACCGTATTTAATTCGCGCGAGTGTGGCGGTACTATCGGCGACGGTCAGCATTAACTCAACTAATGTAATTATACAACTTAGAACAAATTTTTCTTGTACGGTCGGCAGACTGGTAGCCACGGTGGCAGCCGCGAGGCTTAACGCACCAGGTACCAAGTAAACTGGGCGATCGAGTTCAAGACCCTGCCAGACCGAGATACGTTTTTTACACTTTATATACTATTAATTTATTTAATTTTACCGCTTACATGAGATATTACAACATAGCAGAAGTTTAGACCATTTTGCGGGGGTGGAAGTGCGAATTTGGAAAACTAGTATTTTTTAATTCTTAAAAAATGTGCCTAAGAAAAATATGATCTTAATTAGGCGAAATATCGAGATACTGAGGGTGACCTTGATGTACAGCCTCAGCCCCTTGACCTTTTAGGTTGAAAATTTAACGGCATCGATGGCTAATATATAGAAGTGATCTGACCAAGTTTGGTCAAAATTGGTTGAATAATTATGAAAATATAATCATAATTACTATCGATTTAAAGGTAGTGATTTAGAGGCCAACATCGAACACACATACGCACATGAATTCCATTGAATCCTGTTGATAAAAATAATGATGATCCATAAACTGAGTCTGCGATAGTGAATTGGGATTGAGAAAATTCTCATTTTTGTAGAACTGTGAAGAAAATTCCTAGTCTGGAATTACTAGTATTCCTATTAATAAATTAATAGTATTAATTTATTTGATAAAATTCTGTGGTGTGCCCAGGTGGCTGTTATTCCGGAGTAGATTAGAATAATTGAATTTACTAAAGATATTTCTATTGGGTAAATGGTTTAATTGATTTTGGGTGTGAAAATTAACATCTGGAAAATTTCCATCCGGTTTTTTTGATTCCTTAGATGTTAAAACCTCAAGAACCGGTGAAAATCGCATATGCCCAAACTGAACCGATTGCAATACTTACCCTTCCAGAGTTATAGTTCTGCTATAGCGTAATCTAGATGGGAAAGTAAAAAGTACAGTAACTTTCTGCCACAGTATACTACGGTATAAAAGTGATAAGTAAAGTAATTTCCCGTTGCTTCAATAGTTGAGCATATTAACACAAGTAACACCAATTGCTTCCGCCTTACCTTATACGCTTTATAAAGACACAGGGCCGGAATAACCAATAAATAAATAAGACAAATATCTAGAATCAGTAATTCGGAGGGGCCCGGCTTCAGTATAGAAAAAATAAATTAAAAAAAAAAATATATTTTTTATTTTATCTTTAATAATACATAATAATATTTTATTATTTTTAAATAATAAATATAAATGTCATAACTGTAATAAAAATAATAAAATCGGATTAGTGGCATTGACGGATCCAAATGGGGCCATGGGGGACATCGTTCCCCCTTGGAGATTCACATGGCATATTTTTTAAAGAGATAAAAAAGTAAACCTTCAAATAAAAGCAATTCAAAAACAATAACAGTTTTTAAAATCAAATAAAATATGAGAACTTGATGGTTTGTTTTTTCTGATATCGAAAAGAGAATTTCCCAACTACCCTTCAATTTTTGTTTGAAGTTGTCCGCAACTTTTATTCAGGGGCCAAAACTTAAATTTTGTCCAGGGCTCGGCAGAGGCTTAATCTGCTACTCTATATACGATACAGAGATATGAAAGATTGAGACGTATGATGTAAGGGATGAAGTTATATCGGCCTGTTTGCCGATGATAATGCATTATAAACTGCCTTTAGACGATCTAAAAATTAAGTAGAGGTGTCTAAATGGATATGGATCTAAAAAATGTATCTTTTTACACGTTTACATATTAAGTATAATATTTTTAATAACAGAGATTTAAATAAAATAAGCTTACGCATTAATACATACTTACGTTTGCTTATTACTATTTCTTTATTCAGGAAAAAAATTAATTTATAGGTTATGTTTATTCTTAGTTATTCTGATAAAACCAAATACGAGCTACAAATAATTATTCTTCTATAAAAACTCTTACTTAAAATTCATGAATTAAAAAAAGAGAAACAATAACTTAGGTGTTCAAAAGAATAAAAAATCAATTTGGTAAACCTATTCTAAACTGAAAAAATAAATTATTGAAGATATGCTCATAAATCTTACTGATTTATTTCCAATCCATATTTGGAAATCTTTTAACTAAAATACTAAAAGGACGTGAAATTCGTAAAAATTTTATAAAAAATTTTACAATTTAAAATCTGAAAGAACCTTGAAGAATAATCGAACGATTAACTAATCATCTATTTGATTTACATAATGAATTTATTATAAAATAACTGAAGATGAATGTCAAGGAAAATAATGCCGGTAGCGCTGATGATGTTGTTGGGTGAAACGGTATATTCCTTTTGAATGTTTGCCATGCTGGGGCCTCTTGAACGTGTAAACATTGCTACGAACGGCAGCAGAAGCAAGCAGTGGTAGTGTGTTGGCGCCAGCTGACGACATGCTTTGATCCGAACTATGCAATTATTTCATTACCCCTCGTTCGCACAGCGCCCAACACTAACGCCCATTACCCTCCAGCAGCACCGCTTCCCTCTATTGTTAATTAAAAGCGGAGTGAGAGAGAGTTTACATCAGAGATCGGGAGACAGAGAAAGATACACAATCTGCAAGCGTTTACAAACATCCCTCGCACCTACTGTATGCAGTGCCTCCTGTAGCTATCACACGAACGAATGATGAGTGCGTATTCCATAACTGTAACAACAAATTTCTGATGTTGCAAATACATACGCCCTTTGATGTTTACATAAAAGGCGAATTATTTTTTTCTTATATCAGAATATTTGTACCAATGATAACGTTTACATTTGTTATTAGGAGAGAAT
This sequence comes from Lycorma delicatula, assembly GCF_047948215.1. Taxonomy (NCBI): domain Eukaryota; kingdom Metazoa; phylum Arthropoda; class Insecta; order Hemiptera; family Fulgoridae; genus Lycorma; species Lycorma delicatula. The sequence continues at coordinate 46,587,032 of NC_134459.1, forward strand.
TGAATTTCAAATAATATTTTATACTATATTAAAACATACGCACTGATATTCATTAAACGGTATTAACACATAATACTCTCGTAAGTAAGATGCTGTATTTTTAGCTACTGAATGTAATATCTTATAATTTTCTTATTTTTTAATTTACAAAAATTTACGATTTTTTAATCATATAAATGGCTACCTAATGAATTATAAACTGCTATAATAGTGAAAAAAATGTTAAAAAAAATAAAAAAATTTGAAGGATATTTAGTAAATGTTAAAGGAAATTTAATAATTTTAAAATGAAAAAATTATCTTTACGATTAGCAATTTTTTTTTGTAAAAAATTATTATTTGAAAAAATTTTAAAAGTATTTTTTAGTATGAAAAGATGTTTCGATAAAAATAAGTAAAATTTATATATATATATATATATATATATATATATATAAAACAATGCATCGTAACTAATTAATAATCAACGCCCAGCAAAAACTACTGAAGAATTGATGGAAATTTTTGTGCACGTTCTTCTTTCAGTGTAAGTACATACTAAGAAAGGATTTTTTGAAATTCCGAGTTTAAAGGGTTAAAATGAAGTAAAAATGAAATTTACTGGTTTTTTAGTTTTTTTATTTTTTTTATTTATTGGTAAAAATGAAGATATCAAATTGATTTTTGGTTGTATAATCTTTATGTGAATATTTAACTAAACACTAATTTATAGATTATTTTAAATTCGACCTTGAAAAGGGTGAAGAAAGGTAAAAGATTTTGAACAATTATAGCAAATTTTCCACATTTCCAATTGTACTAAGCGAGATATTCATTACATTTGGGCTTGCAGATACTCTTAAGATAAATATTTGTAAACCATTTTCGGGATTTTTTGAATTTCGATTCTTAAGGGGTGCGATGGTGTACAGCGCGGCGGATCAACCAACTCAGCTACAGTTTCTGTTACTGTACGTGTGACGCGACTGGCTATACCTGCTTCCGGTTACTTGACTAAGAAATATAAATTTAAAAAAAAAAAAATTGATTGCGACGGGAAACACAAGTAACCATATAGAGCGGGTAAAACCGCGACGGGTATGCTAGTAAATGTATAGTTGAGTACCATACAAACTTCGAAACAACATTAATTTTTTTCTGATAATTTTCAAATTAAGTTATAACAGCACAAGAAATAGTTTCTATTCACTCAATAGAAATATATATACATATATATATATATATATATATATATATATATATATATATATATATATATAAATATTTTGGGTATACACAGGTGTTAACAAAGAATAGCAACTCTCAATAAATTTTAAACTATCAAACAAAGAAAAATTTAATTTAGTAAATGCTCCTAACTCAAAATGACGTACATGTTGTTCAATATGAGGTCACTACTTGGGATGAATTTCTGGGTACATTTGAAACAACTGTGAAAAATATTAAATAGCCGTCGTTGTGATTAGGGTTGTTATAACCTGAAATTCTTACAAAAATTTTGTAAATGACTTTTAAAATGATGCATCACAATCATACCCTTTCCATTTAAAATTTTTGAATTGCTTTTCTTGGGTGCTTGGGGTGTGGTAGTCTCATGCTTAAAAAAAAAAAAAAAAACGGTTTCTTACGAAAAACAGATTGTACTTCGTTTCTCTTCTTTTTTTTTTAAATTTTATTTTATGATTTTTAGTCAAGCAACTGGAAGCAGTTGCAGCCAGTCGCTTCGCACGTACAGTAATAATTACTGTGTTGATTGAGACGCCGCGCCGTACACCGTTGCACCCCTTAAAAATATTTCATTAAAAAAAAAAAAAACGGAAATAGTTCTTAGATATTTATCTAAAGAGTATTTGCAAATCCAATGTAGCGAATATCTCATCTAGAATAGTCATAAATGGAGGAAATTTGTAATCATTGTTCAAATTCATTTACGTTTTTCATCCTCTTCAAGGTCAAATTTCAAAAAATCTAGATATTGTGTTTTAGATATTTAAAAGAAAATTACACATACCAAAAAATAAATTCATATCTTCATTTTTATCGAAAAATTAAAAAAAAAATAGGCGAGTATCAAAAAAAAAATTCAAAATCCATTTTGACTATTGAAATTAGGAATTTAAAAAAAATCTATAAATTGTTTTTTAGATATTTTTTGACTTGTCGATTATACACACAAAAGATCAAGTTGTTATCTTCATTTGTAACCGAGAGATTAAAGAAATAGCAAATTCCATCGTTACTCCATTTTAACGCTTAAAATCGGAATTTCGAAAAATACTTTTTAGTGTTTTCATTTCGTAAGAATATGTATAAAAATTTTCATCATCTTATCTTCAGTAGTCTTTGCTGGGCATTAATGAATTACTCAGTCAGTCAGGATAAGTTGCTTTATAGGTATAGATAAATTGTTTTCGGAAATAAAATGAACAAGTTTGGCCAAACGGCTGATGAATTTTTCGTGTAAGGAGGGTTGATCCAGTTGAATAAACATTTAACGGTTGGCTGTTCTGCAATCAAGGGGAGAGAAAGGTATGATTCTAGAACTATAAGATCGGAAAGAAAACTGAGTTCCCAATAACTATCATATTTTCTCTAGCAAATCGTACTACCACAGTGTATGAGATTGCTCAATGACGTTACTTTATTTAAGTACCATTAATAAAATCGAAAATCAACAATTCCTCTGCTAAATTGAATTCAACACGCGCTAAATTCTACAGGATTAACCTAATGAGGTACGAACCAAACAGGTATAAGTGAAGCTGCTAACAGAACGCTCGTAGTTGTAAACCAATCTAGCCCTCAATGAGAGCAGTTTATCGACAAGTTGTTTTATTATAACACGGTTCATCTTATTTTACTTTCAGGCTCATTATAGTTATTATATATTCATGAGCGGTCGATGTACAGTGAAGCAGGGAATATTAAGCTGTATCCATCCTCCAACCTATTTATACATTAACGTAACATTTGTTTTAAATCTAATTTTAATAATAAATCAGTTTGTAACTTACATTAGTTCATAGAAATAGAATCTGCGTCTATGCCATTAGGTAACATCCGTAGGGGAGATGGTGGAAGAAATGAATATTAACCAATTCCATAAGACCTTAGGGAACTAATTAGCAACACCTTCTTTAACGAAGTTAATCCTCTTCAGCTTCATTACAAAAATTTCTAATAATATTACGGAGCTAATTAGCTCTGTAATATACTATAAAAGAAAAAGTTACAGTATTCTTACAACAAATCATTTAATAATTTTCATGTGCTATCATATTATCGGGCTTCAATTGACATCCAAATTAAAAATATGAACGGAAAAAAAAAGATTATTAATCAGTTAAAATATAAAATAATAATAGACGATAAATGGTACAGAAATAATATTTAAAAAAAAGTAAATATCTTAAAATATTAATAGTAAGATAAAATTACTTACAATCTGATGAGATGAGGCATGTTTCCAAACAACAAATCAGGAAGATGTCTTAACTGATTATTGTTAAGTTTCCTGAAACAAAACGAACAAAAATATTAAACCCTAATAAATAATTTAATTATAACTAAATTATTTTACCCGTGAAAACTGCTATATAAGGAAAAGAAATTATCATATTCTACATGTAATAAAATAAACCCGAGAAGAAATAAGACATGAAATATGTTGTAAATATTCTGATTACGGGAAATTTTACGATTCAATTTTATAAATAGCTACAATACAAACTGGAAAAATATATTGTTTTCTTTTTTAAGATATTCAATTTATATTAATTTTGTAAATTATGTAAATAAACATTTGATGGGCTAGAAAAGCAATAAATTTAAGTGGTTATCGTGGTAAACTTAAGATTTATTCCACATAATGAAATTCTCATGTAGCTTAAGAAATGTAGTTAAATAACTAGTACGTAATTTTAAAGCTTTCTTTACTGGAATGCCACTTATTCGCAAAAAAAAGAACGATTCAATAAAACATGTTATATTTTCTACTTTATCTCGCTTAATTATGCATTAAATATTGAAAAATAAAAAAAATGACGTTTAGAAAACGTAAAAAATTCAAGTTACGACTCGATTAAAGTACTGATTAAACTTTACTCTCTTTCATTCTCTTCATTATTTCCTCATTTCTACCTACAATCTTTATTTTTCTCTTTTTTGTGATGTCCATATTTCCCACCTTTTTTTTTTTTTTGTCTTCAGTCATTTGACTGGTTTGATGCAGCTCTCCAAGATTCCCTATCTAGTGCTAGTCGTTTCATTTCAGTATACCCTCTACATCCTACATCCCCAACAATTTGTTTTACTATATCCACATTCACCCTATCCATTTCCCTTTTTAAATTTTCTAGCCTACCAACCTTTTTTAAGCTTCTAACATTCCACGCTCCGACTCGTAGAATGTTATTTTTTAATTTTCTGGTGACCCCTTCCTTAGTAGTCCCCACCCGGAGATCCGAACGGGGGACTATTTTACCTCCGGAATATTTTACCAAGGAAGGCGCCTCCATTATTGCTATGTGAAAATGCAGAGAGCCACATTTTCTTGGAAAAAAAGCAGCTGTAGTTTTCCATTGCTTTCAGCTGCGCAGTACTCAGAGGACTGAGTGATGTTGATACGGCCGTTTAAGTCACTGTGACTCACGCCCCTAACAACTACTGAAAGAGCTGCTGCCCTCTTTCAGGAATCATTCCTTAGTCTGGCTCTCAACAGATATCTCTCCGATATGGTTGCACCTTCGGTCCAGCTACTCTGTATCCCTGAGCACTCAAGCCCCCTCACCAACGGCAAGGTCTCATGATTCATAGAGGAGGAATTTCCCACCAATAGAAATAATCTCCATATATAATACGTAGTAAGATTCTTGATTTTAGATCCGCCTTATTAGATAACTGTTTCTTTCCATTATCCTCTTTCTTTATTACTGCTATTGTTTATTACTTTTTGCATGTATGTTTATGTTGCCTCCAATGTTTATTAATGTTCTCTTGCCGGTCAGGGCTCGCTTCGCTCGCCCGCCTGTTTACCCAGGACGCGTTCATGTCTAATCAGGATCCCTGGACGCGTTCGTACCCTCAAGTTTGTGAGAATATTAACAACTATTTTGCGGATATACATTAAAGAAAAAAGATAGTGATAAGATATTAGTAGATACTAATAATATTGAAATATTATTTAATGTTTTATATTTAAAAATAATTAATTCAGGCTTTAATTCTATGTATTTTTCATTTATAATTAATAATATATTTTATGATGCTGTTGTGATCAACAATTCCCACAGTTTAATCCATCCAAGCAGTTCTTTTTATAATCCGTGAAACAGCATCTACGTGAAAAACAGTGTGCTTTTCTCTCGTGATTTTTATGATATATTATTTATTATGTAGCGGTTAGAATAAAATATATACTGTACTTATAACTTTTGTTTTCTTAAAATTTATTTTCATTTCATATTTTATTGTAGTGTTTACGATTTTGAAATCATCTTTTTGAATATATTGTCTTTACCTACCAAAAAATATTATCATATATTATTCTTTCTCCTACTCTGATTCCTTCATTTTTTTAAAGGGATTTTTAATTATATCTTTAATATACATATTAATCAAGGTCAGTGATAGGTAGCTCTCTTATGTTACTTTATTTCTTAAATCAAACCACTCGATTTGTGCATTCTTCATATCAGACTACTGATTTAGGTCCAATTTACTAATCTTCTATCACTCCAATCTACTCTTTGTTATTTCTTTATTAATTTTTTTTTATATTTATCTTAGATTATACAATTTTTATTTTTTAATAAACATAAAACATTACTTATTCCTTTATCTCTAACTATACCATTTAAAGCAAATGGAAAATTATATAACATTTCCTTCACTATTTAATAAATTCCTACAAATAACTGCAAAAATACTGGGTTTTTTTTCTTTTTCAGGTGAAATAGTAGAAATTTATTTTAGCATTGAAATTAATGAAATGTTTGTTTATAACTGTCTCGGTGGCATTGATAGTAGCGCGGTATCTTGACAGCGAAGATCCCGGGTTCAGTTCTATGTTAGTTTTTGGCAAACTAATATCGAATTAACCGTATTATAATTACTTGACCTAAACAATTAGTGCAATTAAAAAAATTAATAATAATACACTATCTATATTAAATATTAAGGATTTCATTTTAGTAACTACTTTCTACTGATAAAATTTATGTAGCAACAGGACCATTACAACGGACCAGGGTAATAGATTTCTTCCAATTAAGAAAAAAAAGAGAAAATAATAAAGGAAAGAAGAATTCAGAAGGAACTAAAAGGGATTCTTTTCTCAGAGTTACAGGTCCGTTTAACAATCTGTTCTACGTAATAGACTATACTTCCTCCAAAAGCTGTTGTTCGACCAGAAGGATTACCAGACTGGAATAAGAATTTATAGAAAAACCTAATGGCGTGGATGATGAAAATTATTACGCTTCAACGATTAAAGGGTTGAGGGAGTACTGGTTCTGCAGGCCAGAGGATATAAATACTGCCAGGGACCGGCGCATACCAGTCAGTAGTTTTTCGAGGCCATATTCGGCGTAGTAATAGTAACAAGCGATAACAGAGAAGTATCCCAAGTCCGAGTTTCTACGCGGTTGCGGTTGCGGTAACGAGTGAAAAGCACGTCACAAGCATTCCGTTGTGAGTTGTGGGTGAATATAGGAAGTTGTTCGATGAGTTATTAGTAAACAGTAGTGAAAGTGACATTATTCCATTCATTCATAAAGTGTAGGTGAGTTTTACTGTAAACAATAAAAATAATAATATTTACAAAGAAGTGAATTGTGTGAATTTAAGACGTTTTCAGTGATATCATCTTGCTGTTAATGTAGTATCAGGTTCATATGGTCATTATAATGTTTTTAGTAAATTAGACTGTATTATGGTTTTTATAATTTAATTGTCTTTAAACAAATCTTATCCTATTTATTTGTATTACTATTTCGTATGTTTTATATATATATATATATGTATAAAGATTATTATAATTATTGTTTTTATTATCTATTTTGTTTATATGTCTTTATAGTAATAAATTGCATTAATAAGAAATTTTTACGTTTTCAATCTCTCAAAATCCTTTCCGAACCGCGAACACGCATCATCTATTGGTGAAAACTGAATGAGCGTTTTATTTTATTTTTGATTAAGATGATAATTTCTAATGTATACATTTTTTCTAAAAAGTAAAAAAAAAACAATACATTTCTGAAAATAAAAATATACATAAATTAAAAAATAATAATAAAAACTTAACACCAAAAATTTATATTACATTGAAGGATGTGATAAACATTCTAAGAGTAAATGTAGCTTGTTTTAAAAATGAGGACTCACGATCGGTTAGACGAAAGGTTGCTAGTTTTTAATGGTGGTAATAATTTTACACCAGGTCAAACTAGCAAATAATATTAATGGCTTAGTAGTTGTTAAGCTTCTAGTTTGCAATAATAAACACTTTTTTTATAAGAGAAAATTATTTTAAAATTTCCATATAATCTTTTTCTAATCGAACTACGAACTAACAATATTTGATAGTTTCTTATAAACAAAGAAAGTATTGTAATTTTTATAATTTTCAGTAAGACCATAACAAAATATATTTTCATAAGATTCTTTTTTATATATATATGCATACGCACAGATAATAAATAGTTTTTATAAACGATCAAAAAGTAATAAAAAATAATGACGAATTTAAAAATAAAATTATACCAGGTGTGACAAATTGTATATAATTTTTATATACCACTTTATATTATTATTACTAGAATAATAGTAGCAGTAATTTTTGTTGTAGTTATTGATGTTAAATTATTATAAATTACTTTATAAAATTCTCATGTAATGACAGTTATCAACGTTTGATGCGTAAACGTGACATGATTGAACACAACTTAATAATAATACGTGACTACTCCTAATCATCTCTAATAATCAACCGCTTACAACGTATTAGAATTAGGATGTTAAGATTATTTTAAATGTATTTTTCCGTATAGATTTAAATCATAAACGTGTTTTATTTAAACCAATCACGTTTCACTTCATTTTTCGTTCGTAAGAATATTATTTTAAATAAAATTACTATTTTTTTTAACACGCAATAAAAGTTTAAAATTTTTAATAACACACATGTACGTATAGATATAATTACAAAGAGCTCAGTTGTTATTTTTACTTTCTATAAATTTAAATGATTATTTTATAGTACTCAGGTTAAAATTTAATGAAAGATATACAAACTGCTAAAATAGAATCATAAATTACAACTGTTTATTGAAGACAAACGTTTGATTCGAGTTAAAGGTAATATTACCCTTGAAATAAATTTTAATTTTCATAATCTGATAATGGAAAGTTATATTTAGGGTTCATCAGTAAATGACAGTTTGAGTAACCTAAACAAAATCATTTAATAAATTTAAAAAAAAATTAATTACCAGTTTTTGTAAAAAAACAAAAAGTCTGAAATACATTGATAGAAATGAGATTTACTCTAAATGATAATATTTTTTGTAATGATAGATTCAGGGCTATTTAAAAAGAAAGCACCCGAGTGAAAAGCAGTGTATAAATGTACTTATGTTTTTTTTAAAGCTTTCACCAGTTAGCTTTTAAGTTCAATATTCTTTTCGTTTAATATTACGAAAATTCTAATTAGGAGTTCTATATAACAGTTTATTATATTGGTACACACTATTTTTAGGCAATAGTGTAATGTAGTTCGATAAAAATATTTCAAAAAAAAATACTATTTAGTACAGTTACTTGATAAAGGATTAAAGAACCTAATACGAAGAAGATAACATACAGAGTGTATCAAGAAGTTCTCCCGGGATATTCATAACCTGTTCTACTCATGAAAATAATGGATAAAATTCGCATAAACATATGTCCTAAAATGCTTCGTTTGAGAGTTACTGCTAGTGAAAGATTTCGCTCGGATTTCAGCTACCCCCGTGAAATGAGGTCATACTGAAATTTTAAGGACGTTAATTAAGGGACATAATTAGCGACTTCTTATGGATTTTGACCTTAAAAATTGAATAAAACAGCTCTCAGAACCGCACCTGCAGTAGATTTTGAGAAATTTGGGGTGAAAACTAATAAAGTGGGATAAAAACCCCTTTTTTAACTTTTTTCCTAATCAATTGACTTACAAGAAGAGTGACAAAACAGACCTCAAAAATTATTGAGAGATCTCACTGCCATCAGTTACGTACAAAATCTTTTCGAAAGCCTTGCTAAACTGACTTCAACCCCAGATTAAAAAGAGATTAAAGAATACGAAGGAGGAATCAGGAATGTCAGATCATGGTCAGAGCAATTCTTGTGCCTGAAATACATTAAAAGCCAAAACTGAACAGCAATAATTACATTCGTGGACTTTAAAAATGCATATGACTCTGTAGACAGAGAAACATTGTTATAAACGATGAATGAGTTCGGGAAGGGTACAAAACAATCAAACTCACAGAGCTGACCGTTCCAAACACAATATCAAAAGTTATACACAGAGGACATCTACAATCTTCCCTTTGAAATTAAAAGAAGATTAAGACAATGAGAAGGATTATCTCTCATACTTTTCAATCTCAACCTCAACAAGATACTAAAAACCTTCTGGGAAAAGAAGGAAAAAGGAATAAGGATAGGGACAAAAAAAGGGGAACCCAAGTCAGATGTCTGCCTTTTTTGGATAATCTAGCTTAGCTAGCAGAAACAGAAGAAGAAGTAATTAAAAAAGTGCAGGATCTAAAGTAGATGGCTGAGAAAGCGAGCTAACAGATAAATTAAAAAAAAATGAAAATAATGCCCAGCATCAAAGACTATTCCAAAAAGGAAATTAGCACAGAATACGGAAAACTAAAAGTGGTAAATAGTTTCAAATATCTAAGGGAAACTATAAAAATACAACAGTATAGATATAGCGTCAATAGAAGAGGGAAGAAACAAATTGAATAAATTACGTTTCACGACCAAAGGCATCTACGGTAAAAAGAACTTCTCAAAAAGGGCTAAACTCAAACGTTACGCTACGGTGGTACTATACGGAAGTAAAACGGTACACCTTACAGACCTGGAACCGTTAAAGAAAACAGAGAAATAAATACTGAGAACAATCCTAGACCCGAAGAAAATAACGGAAGGATATCCAAACAAAAACTATAAGAAGGAATAGAGGATATCGAAAAAGTGATAAGAAGAAGAATACTGAGATTCCTGGGTCATGTGTACAGCGTGGAAAAACAGAAACTAAATAAATAAATATTCATTAAATTATCGGTAAAAAATTGCAAGCATGGACACTTACAACAAATGAAGAAAAAATCATAGTGTCTAGGGATTCAACAGCGGGAAATGAAATATATAAAGCTGTTCTGACAAAAAATAAACGAAGTTGAGTTTGAAACAGCGAAGATGTAAAAGAATCACATCAAAGTGAAGTGGTCGTGAGAGACAAAGACCAAGCAAGGGAAAAGAATGAAAGAATATCGAGAGGAAAGTAAAAGAAATCAAAAGATATGATATTTTCATGGTACGTATTAGCCTAACCGCAAACTAGAAAAAGAATTATAATAACTTTTCAAACAATTGACTAAGGTATAAACTGAAAATAATATTCCTTATCTATTATTGGTAGTACATTCCGGTATCTACCTCAAATTTTCAAAAAGCATATTATTAATATGATAATTATTTAAAAAAAAAAAAACGATCAAATTTTGTGCAACAGAAAATTTATGTAGAACTACTTGATTTTTTCAAAATTAGTATGTTAAAAACATTTTATAACAAGATGTAGTAATAAATATAAAAATTAAATAAGTTGCAGTGAATATTTCAATATAGGAAAACTTCAAAAACATGAATAGAAGTTATTTAGATGCATTTTGAACAGATGATTGGCTTCCGCTGCCGTCTTTAACAATAAGCCTTGATTGCTGGTAACATATATAAACCTGATAATCGTCAACAGAATCGAATTTGTTGATTAGCTTCCTCTATTCAACTTTTTTTTCTATTTCTTTTTTAAATTTAACGTTAATTTCTCTTTTAATTTCAATTAATTCATAATATTTTTTATATATATATTTTTTTAAATAAAATATTGTTTACAATAATATAAATGATTGCAATCAAAAATACTTTTAAGTTTATGTTTAGAGTTTACCTTGGTCATCCTCAGCTAAAATTATTACAATGGTGGTTAATTACTAATTAATTATGCCGTTATTATTATTACTTACGTTTCTATTTATACTATCTAATGTTTGTTAAAACATCTGATTTTATTCAAATTTATGAATGCCGAAATGATATTAAAATACCCAGAGGAAAACTTTTAAATTAGAAACGTAAGTTTTCCGAATGAAATATTTCTATTTTTGTACCAATGATAATATAAACTTGATTTTTAACGAATTCCTAAAATTTATTTACATTTTTTTTAAATTTTAATCAGGTAGCGATTTGATAAAATTCTTTAAATTAAAAAAAATAGTGGTTTTTTTCCAACCAGAGATCGCTAAAAGAAATAAGCAAAAATAATGAATATTTATGAATTGTAGGTAATAGATTAAACATACTAATACTGCTTTTTAAGTTAAGTATTTTTTTGTATTAAGGACAAAAGCAAAATTAAGTATAATTTTAATAGATGTACATTAATTAAAAAGTAATTATAGGTACTGAAACTAATGTTGCAGTACCTATAATTGAAATTTTCAAAAATTCTGTTTTTTCAATTTCTTTGTAATATTCTTTTGTAAGCCCACCGGGCTGGTCTAGTGGTTAGACCAGCCCGGTATTGGTCGGGTTTCAATTAACACATCTCAGAAATGGTTAATTGAAATCAAACCAAGACTGTGCAAGGCTACACTTCACTTACATTCATACATATCATCCTCTGAAGTAATACCTTACAGTGGAAGCTAAACAAAAAAATAAAAAGTAAAACGTAAAGAGCCAAAATTCACAAAAAAAAAAATTAATGAAGAGAAAATGGGAGGAAATGATACCTAGTTATTTTATTTAATTCAATAATCTCTTTCACCTAATTTCGATGGATTTTCTTCTGATCAGATTAATTAATATGCACGTATTTAATTATTTATTTATTAACTAATGACTTAATATATAACTTATTTATTTTGGACACGTGATTAATTATTTTAAAATCTTCAAAACAAAAATGCATTTTTGAAATGTTTAATAATGATAAATTAATGAAAGTGTTATTTAAAGGAAATTTAAATATTATATTACTTTTTTTAAATGAAATATACAATAACAGAATTGAATCTGTCAATATTACATATTACATAAATTCTACAATACCCTTAATTCAGGATTTCAAGGATCTGAAAAAACAAGGACTTCAATACACCAAATGTCTCCTGATTCCATTAACACCATTTCTTTTATTTTGCTTCTATTGTCACCCATGTATGTTATACTACTATTACAACGGCAGCTGCACTGATGACGTAACCTCTTGAAATTCGGCACTCAGGGGTATTATGCACTTACAAATAAACCAATCTATTGTTATTTAGAACTAGCAGAATATAATTTTATTTAAAATAAGTGCTTCTCGGGGTGGAGATTCAAACAGGAAACTTCAACTACATGACAAACAAAGGATGATAAACATTAAATTAACAAAGAAGTAAAGTGTGTAATGAAATGAGCAAAACAGTAAAAGTAAAGAAACTGTTCAATAAATTAAAAAAAAGATCAACAAATCCATGGTTAATTTCTTTCATCAACCACGACACAATCAGAAGACATCATTTACAAATGATACCGAGCAATAAATTTAAGATTTTAGTGAATTACACAATAATTTATAATTCCAACACGTTTGAATCAAACAGAATTTTTTATAAACAAAATTATGCAAAAAAATGTATCTAGTGAATACGTAAATATATTATATTCCGTAATACATTATATTTCTTAAATATATTATATTGTCGTGTTATATATTTTCCGATGAGTTTGAAGCTACAATAATGCACTTCAAAATAAAAAGCAGTTTAGGATAACCTAATTTTTTCCCTACCACTTTCTGTTAACCTAGCTAATGTCATTTCATAACTGTATGAGTCTAAAAAAGGCTAGTAACCGGCTACTGAGAGCCTCTAGAAATTATTACTCAACAAGAAAATTATGTAGAACATTAACGATTGTTAGTAAAGAATTACGTAAAAAAAAACTCTACTCCAAGTAAAATTTTGAGATACGAAAAACATGGTGACTGTATATCCCTCAGCTCCTTGACCGATTGTAACCAAAATTAAAAAATATCAATGAATCATAATCAGAAATCAGTTTAAATAATTGCATAAAAGTGGTTAATTTAGACTGACGATATCAAGCAAAACGATAACTGACGCAAAGAAAAAGAAGCTTATTATCTCCGCACCCTTGGCTGAAATTAGCCATAACCAAAGTAACATACTAATGCAATAGAGAGACGACAAAAAAGAAAAAGAAGAATTTTTTGCCTCCTCTTCTTAGAGATTTGAATAAGGCCAGGCAAAGTTACCTAAGGGGCATTAAATAAAATGAATAAATTTACCTTACGAAAACTTTTTTAAAATTTTTAAGATACGAGACCTATAAGATCCATATCTTCCTGGGATCTTGATAAAAATTTGATGGATATTAGTGTAGAGAAACTACCGTACTAAATTAGCCCACCTAATCAGCTCGGAATATCAAGCAAAAGACATACTTTCTTTTGGAATTTTTCATAGGTAAAATTTATTTTTTAAGCTAGAGAGGGAGGTTATGAAACGTTAAAATCTACTTTTTTGTTTTATTTTTTGTCTTCAGTCATTTGACTGGTTTGATGCAGCTCGCCAAGATTCCCTATCTAGTGCTAGTCGTTTCATTTCAGTATACCCTCTACATCCTACATCCCTAACAATTTGTTTTACATATTCCAAACGTGGCCTGCCTACACAATTTTTTCCTTCTACCTGTCCTTCCAATATTAAAGCGACTATTCCAGGATGCCTTAGTATGTAGCCTATAAGTCTGTCTCTTCTTTTAACTATATTTTTCCAAATGCTTCTTTCTTCATCTATTTGCCGCAAGAACTCTTCATTTGTCACTTTATCCACCCATCTGATTTTTATCATTCTCCTATAGCACCACATTTCAAAAGCTTCTAATCTTTTCTTCTCAGATACTCCGATTGTCCAAGTTTCACTTCCATATAAAGCGACACTCCAAACTTACACTTTCAAAAATCTTTTCCTGACATTTAAATTAATTTTTGATGTAAACAAATTATATTTCTGACTGAAGGCTCGTTTCGCTTGTGCTATTCGGCATTTTATATCGCTCCTGCTTCGTCCATCTTTAGTAATTCTATTTCCCAAATAACAAAATTCTTCTACCTCCATAATCTTTTCTCCTCCTATTTTCACATTCAGTGGTCCATCTTTGTTATTTCTACTTCATTTCATTACTTTAGTTTTGTTCTTGTTTATTTTCATGCGATAGTTCTTGCGTAGGACTTCATCTATGCCGTTCATTGTTTCTTCTAAATCCTTTTTACTCTCGGCTAGAATTACTATATCATCTGCAAATCGTAGAATCTTTATCTTTTCACCTTGTACTGTTACTCCGAATCTAAATTGTTCTTTAACATCATTAACTGCTAGTTCCATGTAAAGATTAAAAAGTAACGGAGATAGGGAACATCCTTGTCGGACTCCCTTTCTTATTACGGCTTCTTTCTTATGTTCTTCAATTGTTACTGTTGCTGTTTGGTTCCTGTACATGTTAGCAATTGTTCTTCTATCTCTGTATTTGAACCCTAATTTTTTTAAAATGCTGAACATTTTATTCCAGTCTACGTTATCGAATGCCTTTTCTAGGTCTATAAACGCCAAGTATGTTGGTTTGTTTCTCTTTAATCTTCTTTCTACTATTAATCTGAGGACTGAAATTGCTTCCCTTGTCCCTATACTTTTCCTGAAACCAAACTGGTCTTCTCCTAACACTTCCTCCACTCTCCTCTCAATTCTTCTGTATAGAATTCTAGTTAAGATTTTTGATGCATGACTAGTTAAACTAATTGTTCTGTATTCTTCACATTTATCTGCCCCTGCTTTCTTTGGTATCATTACTATAACACTTTTTTTGAAGTCTGACGGAAATTCCTCTTTTTCATAAATATTACACACCAGTTTGTATAATCTATCAATCGCTTCCTCACCTGCACTGCGCAGTAATTCTACAGGTATTCCGTCTATTCCAAGAGCCTTTCTGCCATTTAAATCTTTTAATGCTCTCTTAAATTCAGATCTCAGTATTGTTTCTCCCATTTCATCCTCCTCAACTTCCTCTTCTTCCTTTATAACACCATTTTCTAATTCATTTCCTCCGTATAACTCTTCAATATATTCCACCCATCTATCGACTTTAGCTTTCGTATTATATATTGGTGTACCATCTTTTTTTAACACATTATTAGATTTTAATTTATGTACCCCAAAATTTTCTTTAACTTTAACTAGTAAGACGGGTGATCAGCGGAAAATACTGATAACACAGTCATATTTCTTGCAGTGTAACTGCCAAAATGTGGTATTTCCAGCCAACCTCTACTCTGACAGAGAAAACCAGATGGTAATAACATTAGTAGGGACTTGATTTGTAAAGGTAAATAAACCTAACATACGTAAAGAATAATGAAAGGATTGACTAGATTTGGAAGTAAGTATTAATGTTACCTGGTTAAGTAATAAATGATTATAACAAACTGTGGTTTTGGTTTTTTATGAAAAAAATTTAACATAAATTATTTCTGGTTAGACTTGCGGTGTAATTTATTTGACCGGAGTATGTACGCAGTATGTCCTGAACAAACGAATATTTAAATTGTCTGTAACCTAATCAATATTTATATGAAAGTGAAACAAGTTGATACCTGTAATAAATATGGTGTCGTGCTTATATTAAAATAATGTGTTGTTTTTTCTTTTTCTAACAAACATACCACTTCTTATAAACCAAGAAATGTAACACACGATGTATTTTAACCGCATCTGTACATATTATAACAACATACAACATACATCTTCTTGTTTTCAGTTAGTACATCGTGTGTGTTTTAACTTGTTTCTTCTTTATATAATCTTTTCTTTCTTTTCTTACAGTATGACCCGCGGACGTCACATTTCGTGCATCCACCCACTCACGTTCTATATCTCACACGCAGTGAAACGCAGCGAGACTCAGCCTTCTTAATCTGTCAGCACTCACACACTAACATATATATATCTATACAAAATTATACACATCCTTGCTTTCCTGTTTACTTGTTAACTCTAAATTAACCCACGGAATGAGCTGTTGTTCTTTTTAAGTTAGTTACCCTCTCTATATCTTTTGTAAAGAAATAAACTCTTCCGGTACTGTACCTTCATGTAACCTTCCATTTATCTTATTTAACAGAGTTGTTTTCTATGTACAATAATTTATGTTTTGTTATATTCTTATATGTTTAAATTTGTTCTTAGAGAAAGAAAAGTAAACTTAATAAAAACAGTTTTATAATTATGGTTAGGTACCTTGCAACTCCCAAACGTAAGATATATATCATCTTGTATACACATTTTTTTTTAATACAACAGTATATACGAGTATTCAATGTAGTTTATTGAAGAATAAAAACTGATAATTAGTTATTTTTTGAACAATAGGTATTATGTACAAGATGTATTCAACAATAAGTTAAATTAGGCAGAAATAATAAATCAAAAACAATAATAAATAATAAAGATTATAAATAATACGAGTTTTAAAATCTTTCTTTTAACCACTACCAAGAAGAATAAACAAGCAAGAAAATATTGCCAAAAAAATTAATACTTGGAAAGAGATTTAAATAAACATTTTTTATACTCTAATCAGGATTTAATGTGAAACAAACGTACTCGTATTGAGAGATGTGTATGTTATGATACAGGTTTCATTACGTAAGTCATTAAAGCTAAAATCTTTATATAAAAAAAATCTGATGAGGACACCACATGACTTCCTTGTACGCCTATTAAATTGCATATACACATTTTCAAAAGTATATAAAATCTTACTTCACTACCAACTTAAGATTTTTTTCATATTTTTTTTTATTGTTATTTATGAATTTTTTACAATCAGAGGTTAACAATTAATAATAAATCAGTATATTAGAATTAAAAAAAAGGTGAAAAAAAATGAGATGATTCGAACCGATGTGCCTTTCCCTTGTAAGATCAAAATATTTCATTAATTATAATTTTATTTGGCTATAAATCTGGAACCAATGAAAACAAGTACCACTTATGATATATCGTTGAAAAGCTTTCAATGAGAGCTGATTACTGCAGTTAAGAAAAAGTCCAAAATCCAAAATTTGGATTTTTTTGGACACTTTTGGTCAAGCCAATTGCAATGAAAAGGGGAGGAACAACTAAATATTACAACAGTCCTTATTCCAAAATTTCAACATCCTACGGCTAATCGTTTTTGAGTTATGCGAGATACATACGTACATATAGATGTCATGCCGAAAATAGTCAAAATGGATTCAGGGATGGTTAAAATGGATATTTTTGTTGAAATCTGAAACAAAAATATCAAATTTACTTCGTACAAGAAAGTAAAAACAGGAATGTTCGAAAGCAAATGCTCTCTATAGCGACGGAATTTTTAATTTTCGAATTTATAAAATCTGGTAAACTGGCTTACCTTAATAATGCCCACTTTATAGCGATAGTAAGATAATAGATGAAAATTCTAAACCCAGTTTTTCTATATTTCGAAAAACATACTTTGTAACTCTTTTAAAAAATTTATGAAAATTATGAAGGTAAGAAGTTTTTTGTTTAAATTAAAATATAGTTTATAGTTTTTTACAGTTTTCATTAAAATATTCAGTTTTTATCAAAACTTCTTTTGGGATATTGTGAAATAAAAAATAAAGAAAAAACTAACGCTAAGATGTAATTTCTTTTCAATAAAACTTTTATTAAATTCAGTTCAATTTAATTTATAAAAAAAAAATAAAATCTCAATTTTTTTTTTTTTTTTTTGCCGGATAACACTATTGGGGTAAGTAAAATATCACTTCGAATCCTTTCAATACTTATTTTCACTTTTTTTCTCAGTATTTCAGCTTCTTGTAACAAAGGGTTTATGTTTCTGATGGATATAAACTCACGTCCAGTCTTTAAAGATTTGTTTGTTTACTTTCTTAAGTTTATCTTCACTGGCGTCTTTCCAGCACAGCTGATAAAATCCACTTCATTCTAAATAACGCAATAAAAATTCGTATTTCACAGTGACTGGTTTCTTTTCTTACAAAAAGCTGGAATACAATGAATTATGTAAAGTTTATTTCTTTCTTTTTGACATACAAGTATATAAATTAGTTAGCAAATAAACCATAACAGTGCAAAATAGCACAAACTTTTTAAAGGGATATATATTTTTAACGCAAACCTTATAAATAATCAGTAAAAATGACGTTATTTTATAAAATTATATTTCTTTCACGGTTAAAATTACCCAAATATTTATTCTCAGTATAACTATACATATGTCAAAGGCGAATTGAAAAATCAGGCTTATTGCAATGCGCCAGGTTAACTGGAAATTCTAAGTATAATCTAACCAAACCTTCAGTCGCTAATCTAGCGAGCGAAGAGAGCGTAAGTTAAGTTTGGTTAGATTATATTTATAATTATAAGCAATAATGCAAATATGTTTTATTTCACTTTCCAATTATCTGGGCGCATTGCAATAAGCCTGATTTTTCAATTTCCCTACGATATATATAAAAAACATATCTTGACTGACCGATTCGTCAACATCCAGCAAAAACTATCGAAGATAAATTGATGAAAATTTGTATACACGTTCGTCTTACAATGTAAATGCAGATTAAGAAAGGATTCTTTGAAATTACGAGTTTAAAGGGTTAAAATAGAGTAACAACGAAATTTACTATTACTCTAATTTCTCGGAAACAAATGAAGATTTCAACTTGATTTTTGTGTCTTAAATTTTCATGTAAATATTTAAAAACCAATTTTTTGATTTTTCGAAAACAGACCTTGAAAGAGGGGAAGAAGGGTAAAAAAAAATGAACAATGCTTGCAAATTCTTCCCATTTTCGATTATAATAAACGAAATATTCACTTGATTGGGTGTTAAAAATACTCTTCAGATAAATATCTAAAAATGATTTTCGGTGTATTTTGAGTTTTGATTTTTTAAGGGGTACGACGGTATATGGCGTGGCGGCACAACCAACACAGCCACTATTGCTGTATGTGCGACTGGCTGCACCTGTCAGTCACACATATATGTTATTTGGTAAAAAAAAAAACATAATAAAAAATATTTAAAAGAAAGGAGAAACAAAGTATGGTCACCTAGTAGTGTTTTTCGGGTAATGCTAAGAACCGAGCAAAATACATTTTTACCCCTTCGATGTACAGGTAATATTAGTTACAACTAATATTTGTAAGATCGAGGCTGACAATTTTGAAGATCACATTCTTCAGATAACTCAAAGTTTCGTGAAATTACAATACAATGATAGTGATTATAAACAGAACAGGCTTTAATTTTTATTTATTATTATTCTCACAAGCATGAGTTTAATGAACACGGCGTCCAAGCGGCAGAGACCCTAGGATAAACGGAAAGGGCGAGCCCTGACCGGCTAAATATCCCCTGACCGCGACGGAAAACGCAAGTAACCATATAGCGCAGGAGATGCCGCATCAGTCTGTAGAATATAAATAAAAGAAGATTTCGTATGTGATTCATAATCAACGACCAGAAAAAACTACTAAAGATAAATTGATAAAAATTTGTATACACTTTTTCTTAAGTGTAAGTGCGCACCAAGAAAGAATTTTTTGAAATTCCAAATGTGAGATTTAAATTACTAATTTAATCACAAAAACATTATTAATTCTATAAAAATTTATAGGCGAAATTTATGTATATCGGGCGGCGTATAGCTGTGCATACAGCGTGCGAGAGAGATACACTTATAGGATGGGTGGAATAGATAGATAGTCATTCCTTTACGAAAACATATCGTGTAGCTCCGTATTCTTATACAGTATGCAGTACACTGTCAGAGTTAGTACTTTCTTAACAGCGCGGTAATCCAGCCGTAAACCTATGTGCACACGCCGCGCAACCCACCGGATTGGTCTAGTGGTGAACGCGTCTTCGCAAATCAGCTGATTTCGAAGTTGAGAGTTCCAACGTTCAAATCCTAGTAAAATCAGTTATTTTTTACACGGATTTGAATACTAGATCGTGGATACCGGTTTTCTTTGGTGGTTGGGTTTCAATTAACCACACATCTCAGGAATGGTCGAACTGAAACTGTACAAGGCTATACATCACTTACACTCATACATATCATCCTCATTCATCCTCTGATACCGGTGTAGTAATAGAATCCTCTGAAGTAATAGACGGTGATTCTTTGAGGCTAAACAGGAAAAAAATACGCCACCCGTTATATCACATTAAGATTATGAATGAATCGATTGTGTAAAATATGCAACATGTTCAATGAAGGAAATTTGACGATGTTCACAACTAACGTTGTTTTGGAAGATAATTTTTTATAACTGAAAAATTAAAATAAAAGTGAAAAAGGAAATTCATACTGGTACACTATTCACTATCCATAAATTATTAGCTCATGAAATTATCGATGAAAATGCCGGGATTAAAAAAATTGTATCAAATATGTTCTTCCACGACTGTCACGAGTAAGACACTACTTATCCTGGTTTGTCATTCCTAGAATGATTTAAATTTACACAAGAAGAATTTTTTAATCAGAATGTCGATTATGAAACATGAATCTCCAAAAAAGCTAATGAAAGTAAACAGTGAACGATGATGCAGCAACATAAGGAAGTGTTTGAAAACTGAGAGTCAACCAAACTGTGGACGGACAGAAATAGGCAAAAGTTCTCTGAGACAAGAAAGGCGTTGATTTTATGCCGAGTCGAACAACTATAAATCACAGGCTTAATGTGAAAAACACTTAACCGGCTCTGTCACACAGTACAAAACAACGATCGCGCCCTTTTTCGAGTGGTATTGTTTTGTTTTATGATAAAGCTCTCCAGTACTCGGCGTCGATTGAGCACCGCTTCAAAACTTTAGTGCATGGGAAGTGTTTGAGTACCCACCGTTTTCAATTGTTTCCTAAATTTTTTTAGGCGACAGACTTTTGAAAGTGACGATGAGAACAAACACCGCTGTCACTGAACAAATGACAAAATTAATGGTGGTTTTCTATAATGACTGAATAGAAAAATTAGTGAAAATAATATGACAACTGGTTAAATTTATATGCTCATTACCCTGAAGAGTAAAAAAAAATGGTTGTTAAGTACTTTTGAAATATTAAAAAAAATTGATTTATCAGTCTATAATTTCTGGAATGACAAGAGTAATTAGGTTTATTTATTTTTTTTTTTAGGAAGGTAATTTAAAACAAAAGCTTCGTTTACATTTTTATAAAAAAGTTGATTCTTTAAAATCTAAAATATTTTCGTAATTTTTTCTTTGATAAAATTTATAATTACGTTAAACAATCTTTGTAGTCAAAATTACACCAGTACTGGAGATCCTGCTTTCGATTTATTTTATATTCCTACAAATTATACAAATTGTTTTAAAATAATATATGTATATTAAATATATAAAATTTAATTAAATGAAACTTAATTGGTCTACTTTATTTTGAAAAATAAATAAAAATATTATCAGGAGAATTTTTTTTCATAAATCAACTTATATTTTTAGATTTAACATTTATTTCAGATGTTTTATTTATTTTTTTTATTCTATATTGCTATTCATTTGATTTTAAAAAAATAATCTGATGTGGACATCACATGACTTCCTTGTACGTCCATTAAATTACGTATACACATTTTAAAAAGTACATAAAGTTTTATTTCATTAATAACTTCTGATTTTTTTTCATATTTTTTTTTTATTGTTATTATTGAATTATAATTTATTGTAATTTTTTTTTACAATAACAGGTTAATAATTAATTATTAATAAAACAAGATATTTAAATTAAAAAAATGGAAATGAAGTCGAATTCGAACCGTACCTTCTCTTAGTAAGGTCAAAATATTTCATTAATGAAAAAATTATTTGGCTATAACTTTGAAAAAAATAAAAATAAGTGCCACTTATGATAAATCGTTGAAAAGCTCTAAATGAGGGCTTATTATTGCAGTTAAGAAAAAGTAAAAAATCCAAATGTTTTTAATTTTGGATGCTTTTGGAAATTTTTTATCAATTCGATTGAAATCAAAATGGGAGGTGCATAACTAGATGGTACAACAGTGCTAAATCCAAAATTTCAACATCCTACGGCTAATCGTTTTTGAGTTATACGAGATACATATGTACGTACAGGCGTCACTCCGAAACTAGTCAAAATGGATTCAGGATGGTCAAAATGGATATTCCGTTGATATCTGTAAATTGAACATTTTTGCGATAACAATACTTCTTTTACTTTGTACAAGGAAGTAAAAATGTGGAATTTAAAGAAAAAATAATCGAATTTTGAAGGTTTTGTATTTACAATGGTTTCTTAAATTAATAATTAAAAATATTTTTTGTCTTTTTTTTGTGAAAAGTAACTACTTAAATCAAATACAATATGTTAAAAGAATTTAAATATTTATTTTTTTGTGTTAATTTTTATCTTTTATATAATTGTCATTTCCTACCATACGTCCAATTTGTATTAGCAAAAATAATTAAAGTGCATTATGTTTTCATACTAAAAAATTGCTTAAATTTATGCAACTTAAACAATTTATAAATTCTATTATTTGAATATAAAGCTGGAAAATTATAATATACTTCCCCGGCTATTAATAATAACACTTAAAAAGTTAGAGTGAAAAAAAAAAATTATAGAGTAATATTTTTCAGAAGTGGGGAATAAATTTAAAGGAAACATTTTCTAAAAGTATTCATATGTAGGTTAACAAATTTGCTTTAGAAAAGTTTTCTCTAAATCTACCATCCCTTCAATAAAGGCTAAAATAAGAAAAATAAAATATTTAATAAACTTTCTAACGTTTTTTGAATATTTTTCAATAAATTATATAATTTATATTTTCAATAAATATTTTTCAATGTCCACAATTTTCTAATAAAAATTGTGGACATTTCTTGATAACTCAATATAGGAAGTATAAATTTTCAAAAGATGCTGGAAAAATATTTAAACTGAAGGGGGATAGAACAAAAGAAAAAAATGTATTTTAATTTTAAGAGGTGGGGGTTGATTTATTTAAATTATTTATATATGCACTGTAGGTAAAAAATTGGTTTTAATAAAATTTTCTCTAAAATATCTCTAAAGAAAATCACAAGTAGTTTTTCACGATAACCTTCCCACAACGAATTTTGAAAAAAACTAAATCGATCAACGTCCCATATGTAGAAATATTTGAGCCAAATTTGAAGAAAATCGGTTTGGTCAATCCTAAAAATCCTATTTTTGTGACACACGTATGTATGTTCTTTCATTTGTTTTTTTTTTTTTTTGTTCTAAATGAACTAGTTGATCCCTAAAAAGGAAAGATTACAGAAAACCCAATACCTCATTTTTGACATAATCAGTTTACTTTGCTCGTTAATATATAGTTAGTCAGTTATATAATCCACCCGCCGGGTTGGTCTAGTTGTGAACGCGTCTTCCCAAATCAGCTGATTTGGAAGTCGAGAGTTTCAGCGTTCAAGTCCTAGTAAAGCCCTATTTTTACACGGACTTGAATACTAAATCGTGGATACCGTTGTTCTTTGGTGGTTGGGTTTCAATTAACCACACATCTCAGGTATGGTCGAACTGAGAATGTACAAGACTACACTTCATTCACACTCATACATATCATCTTCATTCATTCTCTGAAGTATTATCTAAACGGTAGTTACCGGAGGCTAAACAGGAAAAGAAAGAAAGTTATATAATCCGGGAAAGTAAAAGATTATCAACAGGAATAAATAAACCGTGAAAATAATTATTAATTTGTAATTCAAAATGTAGGCCTTGATAAATTTCTACTATTATTTCTAAAAATGGCAGAGATTTAAAAAAATAAAAACCATGATAATAGCAAAAAACAAAACCAATATAATCGAATAACAAAACTATAAAACGAAATATTATTTGCTATTTATATTTCTCGTACATTTAGACAGTAGATACCGGTTTACTTGGAAGGTGGGGTTGAATTAACCATATTTTTCAGGAATGGTTGGCCTGAGTTTGTACAATAGTAGACCTCATTTACATGTCACACATCCTCTTCTCATTGGGCCGAGGGTGATTGCTTATTGTTCACTAGTTTACGTTAGGAAAATAAAAAAATATTTACATTTAGAAATAAAATAATTTTTTTAAAAATAAAATAAAAATAAGTGGAAAATATTACATTTATAAATTCTTAACCACACACTAATAAGGATAATTAAAAAAAATGTGTTTCGTTCAGTTAAACACAACAGTAATTTTTTTTAATACAAATGAAAGGTTATAATCAGTGACATAAGGAAATATTATTCTATGAAAACATTGTTTAAACAAGTTGAAATAGTGTACTATTCTAGTGCGTGACAGAAAATATATATGAGCTTAAACTCGATAATACGTAGTGAATGGCATCAACAGTATGAGATGTACTTTTCTATTCACCTGGACAACTGATTTATATTCAAATAACGTTCAGTATTTTTTAAAATTCATTCACGACTTAGTAAGAAAAAGACTTTACTCGATCATTATTTTTAAATGTTAGAATAAAATGAACGATTACGTAAAATTATTTCACTGAAATAAAATTAAAAAAAAATCATTATTGCCATTTAGAATTAGAAAATTCTCGTTAAATTAAAATTTAAAAACTTATATTGATGTATATCAATATACATTTTTTTTAATCTTGTTATTACCAGTAAATAAATGAATCTTTTGTTATTATTGGTGCAATATATTACATAGATCACGTCAGTAGTGGTGAAATATGCTACTCCAAGGATAAAGTAACTGTGCAAATATTTACCTGTAACCTGGTAAACCATGGTAAAATCTGAGTAGGAGCAATATCACAAAATTAATTATATAATTAAACAAAATTCATGTGGTTTAAGTCAAAAAAAATTATTTAAAATATAAACACATAAAAAATGTTAGATAAATACATGAAAATGTTATTTGATAACTACAAAATAATTTACAATTTAGAACGCTTGAATGAAAATTACTTGAGCTCATATTTATGTACACTTTGAAGAGAGTACAGAAAATTCCAGTTTTTTATTTTCAAAAGAATTATTTAACTACTATTTAAAAATTCATTGACAAACTAATATTTTTCAGTAAAAGAAATCTTTTAATGTCATTTTAAACACAGTTTCAGGTAGATTTTAATAAATTACTCGGTAATTTATTAAAAATAGAAACGAAAACATGATAAGACCCTAACTAGTGTACTGAAGTATTGTGATGAGTTAACACGAAAAGTTTTACTATCTGTTTTGATTATGTGTTATTTGAAACAATAACTGAAGCGTATAAGCAGTTAAAAATATCTTTATGGAGTTCCTTTTTAACCAACAGATATAATTTCTATATTTCAAAATGCTATTAAGATATTTTTCAATACGTATCCTCCTATTTTTACTTTCTTGTACGAAGTAGAGTAGGTATTGTGATCCTGAAACATTTTGATTTTTCATATTTCAACGGAAATATCTATTTTGATCATCCCTGAAGCCATTTTGACTAGTTTCGCGTGATGTCTGTACGTATGTATGAATCTCGCGTAACTCAAAAACGATTAGCCTTAGGATGTTGAAATCTTGGATTTATCACTGTTCTAGCATCTAGTTTTGGAAGTTCATTTCTGAATGCAAAAGAAGTTAAAATTAAAATTTTAATTAATGAAATATTTGGATGTTAAATGGAAGGCACATCGGTTCGAATTTTTTAAATTTTTTTTTAATTTTTATTTTTTTAGTTTCAATGAATTTATTTAATAATTATTAAGCCAAGATTGTAAAAAAAAAATATAATAATTCATTGATAAAAACAGTGAAAATAATTACTAATAAAATAAAATAAAAATAATAGATTTGGTGAAACATCTAATTATTTAATATTAATTGAAAATTATAATTTAGAATTGTATTATTTTTGGATTTTTTAGCAAATTCTTATAATAATTGTATATTTATTTTTAAAAAAATCATTTTATTTAATTATTTGACAGAAAAATAAAATAAATTTTTGAATTGTATTCAATTAAAAGTGATTGTTGAAATTTTTTTTCACTTGTGCGTAATATGTACAAGATTTCTGGCGTGTATTTCAGATTTCTGTTGTGTCGTATAAATAAAAGTTAATAATAATTAAACTATTCCGTTTAGTGAACTCCTGTATACCTGTTACAAATATTAATCTTGACCTTATAGTGTAAAATAAATGGTTTTTATTATTGGATTATTTGGTAAAAAATTTATTGAAAGAGTAATCGAGGGACTTTTACTCTAACCTAATATTTCAGATAAGATTGTTGAATTAATATAAATATTTGATGTTAATAAAATCAAATATTTAAGTAATTGTGTAACTGTCCACTTTTATTAAAGAATTGGAGGATCGTAACTCACTTACAAATGAAATAAGTTTAAATGAACTACAACAAAAATTTAATTTAATAGACGTACAAGGAAGTCATGTGGTGTCCACGTCAGATTTTTTGAGTAAAGTAATACCGTATGAGAGACGCAAAACGTTTAAGTAAATGAAATAAAAGTTCTATTACTGCTATAATTATTTAATATTTTTTTAAAATAAAAACTTACTACGGACATTAATTAAAACTTGGCTACGGACTTTCTAATTACATTCAAGTTATCCAAATACCTGCAGATATATAAGATTTTTTTACGTAGTTATGAAAAGTTTACTACATATTAGCACTACTTCTTCAATGATCGTAGTTCATGTGAGTAGGAATGATAAATTAAAAAAAAAATAATAACAGGTAGTTGCATCTACAAATTTTAATAAAAAAAATAAATAAAAATATGTTAAGACAGACAAGACACAGTAAGCTTCCCTTAAGATATACCGCTGGTAAATCTCAGATCGTTCCAGTTGTTAAAGACTGGTTCAGACTACTTCGGAAAAAAAAAATTAAATCTAATGAATTTTCTTTGAAAAATATATTTGCTAAATGACTAAACTAATAAATGATATATTTTCTAAAATTATATTTTCACAATATCTGATAAAAATTAGTATACAGCATTTAAAATTCTAAAATTTGAAGTCTAGAATTTGAGATAAGTAGGCTGTTTATCTGAGACTGATCTGAAATGTAATTTTACTCTTAATAAAAAATGTTTCAAAGAATGGAATTTAGAAAAACTAATTTAAAATATAATCGATAATTAATTATCTTATAAATTAATATAAAAAATTCTACGAAAGAATTTATATTTTAAATAATAATAATAAACACAAGTCAAATAGACCAGCCTGTATTATTTCATAAAGAATTCCGTTGTGAAGGTTTTTTCTTCAGTAGAAAAAAAATGCAATAACACAACTGTTATATGTAGTGTGCCCACAACATTTCCTGAGTTAAACATAGAATACGACTACCGTAGACGGTTGACAACGCAGTTGTCACTTCGCAACCAGAGAATTAATTAAACTTCTCCACCCCTCAAAAACCCCTTGAAAGCCACCATAAACCCAAACTATACCGGTTGAACTGACATACCGCATGAATTGCTATTGACACGTTAAAATTGTATTTATCTCTGCAACACATTTTCTATCCGAATAAATAATTTCTACTTATTACTGTAATGATTCGTTGAAATAAAATATAAGTAAAATAAAATAAATTTTTTATTATATAAAAATTATTCAGAATTAATAATACGAATTATTAGAGTAATATTTAATTATAGACCTATAATTACATTATTTAGACTCCAAGTAATTTATCAAATATTTGGAATTTATAACGCAGACTAACTTTCATAATATGAACAAATTATAACGGTAAGAGAATTTATAAATATACATTGACATCAGGAATATATATAAATATATTTGTTTCAGTCTTTAATTTACAATCGGTTTCAATCTACTAGAATCAAAAGAAAATTTGAATAAAAAAAAAACAATTCTTTGAGGGACTGCCATTGACATCGTTCAAAAAACTGTATATGAATACATATTATTTTACATAGTATACATAAATAAACAATAAACATAAATGAGTACATACAGAGATGAGTTCAAAGAACACTGATCAAGATCAGAACATTAAAAGCAAAGAGAACACAAAAAATAGTCTTATAAATCAGACAAAGAATAACTAATCAAACAAAGAAACAGTGAAACAAATTAAAGATCTAACAACAGTGATGAAAGGAAATGAAGAATTTTAACGATGCACAACACTCTAGGGTATCCGATTTACCTCAAATATCGAATAACTTTGAGATTTAATATATGCAATCGCTTTAAGCGCCTAACGTCGTCGCTGTTATCCCCGAGCAGGTTAGCCGCGAACCAATTCACGTGATTGTTCAGTCTCATTTTGTATCTTGTACCGAATCGCTGTATCTTTTTCTCGAACGGTTGAAAATCTCTGATAATTCTGTATTTCCGTGTTTTTCGCAAATCACGGCGCTTCTGTTGAATTTCTCAGTAGTTTGTTAAGGAATCGTTGTACGACCTCCATTTTACTCTCGCTTGTCATACCCCAAAGTTGGATTCCGTAGGTCCAAATCGGTTTCAGGGCCGCTGAGTAAGCAATTGCTTGTTAGATAATGATAGTCGCGAGCGCCTGCCTAGAAACCAGACATCTCTTTAACGTTAATAATAAGCTGTATTCTTTTCTCTCTGACATGGATCCTCCACATCTAGACGCAGGTCTAGGTATCGCACCCTGTTAAAATATGGAATGAAATCGTCATTAAGTTGATCTCGCGGGCATTTACTCCTCCTTACTGCAAACATAACATCCGTAGAATTAGTCGGATTAATTAAAAACAAAAAAGATTCGTGATTTCCAGTCTAAAACTTTACTTTTAATAAAATATACTAATTAACTGGGCTTCTACTCTTAAATAATATTAAAAAATAAAAAAGATATTAAAAAATAAAAAAGATATTAAAAAACATTAAAAAGTAAATATAATTTTTATCAATTCTTTAAATTTCGATATTTTGAAGTCCAAGTGAAGTTAAAGATACACTTGTAGTTTATGAATAAAATATCTCGTTCCTTTTTGTACTGAATTTAATAAATTCAGTTCTGTAATGATATGAATTTATGCCAAATTAAAATTAAGTACAAAATAGAATTGTCGTTTAATTGATTGAAGAATGTTTAACTGATAATATAAAATTATCTTACTAAAGAATGTCGTAAGCACCGTTTCCGGGACAAGAAGTAGACATTACTTTCTTATGTGTGACGACAGTAATGTATGAGGGATTGAAAAATTAAAACACAAGATCTCTGAAAAGGAAGAAGGTCAAAAAACTGATTTCTTGAAAATCATCATAAGATTACATATTAAATAATGTATTATGAGAGGTACCGTGCTGTAAGGTGCTCAGTATTAAGAGAACAGTCTCCAACACAAATTTCACAGTTAATGATTGAGTAAAATGTAAAGATTAAAGCATTTAACGCTTAGTTATCGACAGACAAACTATAAACAGTGTAGACATTCTGTAAATTGTTCCGTTTAATAGCAAGAAATTATACTGCAACATTTTTAAAGATGTGCTGTGTATTTGGAGACTGTTTTTTCCTAAATACAGATAAATTTCCAAAACGTTGAGTTAAAACAAGATCTTATTTTAGCCGATCAATTAATCCTTAACTTTCCACAATTTTCAAAAATCTTATATGTATATTTTTAATTTTTAGTAAATTTTTAAGTCAATTAAATTATAACAAAAGAAAATAAAGTATGGTTTCAATTAACCACACATTTCAGGAATGATTAAGCTATCCTTCGCTCGTTTGTCTGTAGCCTCCGGAACCACCGTAAGATATTACTTCAGAGGATGATATGCATGAATGAAGTGTAGTCTTGTACAGTCTCAAATCGGCAATTCCTGAGATGTGTAGTTAATTGAAATTCAACCACCAAAGAACATCGGTATCCACGATCTGGTAATCAAATCCGAATAAAAGGTTCTTTCTTTTCTAGGATTTGGACCTTAGAACTCTCGACTTCGAAATCAATTGATTTACGATGACGAGTTCACCAATACACCAACCCGGTGGGTTAGAAATGGTCGACCTGAGACAGTACAAGACTACATCTCATTTACAGTCATTCATATTATTTTCATTCATCCTCTGAAGTAATACCTTACGATGGTTCCGCAGGCTAAAGAGAAAATAAATACGTTATTAGATTTTTCAGGAAATTATTTAAAAAAGTCGTAACAGCTGTTTTATTGTAGTACGATGCATAATACTATGTACCGAAACAGTTGTAATTTTTAAAATACTTTCGAGAAAATCAAATAATAAATTTGTTTATTATCGTTTGTTATGATGGATTTTCCTTAAGTAACGTCTTAATCCATCGATTTTTTTTTAAATTTACGACATTTTAACTTTAATTTTTTTGAAAATTAAGGTAGGCTAGAATGTAATGTTAACTATATAAAACAAGCATTTGAAAGAAAAACATATGGAAGAAATATACATCTTGGTAAAAGAAAAAATGCAAGGAAACAATGAATATATATTATGTATATGTTTTTTTTTTTTTTCAGTAATATCTTTCGAAACACTTACTGGAAAATAATGAATCTTAAACCATACTAAAAAAAACGATTCTTTTTATTTGTAAATTTACATTTATTTAAAGAAAATATATTGGAATTAAGGCAAATCTATCCACAAAATTATCATCTGTTTTCACGGTAATATAATATTCAAATTCTATAAATTCGTTATGAGATTACACAGAAAACTAAGCTATAAATATAATTAAGAACAGTGTACTGTACAAACATTTGAATTTTGTTGAATAGTCGGCTTTAAGGCAAACATTTTCTTTTGTGACGAATATATTTAATGATTTTAATTTTCATGTTCACGAAAAGAACAACAGTTATATCTTCCACTTAAAATATTCTACAGTTTTAATAGCTTCAACACTTGTTAAAAATAGAAACTGACAAAGGGATAGTAGACGAATATTATAATATTGAAAATGAAGTTATGTTCTCTAAATCTTTTATTATTATTCTCATTTAAAGTATTCTGAGTAATTTTATATAAATTCTGCGTGAAAATAGTTGAATATCAAAATTACATGAGTGTATTACTCTCTCTTATAATACAACATTAACCAATAATACCGATGATAAATATTAAAAATATCTTCCAAAGTCTATGTATAGAATGTTCTAATATGAATTTAAAAATAATTTCTTAAATTATATATTTAAATATTTTAAATATAAATGTAAACGTTTGTGAATCTGTATATTTGTTGTTCTGTTTACAAAAGCATCACTGAGAACCATCCAACCGATTGTTTTTACATTTTCAAGATATATTCAAGTTGTTCCGGGGATCTATGTTATTTCAGAGACAGTTATTCTATCTACGTTAAGTCGTAGATCGAGACCCTAGCCCCCTTGGAGTTTATGATATTAAAAATATTCATTAAGGAAACAAAACATAACTTTACTTTATATTTCTGTCACCGTGGGAAGAGAAATATAATGTAGTAAAATGAGTAATTTTTTTTCTTTAATGCTTATCCGTAAATTATTTAATATTCTCACAATCATGAAGATAACGAACGCGTCGGTTGTCCAGAGGTCGAAACCCTGTGGTCAAACCGGCGAGTGAGTGAAGCGAGTTCTGAGCGGCTTATATATATTTATATTTCACTTAATTTAATTTGAAAAAGTTACATGGTATTACTATAAAAGAACTTCCTTTACGTAATAAAAGAAAAATTATCGAACTTATTCCGTTTGGTAATATAATAAGGTTTTGTTTTCTCCAAACAGATTTTGCAGCCACTATCGGGTTGAACAGATTCCTGAGGGGTGCGGTTAATTGAAAGCCAACCACCAAAGAACACCGGTATCCACAGTTTAGCTTTCATATCCTCAAAAAAGTAACTGCTTTTACAAAGACTCGAACCTTAGAACTCTCAACTTCGAAAATCAACAGATTTTACGATAACGAGTTTAACCACTTTTTTAGACCATCCCACCGGCTTGGTCTAAAATGGCATAAAAATAGATAATAGAAACAAACGAGTGGAATCGAGAATAACCTTCTTATTTTGAAGCCTGTTAAAAATAACTTTTTTTGCAATAAGGGGTGGGACTTGCCGGTAGTTTGACGGTCGGCTGCCCTTCCTGATATCAACTTAACAAAAGAAGGAAGCAGGATGGAAATTTGTTGTGAATGAAAAATGGAAAAATATGTTATTGGGATTTAAATTCGAAATCTCCGGAAGAAATGCTGCTTGTCTTTATTTATTTGAAACAAAATTTTATTGTGCATACTCAATATAAATCGTTAAAAATAATGACGAAGAAAAACAGGTGGAACGAAAGACAAATGTAAAGATAAGAAATATAAAAATCAAATAATAGTAATTAATTTATATTATAAGTAAATATTTTTTTATTCCTCAAAAAATTGCTACAGTTATTAGAAAAAAGTAGATAATAATTTATAGTTTCTTTTTTATACAGTATTTAAGAAAATGATTAATGATTTTTAACTATATTAATTCTTATCAAGTTATTTTTTTTCTGTTTTTCCTAATAGTAATATGGATGTAAGAAAAATAGTTAGAACCAATTAAAAATAATAATGAAAATGTATAAAGAACTGTAATAAAAACTAAGTAATACAAACACCATCACATTAGAAAAAAATCATCTACTTTAGAAAAAAAAATTATGACAAATGAGTCTAAACGACTATCTTTTTTATTCTTTTTTTTTTTTTTACGTTAGGAGGTAATTAAATGTAATATAAAAAAAATGAATAGTAATAGTTAATAGAAACCTGTTTTATTAAAGAAATTCTCAGCAATAATTATAAAATGCATTTTTGTTTTTATTGATATTTTAACAAAAAAA
Organism: Lycorma delicatula; assembly: GCF_047948215.1. Taxonomy (NCBI): domain Eukaryota; kingdom Metazoa; phylum Arthropoda; class Insecta; order Hemiptera; family Fulgoridae; genus Lycorma; species Lycorma delicatula. The sequence continues at coordinate 46,620,351 of NC_134459.1, forward strand.
AAAAAAAATTCTACTTTTTTATCACCATTAATACAAAAATGTTGGATTTCATCCAAATTACAAACCAATCAAAGAAAACAAGAAATGTTACGGTAAATTTGATTAATCGGTGATTATGCATAATTACCGATGAACTTGATTAATAGCCTACAATGTTGGAGAATAACATATATTATTTGTATATTTAACGGTAATTAGACGAGGTTACCGAGCGAAGAGAGCGTGGGTTGGGTTATAACAATCTAACCAAACATAACGTGCCGGCCTCCGTGGCGCGAGTGGTAGTGTCTCGGACTTTCATCCGTATTTCCCGGGTTCGAATCCTGGTCTGACTGGCATTTTCACACACGCTGCAAATCATTCATCTCATCCTCTGAAGCAATACCTAACGGTGGCCCCGGAGGTTAAATAAAGAAAAACAAACATAATATACGCTCGCTTCGCTCGCTAACCTCGACTAATTAACAATAATGTTTTGATTATTCAAATAATAGATATAGTAATTCCGTATTTTTTAGTCGATTTGTTATTTTAATATGTTAATATGGAGAATATGTAAAATTACCGGTATATTTAATAAATTGCTATATATTAATTAAATTCTCCAACACTGGAGGCGATTAATCAAATTCATCGGTAATTATGCAGAATCACCGGATTAATCAAACTTACCGTAACATATATATGGAAAATTTGTTTTAACTATTCTTATAGCACAAGAAACAGTTAAATAAAATAATTTAATGCATTATAAATGTAAACGATGCTGTAAATATAAATATTAATAACATACAGTTTTTATAAATAATGTAAATATACGTGTATATGTTAAATATAGAATCCGTTATTCCTTGAAAGGTATTCTAATTATTTATTTATGTTATTTATTCTAATTATTAAACATTAATAGTCATATAAATGCAAATTAATCGTTTATTTAATATTAATTGATTACCTTAAAGTGAGAAAAAAAACATTTCGTGATTTTTATTGATGAAGGATAACGTAAAGGAAACTATAAATGTACGTATTTCCAAAAATGAAAGAAAATTCATATAATACATCGTTTAAATTCGAAAAGGAAGATATATATTAACTGGTTTCTTTTCATTAGATTTTTCACTCTTTGTTATGGTTCTCTCGTAAATGAATCGTTTAATATACAAAAGGAACTGGGTAGAATTGCTATTTCTGAGAATAGCAATGCTTGTTATTCATCCAGTTCGATTGTGAATGTAGTGAGTGTGTCAACTGTATGGTTAAGTACCACGTATTATTCTTCGATAACAATAGTATATTCGGCTCACTGAAGAGGAAATTGCGAAACAGTTTACTTTTAAAAAACTGTACGTGGATTTTTTACTTAAAAAAAAAAACCTGAAAAATCTGTAATTAAAAATATAAATTATTTTTTATGAAGTACTCATAATAATGACAAGAACTACTTACGACAGGACAGCCACATTATCATAAAGTCATTGTTTTCCCATGTTAAGGTTAGTTTTATTTGTTGACACTCTGAAGTAAATAAATATATTTTTTATGATCGGTATATAATAACAGATTATACACGTTACAATATAAACGGGTAGATACACTACTCTACGGACCGAATTGATCGAAGAACTGCGGTAAAGTTTTGATCAAAGAATAAAAAATTAATTATAAAATAAAGAATAAGATAACAAATCTAGAAAATAAAAGTAATAATTCACAATTCAGAAAAAAAATTAATGTATATTATTTTAGCATATATATACGTTGAACAGGATGAAGAAAATTTAGGGTTTTTTAAAATTTGTTAATTATTACTAAAAAATTCATTGGCAATAGAATCAGGCTGTTCGAGTAAACCTTTTTAAGTTTTATTAAAAAAAAATAAAACTGACGGGTAATTTTTTTAAATTTCAATAATTTATTAAAAATGGAAACGGAAAGATAGTAAGGCCCTTTTCTTAAGTCGAAGTCTTGGCTTCAATTCTTTTTTACGTACATTTTAAGCACTTACGTTAGACAAATATTTTATGTTGTATATAACATTTTTATGTTAATTTAATATAATATATATTAAATAAATTGTTAATTGTAATTAATAAATGATTGATTGATTAATTCTGAAAATAATAAAAATAAAAATTACAAATTGTTAAAGGAATGGTTTACAACTTTACTGTTAAAGAATTGATGTAGAATCCTGCAAAGTTAGAAATGATACGAAAAAATTTCAGTAATGAATTGTTGAACAAAATATTTGATATACTCTTACGTATGTATTCACAGTTTTTTATTCTATTTTTTTAATATGTAGGATGCAAACTGTTGAACTAGTGAACAATAAGCATCCCCCTCACCGTGACCCAAGGAAATGAGGATAATATGTGTGACATGTAAATGAGTGTAGTCTTATACAGAGACAGGCTGATGATTCCCGAGTTGTATAGTTTATTGAACCCCAACTACCAAAGTACACTGGTATCCACCGTCTATTATTCAAATCCGTATAAAAGTAAATAACTTTTACTAGGATTTGAAAATATATAAATATTTTTGTACATAATTTAATAGATATTAATGTCTAAGAACAAATTTTAAAAAGTTTCAAAATGCCACAGAAAAATATGATAAAATACATAAATGTTAATTTGATAATTATATACATTTTCATTAAAATAATAATAATAATAATAAATTACAATAATATGGATACCTCAAACAATATTAAATAAAAGTAATTATTACATTATCAAACGTTAAAACGGAAGAATGAATGACAAACTCAATTTATTTTTATATTCTTATATAAATAATTTTTAATACAATTTTACTTCCAATTAAAAATATTACACTAACAATAAATCTATCTAAAGTCATATGTTATTTCTGTAAGATTTTCTAAGAAAAAACTCACATGGCATTCATTCAAAGAAAAAAAAATAATGATACAAAACACATAAAGAAATATTTAATACTTTATAATAAGATTCATGAAGGGATCATAACATTCGTACGTCTGTCGTTAGGGTTTTCAAAGACCCGCATATTAAATCAAATAATGATTGTTTATGACAAGGGATATATCTGAATTAACAAAAAAATTCATTATAAAACCATCATAAAAATATTCAAAAATTGTTTAATAAATTTTTAATGAAATTTTATTATACAGATGATTCATTGAATTAACAAAAGAAACAAATTAAATAGAAACGTAAAATTGAAACAAGCTAATAAATTATTATAAAAAATTAGTGTGATTATAGATATTTTAATGTTTATAATAAAAGAGATAAGGATCGTGGCAATACCATTAATAAAAATGATTTATAAACTGTATAAAATGAATTCACTTCCATATATGTATTGTAATCTAATAGCATACAATACAATACAATACCTAAAATATCATAAATCAATTTGAATATAATTCAACGGTAATACTTATTATTTTATAATACTGCGTAAGTTACAACAGGAAAAATTACATACATATGTTGTGAACCGATAGTTAACCTTCCTCTTTCTAAAACAATAAAATTATTTTTTTTTTCAAAGGTAAATCTACTATTGCCAATTTCACTCACGCATTATTTTTTTAAAGGAGTTGTGTTTAGGTAAATTCATAAACTCTTGTAGGTGTGTGCATTAGACGGTACATACAACTCAGCTACCACGTTCTTCTCCTATATCAATCTATATAACTTCTAATTGTCCAATTACCGTAATATATAAGTTTTATTGGTAAATAGCTTCCAATAATTAAGGTATTAGGAAATAAAACCCATATTCTGCACTTTACAATAATGACTTGTTAATTACATCTGCTTTAATTCAAACTGGTTTTCAATATTAATATTATTTATTATTATATTCTTATGACCTCACTTTATTTATTTCATTTTATCGTAATATTTCAATATTATTAAATTAATATAATTTATTACATATTAATAAAATTATTCCAGTTGAGATCGTATCGAGAATTTGATTTCATTTGGGAGGAAATGAAAACTGGTATTTTAACCTAAATAACTAACTTAAAAATTTTTGTTATAATTTTTGTTTTTGAATGGTTTTCATAATAAATAAGGTGTCATTTTCATTTTCATAAAACGCTTAATTTTTTTTATATAACAAAGCATTTAAATTAACTAGTGGTTTCAACGATATTAAAAATTAAAAAGTTTACACTTTCGCCATTTTCAAATGGATTGACAGATCAGATTCATTATTTTTATACAAGTAAACCTCTACGTACACTAGCTGTACAAGATATTTCAGCTCGATACAATTAACTATTCCTCAGAAATAAATCTTTACATTAAAATATAAAATTGCAGATAACCGGTAAACTAATCATTTTCGGACGTATGTTGATAAATAGATTTGAATTCCAAAAAACGGGTTTTATAAACACTCTTCATTTAAATTATGTAATAAATAATTTTAAAATAAACATTCAAATTTAATGTTGAGAAGTTTAACAAGAATTAGATGAATAATTGTTGTTTTTCATATCTACTGCGCCTTGATACGTACATGGGCGGCGCGCGCGCCCATATACACCACATACACACATTCAGAATGTTCATAAAGTATGGCTACTTTTAAATAACGTTTTAACTGTTAATAAAGAAAACTGAATTTTAGAAAATCTATGTCAATGCCCTTTAAAATGATCAATCATAATCCTTCCATTTCTATTTAAAGTTTTTGAGTTGCTCCCATCCAAGGGGGTTCAAGGTGTGGTAACGAAAAATAGATCCTTTTGAGGTAGAAGCACATAACGATCAGAAAATCTCATTTAGAAACTACGTCTTCTAGTGACAATACAGTCGATTCGAAAAGAACCGTTAAGTTTTTTTTTCATTTAATTTTCATAATTTTCTTAAGTTCTAATGGAATTACAGTGATAATGTTTTCTCTCATTTAAGTCTTTTATGACATATTTGATAACCATCTATCACATTTATAGGTTTTCTTATTAAAAAAAGGATACAAAGTAAAAAATAAATAAAAATCTGATTTACTTTTGGTCAAATTATCATATATATAATTATTGTAGCTACATATTTTGTACATGATCAAAGTTAAAAGTATTGTTCATGAAAATAATTAAAAATTTTAATATAAGTTTTTGTATTTTATTTTTAAATTTTCTAAAGGTAAAATAATAAAAAAAAGTAATTTTTAACTCTACAATGTTAAGTAAAACTAGGTACTATAAAAAAACATATACCTTATTTTTGGAAAAAAACTTTAAAGTGCCGGTTTCGATTCTCTGGATAATTTATTTAATGTATAAATACACTAATCTAATCTTTTCTATTAAACAACGTAAATAGAAATTGTGTTAACAGAATAAGAAAAAAAACTTATAATAATAAATAGCTCATTATTACAGCAGTACTCTTTAGCAGATATAATTTTGCATTACACAAGTGTATAACTTTTTGCCTATCAATAACCCTGATATTAGCGTTATTATTTAATTAAACAAGCTAATTAATCAATAATATACAAAACCATGTTGTCTAATCTTGTCTTTCATCCTAATATATTAATAAATTACAACACAACTGGAAAAGATGTAGATAAAACAAAACGTAAAAAATTTATTAAGACTAACAACAAATAAGAACAAAAAAGAAGTCGTATAAAATAAATATTGGAAATTTAAATGCCATAATCGATACTCAAAGAAAAATATGAATACTGCTTGTTACGATAGTCCGCACGTGTGTGTAACGGTACCCATCTAATTATTTTTAAGACAATTTAGTCGAAATTAAATCAATATGAATTTCTAAATTGACAGCCAGTAAAGTGATAAAATTGAATAAAAAATTATTCTTTTATCCTGAAATTATTTGAAAATGCCTGTATCTTAAAATTTATATTTCATATTAAATAAATGTTTAAAATATTTTATAAATTATGTACCGTTCTGAATAATTTAGTTGCAATTTATAATTTTTTAAAAACAATATTTATTTAATTTTTTATTTTCCATGCTGGTGAAAAATCGACACAATCTAGGATTGTATTGGACATCTTAAAATCTTTTAACCCGTATATTTTAAGCTGAGGTTTTTTATTTATTAATATTAAGATAGAATCAATAATTATCTGAAGAAATCTACGAAGTGATATCAAATAGTTAATTAAGAATTTTACTTAAATATCCGCTAAATCTAACTGAAAAAAACATTTTTTAATTGTGTAGAAATAATTAATGGTTTCTTTTTTGAGAATTCAATCTGTTTTATCACGTTATAAACTTCTAGCGGCTAAATTTATTATTTCATTAACAGTCGACTTCTGAGGTCATATAAGAATAATATTTCTATTTTACTAAAGCGAAAATGAGATAAAAAGACCAGAAGTTAATTCATGACGTTGTATTAAGAAAATGTTTGTCGGTAATACATCATGAAAGCGAAAGTTAAGATACAGAAAAGTAAATTTAATAGTAATACCAACACTATAAAATTGTACGTTCTCGGTGACAGTTCGCAGTTCAGTTCACTTCAGGCGTTATATAAACGAGAAAAGTTTTAGTATATTTCTGGATTTATTTCTGTCTCGGTTAAACTTTTTCGAGGAAGAGAAGTAGTGTTAGTAATAGGTAGGTATAAAGTTGGACTCTTTTCTCTAATTAGAGGTGAAATATAACGGCGCCATAGTCTTAACTTCTTTCTTTTTACTCGAAACGCTACGAATTCTACTATTATTGGGGACACTTCTGTAGACTGAACGTTAAATTTAAACGACTGTGGAAAAAAATATCCTTCAACTTTATAATAATTTTTTCCCCCGGTAATGATACGCATGTGTGCCTTAATTAAGCAGGCGTGCTCCTACAAAAAGTTATACTTCCCTGCATATAAATAAATACAAACATTCACAATATATCCATTTAAAAGCTGACAACAGAGTAAAAAAGACTTTGAGTTATAACTTCATTTTGACGAGGCAATTTATTTATTACTTGTTATTTCTGAGCGTTTCATAAAGATTGCTTTTGAGATCAAAACTTCTGAAAATTGATTTTCTTGTGTTTTATAGAGTAAACATTGTCATAAAAAAAGATTATATGTTCATAAAATTCCACCGAACCATACAGAAATGTGAAAAATTTCGCAGTAACTGTTTTTACGATGATTTGATATTTACTATTGTAAAATAATAATTTGTATAAAAAAATAAAAAATAAATAAATAGATATCATTACATATATATACTACCATATTTTTTTTTTCTTTTGGCTTGATGAATTAAATTCATTAAACTCACATAGCTATGAAAGCTTCTACATGGAAATATAAAAATGGAATTTTTTAGCGTATGAAAATTTTTGTAGGGCCTGACCACGAATCGAACCCTGATAAAAGGCCGAAACATTACCATTCCACCATGAAGTTCAGAAAATTTTATTAAATGAATGCCAAATGCAGAATATATATATTTAAAAATTATAAACCCGATCTTTATTTTTGTTTAAAAAATGGGTATATTGAACGAAATTAAAACAATTCAAATGTACTAAAGTCATTATAATTTAAATTTGAACTTAGGAAATTGAAAAACAACCAAATTAATCAAATCTACCGTAAAATTTGCAAATTTTTATAATAATGAAAAAAACTCCACACAGCAGAGTCAAAACTAAATATTATAGTCATACTGAATTATTTTAGCAAACGTTTAGACGAATTTTTATAAAATTTTTAATAATACGTTACTTAGTTAATATAATTTTATATTTTTTACACTTTAAAAATTGCATGGATTTTCATAAAATTATATAACTTAAAACATAAAAACGTCTTAAATTTTCAGTAAAATAAACCCAATCACGTCTATTAAAGAGGATTTAAATTACTGTATCAATGATACAACCATTAAATTTTAAACAGAAATTTATTTCTACATGAATTAGAACCAAACAGCAAATCGTGACCGTTAAACTGAATCGAGAATGGACCTTGATCTGTTGATCTATAAAAATATATCTTATCTTTTGTAAATCAAAATATAAAACTTTATTTTCCAGTATGAACCACGTATTACGTTTATCAATTTTCACCTTTTTATATTTATCCAATTATACATAGAGTGGTTACAACATAAGGAATAAATATGTAAAATTTTTGAAACTTTGTCAAAAAATATGTACCACCCTAGACCCAAGATATCGGAGAAATATTTTTTGAAGAAAAAATGAAAATTGATATATCTAATTATGGTAAAAATGCTACAAATCTCCCTTATAAATAAATAGTTAGTTGTCTTCTTTGCTAAAAACAACTGTTTTTATATATTTTCTTTTACTGTTTATTCCCTCAAGAGAATTTTTCTTGCTACATACATACGTACCACATTCCTACTATTAGTTTAAGATGATTAATAATTTAAATAATAATTTCTATTTAGAAAATTTAATAAGGAAAACCTACTATTTGCTAAAAGTTATAAAACATTTATAAAAAAATTATTATTATTATAAAAAATTACATATTAAAAAAATCATCTATTAAAACAAAAGTTAATACAAACAGATTAGAAAGAAATAACTACTCTCGAGATTGGTAGAGCTATTTTTAAAACAATATGCATATTATTAGCAAACATGAGGGATTGAAAAACCCTCATGTTTATTAAAAAACCATGATTATTAAAAAACCAAGAAAAATAGTGTATAATAACTAAAGAATTTTTTTTTTTAGAAACAACATATGTATTACTACTTGCGTGATTCTACCTTATAGAAAAAAAAGTTAATATGTAGGCAAAAAAATCAGGAATACATAAAATAAAATAAGAAATGGTATTCTCTGAATTAGGATTAATATTAAGTATAATTTTTACTAAAATTATGTATGTAGGAAACAATAATATATTTATGTACGAATAACGTAATAATGTAAAGCGCTAATTGAAACATACGAAGGTACGCACTCATAACTGATTTAAGCGGAAGAACGTAGAGGGGAATTTACGATATTTGCCCACCCGACGTCAATAATCCTACAGGAATTCAGTTATCGTAAATAATTATGAATAACAACAAGAGGTGCTCCTTGAGAGAGAGTGTGAGAGAGAGAGAGAGAGTGAGAGAGAGAGTGAGTGAGTGAGAGGTGGGGGTGCGCGCGTGTGAGTGTGTATTTTCGAAATGTGAGAAGGAAAACGACATGGAGCGGGGTGAGAAGGCTTGTAGTTATGCTCTTGATATAATCATCCGCATCAGTAAGGAATATGGCAAACATATCTTGGTCTTGAAATTCCCTCCATCAAGTCACATAACATTCATATTTTTGATTGTTTACATTATAAAGGTAACTCTAATACTACTTCAATCTGTAACGGAATTAATTTTACCATTAACAGCCAATCTAAAGGAATTTCATTTAAATTTAAATTATTGCAAACACGAAACTAAATCAGCGCACAATGAATTCTTTAAATATAAAAACGTGCAATAGAAATACCATAAAATTTCCGTTTAAAACTTTAAAAAATGCTACCATAAATTACATCAATTTCCGGGTTTTGCCCCTAAAACGTGCTATATACTAATAACTAACCATTAAATTTAATCATAATAAAATCAGTAAAAACCATACTTGGTTAAATTTTATACTTAGGGAGGAGTTTTTTTAATCTCATACCCGGTAAATATTACTTTTACTGAAAAGGCAATAAACAAAGAAAGAAATTACTTTTGAGATACTTTTATTTTGATATAACACTCATTATTTTTGTATTTTTCCACAGCCTTGATAATTTTTTAAAAACTTTTATCACATCTAATCACGTAAATAGAAGTCATCTTACCAAATTTGTAGTGTTCGAAGTATATAAACGTAGAACGTATATAGTTATGAATAAGTTATAAGAAACTTATTACCCATAATACTCTTTTTAAAATATTTATAAAAATATGATTTCAACGTCTATAAAATAGCGGCATATTTTACAATAACACTTACATTTTTTACTGAAAATAAAATTTTTAAAAACCAGCATTCATTGGATTTGTATATTTATAATTTTAAGAGAGGGATCATTTTGTAAAAAAACCCTTCTTTTCTTAGTTACCATTTTAATTTCTAAATTATTTTGAAATTACCACTTTACTACTCGTTAAATCTTGAATTATTTGTTTAATTACATTCTAATACGTATATTTTTAGTAATCTTTCCTTCAAGAAATTTATAACAAAATTAAATTAATTTTGGTATTTTAATGATTTTTGTACACTATGAGTCGATTGACTGGTTTGATGTGATTTTTAATGTTTTTCTATTCTAGACAGACATATAATTCCAACAACCTAAATACTAAATTTACTTATTTCATTTTCGAAATGAAAAAAGTATTAGATAAACGCTACAAGGATTTTTACAGCTTTCATTGTGATTTATAGGAAAATCCATTCCGCAATATCTTATAATACCTTACATCAAAAACCACAATAATTATTTTGCTGGCTTCCCTGTGGTCTGTTAACTCACAGCCACGAAGTATTCGATTCAAGTACTTCAAAGAATTTCTTTCTTGTTCTTAAAATCTGTGTTTGATACGTTGAATATTTTTTTCTCCGCAAAATCTTTCCCTGACTTGAGCTAGTCTACTTTTGGTATGTTGCTGACTTTTGTAATTTTACTAATGTATCAAAATAATGTGCCAGTTCTGGTGTATCGTTATTTTTAATATTTAACTTTTCATTATCCTCTTTTCTTTTGTTTTTAGTTACTTTTAAATTGAACTTTTTTCCTGCTGTACTTGTTACTTTTTAATATAACGACTGGTAACTTTATACTCTTTAAAAATTCATGTCTTTTTCAATCGTTTTTATAGATATTCATTTTTTTTATTTAATCCACATTATTTTTGCAGTAATATCACGTTACAAACGTTTTATATTCTTTTCCTTTTTGATTTCCCTCTTTTCAAATTTTCCCTGCTGTTAAACGCCCTACATCTTTTTAATTTAGAATTATTCTAATATATATATATATATATATTGATCCTAACAATATTATTTTCACTATGAAAAATATCCTTATTTTCAATGCATACGAAACAATTTTATCTTTTTTATTAATTCTATTACTTAAATAACAAAATTCGCAAACTTAATTAAAACCATTAATATTTAATTCCTCATTAACTTCGTGTTTTTATATTTAATTTTTTTATTTATTCCTATTTATTTTAGAATTATTAAACAATAATAATAATAAATAACAATGGTAAAACTGTTTCATAATTCTTAGTATGCTTTTTCCAATACACCAAGAATATTTAATTCTTAACGCTACAATTTCAATAACTTATGAGTCAGAATAGAGAAAATTTAACCAATAAGCCAAGATTATTATCAATATTCATTTATTTAAAAACTAATAAAAAATAAAAGATAAAAATTCATTTATATAAACTTTAAAGCAAGTGTTTCGACCTCCAGTTGACTTATTCAATTGATATAAAGCCCACTGCATTAAATGATATAATAATAACCTCGTCATTTATTGAAAGTTGAGAGCATTGGACTGAAGACTTAAACAATTTATAAGTATAAATATAAAAAAATAAACTAAAATTTATTAAAAGCTTATAATATAATATAAAATAATGGAATATTTTATGATTTTTAATTTAAGTGGTACTGAAATAATGATTGTAGCCTTGAAAATATTAATTATAAATATGCGGGTAAATGAAATGCATACTTTATTTGAATTTTTGTCAATCTTTCAATTTTTTACCGATAATTTTAATAAAGATTTGCTACTTCAACCCGTAATATATGTCAGTCTTTATGTAATAAGCTAAAATTTATTGCACACAATAAAATATGAATGCACACGCAACACACGCGCGCGCACACACTTACTTACAAAACAGCGCGAGAGGACACACACACACACAAAATACAAAGAGTCTTATCAGTGTAAAAGGAAAAAACTTAACATAAATAATTTTTGATATATTTAATCAACCAAAAATTTTAATAAATTATTATAAAAAAATTATTATATTTTTAAATTTAATAAAATTAAATTGTTAATAATAAATGTGACAGCATCAGTTTATCAAAACTGTAATTATTACTATTATTGTTATTCAAAATGTTCATTATTCATTATTTACCAAAACTAGTAATTTTATTATTTCATCGGCGTCATCTAATTACAGTTTCAAAGAAGTTCTATTTAGATACCAAATAATGTCTCTTTAAAAAGTGTTTCCAAAACTTAAAAAATCGCGACTATATTTGACTACCTTATTTCTCTCTCGCTCTCTCTCTACACACGCACGCGGACACACACATTTATTGAACGAATGAAGCGTTTTAACACGACCGTTTAATATTTCATCAGTTTGTTGTGTTTTGATCTAATTAAGGCCAGAAGTGTTTTCCAATATTTTTGCCGTAAGCAAAAAGTATGAGGCAGTATGAGGCAAAATAAGCTGTGTGTACTGACTATGGAATAATCTACACAACCTGTCAGTAGCTACGTGTTTGATGCTTCAATCATTATGCTTTATTCTATGTTTCTATATTAATTTTATTTACTCCAAGGATGGTTTTTCGTTGGACTAATTTTTTTTTTTACTTTTTCCCTCTGTAATATCTTGTTTGAAAAAATAAAATAAAAACATGATTATTTAGTGACAACATCTCTTCAATATTTACTAATGATATTCTGTATCTTGAAATGGTATTTATAATATTGCTAACACAATAAGATTATTTTTGTCACCGGTCAAACCTTCCAATCTTACTTAGTTACAATCCATAATTATTGCTTAATATGTAATTTTAATTCTAATATTAAATTGAATTAATTTTAAGTCAATCTCGTTTTAAAGTTCAATTCGTTAATTTTTGTACAAAGGAAGTGTGGTATACTGTTCAAAAGCCCACTATTGTATACAGTCTTTATGTAGGTTAATTTAATTAAAAATTAATATGAATGAATAAATATCATATTACCGTAATATCAAACTGAATAAAAATATTCTGCTTATCAGAGTTTACATTATATGTACAATGTATTTGGAGAATTCCGAGTCAAAAAAAAATTCTAATGTTTTTCAATAACAAGAATTTGTTGATTGGATACGTGATCAGTAGGCATGTACTATTACCAAGGAAACATGTTCTTAAAAATAAAAAGTTGCATCTAAGCTGAACCAAAGTTACTAAATCTGCCACATTTGTTACTCTTTATTAAAATCCAAGGCGTAATACAAAAATCAACGATGTATAAAAATTATATGTATAAATACAGAACTCCGGAAATAAAATTGAAAGAGGTATAAACAAATAATTTTCTTATGCAATTTTAATGAGAAATAATGATTAATTCAACCGGACGTGATGCTCCTAATCCCAAGGCAAACACTTTTTTTTCCACAACCCCTTTTATATTTATTGAAACATCATTCTATATAAATTACTTGTTATAGTTTATGATAATGTTTCCTCCCCTTCTGACAATCGCCGGACTTCAGTCAGTGCTTCGCATGTATTAAGATGTACACCATTCATAAAATCTGCCGAGTTGCATAATCCATAGACAGGGCTGACGACTGTTTATACCAGTCGTACCCAACTGTTTCCAAACAGTTTGGGAACGACTGGTATAAATGTTCCTCAACTCTATAGCAAATAAAAATAAATGTTATAACTGATATCTTCCATGGTGCAATGAAAACCCAAAATGTTTACAAGCACATATTTTTTGAATAAATGTATATTTTTTTAATTGGGCTTATTTATCTTTGAATTGATATTTATTTTCTAAAATTTCAAATTTAAATTTTCGTTTACTCTAGTTTAACTGCACAAATTATATAGAAGAAGAGTAAACCATTTCCTTTAAAAAATTTCATTAGGAACGTTTCAAGGGGATGAATACACATTATTAATGAATACAATTCTAAAAATATGTGAAAGTGTTAACACGTCCTTTATTATACATGCAAACGAGTAAGCAGACAAATACCGGTAAACTAAATTATAAAAATTTTGTAGGTAATATTCTAGTTATTAAGTTCGATGAAAAAAAAAAAAAAACATAAAATAATATTGTTGTATATATTGTGCATTAAAAATCCATAATATTAAATGTCAGATATGATTTTAATGGAACACCCAGACTTGTTATTTCGTGTCTACACGTCATGTATTGCATGTTTCTAGATTTACCACTATGAACATAAAATACCACTTGTTGTTTTATTAGAACACGACCACGGCAAGTAGTATAAAGACTGAAATTCTATACCAATTTCATGACACCATCTTTTATATATTACATCATTTTTTGTTTTTATTTTTGAAATAAAATTACTTTGTATCAATTATTATTAAAATTATACCCAATAAATTCATTTAATTACTTTTAATAAATATAAATCGGAATGCATTCAGTATTCATATTATTCCTTTCACTTTCCTAAACACATTAAATGAACTGAAAATACTTTCACTACGGTATTCGCAACTTTATAAGATGATAAACAGAAACTATTTATAGTATTTTTTATTGTATTACAAAACTATTTTCAATAATCATCTTGAAAAATCGATTAAATTCATTATAAGATGTTCAACATTACGATCATTAAACCGAGTACATCATGTAAAATAACTATTATAATTTGTAAATTTTTTCTATTCTCCTGCTGGTTTCTTACCTTATAAATAGTTTTGCTTCATCTTCAGGAATCCATTAATCTATATTAAAAGCAATAAACTATAAAATACGTTAAAATTTACATATATAAAAGTATTATAAACTGAACTACCGGTTGTTTGCCGGATACAGGTGTTTATATATTATCGGAAAAGGTAATAAATATTTTCGGTTAAAATTTCAAAAAAATATTTCGTACGAAAATTTTATTTGCTTTAATTCTTTTTCTTTTTAATCTTTTACTAAAATTCATCTTTACCGTGTATAAATTACAAAAAACTTTATGACAGGTGAATGAACCATTTCGAATTTCTAAACATTCTTAGTTTATGTACATTATATTCAGAGTTAGTTATGACAGTTTTTAAAATGAAACAACCATTAATTCTTATGATGTAATTACAACAAATATAACGCTATTTAAGGATGTAATTTTATTTTTAAATACTACATAAGTCAGATATCTTACATTATTTGTAACACACTGTTGCAGTCTGTCCCGCGTCGCATTGCTGCTTGTATAATGTTGTCCTGTACGGCTATGATTTGTTCATGTATAGAGACCTTGAATTCGTTAAAGTTCCATGGTTTACAAACTAATTATATTTGAGGTAACCCCCAAGAAAATAGTCGCAAGCGACAGGTCTGGAGAACGCACTGATCACAAAATATTTCCCCCTCTGAAAATTATGTGGCCTATTTCCCTATCCAGTTGGAATCGTATCACTTTCAATTCAATCCCACGGTGAAGCATCTTCTTTCATATTTTTATGTACCGAGTAGAAGCGATTGTTATCGCTTTGCCCTTTTCTTCAAAATAAATAAGGCTCCATATAATTTCAACTTGTTTGCCGCATACCAGAATAAGGTGGATAAACTCTTTTTTTTTTTAATATAATTTATTTATTTTCTTCTTTTTTTTGTTGGAATAATGTCTTTTAGATAGTTCCATGTGGACTGTGAAGAAGACGCATATGAAAGTGTTGGAACAGACCAATATTAAAAACTTTGTTTACTGCGTCAGATGAATGAAAATGTGCTTCGTTACTCATCAGCAGTACCATTTTATCGTTAAACAAGTTAGGAAAATTCTCCCATATATCTCCTAATTTGCTTTGTCACAACACTCACTTACCTCTTTCATCTTATAATTTTATACCGATAAAAATTCAAACCATTACAGACAATTTTTCTGCGATATAAACTAAGTTCTCCGATTGAGCTGTGAGGACTCATTATTATTGCCAGTTGGACTTTTTCAGTGTCTGGAGGGATTCCCATAGCGTGAACAGGGGTGATTTGTGTTTTGTTGCAGAAGCAATATATTGGAACTTATTTACCTACAATTTTATCGCATTGTGGCTAGGATGGCACCATAAAGTGGAGTATTCAAATACCGATCGGATAATCGCTGCGTATTTAAACCGAATCACCATTTTTAAATATGTTTGTATTGCAAACGGTGTACAAAAGTCCACTGCTAGTTTCATCCATTACTGAAACAGGATTCCGTGTGCAAGACCACATCAGTCCGATCCCCATCTACGTATCAGGTTTTGCTTTAAGTCATTGGATTTCCGAACTGATTCTACAATACTCTATTAGCTTTATATTGTCTCACTTTGAATTTTTTGTAGAAATACATCTCGATTGTGTAAATTAAAAAGGTTTTAACAAAAACGAAACGGCTTTAAATTTTTTCCTGTAATTATTTTTTGACATACATCCAATTACCTAATATGTCAATAATCTATATTTCGTTAAAAACGTATATGTCATTTATACGCAATTTTTTACTAACTGCTAAACAAAGATATAATTGGGAAGACTTCCCCAATTGAAATAAACAAATCCATTGAAATAGAAAATTTATTATTGTTATTTTTTTTTTCATATAAAACCGAAAAAATATAATCTAAAAATAAAATGAATTAGTAAATATCGACATAATTTTAAATTATCAAAGTAAACTTAATTATAAATGCAGTGATTACAGAGCGCTCGCTACAAAAAGTTGCTTAATTCGTCTATCTATGAAAAACAATAATACCCGATTTTGATAAAATGAAATACCAAAAAAAATTATTTTATTTTATTTCTTTTTAATCTCAACAACAGGAATCTTAGATTTAACTTTTACAAAGATTTTGTTACAGATTTAAGATATTTATATTTAAAATTTAAAATGATTTACAGTCTTACACGACACGGTCTACAAGCTTTAAGTATGATTCCCAACAGAATTATATGGATGAATTTACGCCGAAAACTGTACAAGTCTAATAAAAAGAGTTAAATAATTATTTAGATCGGACCAACATTTTTTTAATTTGAAATGAATATAATAAACTAACATAAATTTACTGATACGTATGTAATTAATAAAGCATGTTGTCAAAGGAATAAAATTTAATTTAATTTAGATGTAATAAATTATATGAAACACTTTCAAATTTCAAAGAAAGTGTCATAAAACTAGAGATGAAATGGGTAAATGGGGAAATATTAGGTATCGGGTAAATCACAGCAGTATAGTACACAGCAATGAACACTTCAGCAAAATGATTAGCATAATTTTTGCTTTTAAAATAATTTTACTTTGACATCTTTTATAATGAAGCACATATTAATACAATTACATATATTATACTCCAGTTATGCTTTATTGAATTATATCGAGATGCCTTAATTACGATATACGATTAAGTACGATATAAGTACTTAAGTACGATATACTTAAGTACGATATAAAGATTAATTATGTAGAAAGGGAGAAGAAGGAAAATCATATATTAAATATGAAAACCAGAACTGGATAAAGATTCACGACTATATAAACCTAACATCAACATGGTGTTATTTTTTCTTCCTATAAATTAATAATAAACAGAATTATTCACTCAAAAATTATGATTAATTAAAATAAACCACTTTATTTTTGCAAAATTTATTTAATAATTTCAATCCGTCGAAAGAAATGCTTTTATTATCGATAATCTTTTCTTTTTAACCTTCTACTACTGTTAAGTATTGCTTCAGAGGATGAAATGAATGATTTGAAGCGTGTGTGAAAAATTTCATGCCTGACCGGGATTCAAACCCGGGACCTCCGGATGAAAGGCTGAGACGCTACCACTTGCGCCACGGAGGCCGGCCATCGATAATGAATGTTTTTTTCTTTATTTGCCCCGCCTCCCGGAGCTGGACACGTACTCAAACAGAAACTCAGCTCTGAGAGGTGCCCACTGCCTCAAACCACCTGGGGAATACCCTGGGTCCGGCTTTGCCGTTCCCAAGGACCGAGCCAGGCAGCCGGGACTCGGTCTGTTCTTGCCGTGCCTCAAATAAGGAGACCCCTGAGGGGTACCCTCACCGGGACTCCGGTCTTTACGTAGCCTCGTCTCAAATGGGGAACCCCCGAAGGGATCCCCCACCGGGACTACGATCTTAATTTTTCCCTGTATCGATAATGAATTGGCTAATACAAACCTAACTTTAAAGGGTAAAATTTTTTTTCTTTTTAATTCATAGTAGAAAAGAAAAATTAAAAATACTGTTGCCTGAAACATGAAATACGTCATCACAAAATTCAATACATGTGAAGTGTTTGAGAGTCACAGTATATAGATGAATTACGTTCATTTGTAATTAAAATTTCTTTTTTTTATTAACACCGATTAAAATTTTAGTTATCCAATCAGATGCTTCAAAAAAAAAAGATCGTTATCAGAAAAACACTGAAACGTATTCGTTTTAACCAAAACTACAAATAAGAGTAATATTTGAAAATGTTTAAACGAATTTTTTTATCTTTCATTTATTTCTTTAAATATAAAAATCCAACATTAGAAAAACAAAATTATATTTATACCAAAATAGATTTTATACTTTCAAATCTGTCTTTTAATCAATTCTTTGTTTACCTCCCTATATCAGTTCGTTACGATTAAGTCAGCCGTGGTAATAAATGAATCTGTGATTAATTATTCAAAGTGTTTCATTTGATTGAATTCAAATGAAGCAGAGTTACGTTAGCTCGTAATAATGAAAGAATTCTCTCACTAACACGTATCCGACTCGGCAAGTCCGATTTAATCCCGCTGGGTAGTCGGCAGGGAGTCTTTCCCCTCAGTATATATATATATATATATATAAAGAAAGGGTATAAAGAGAAGCGAAGTGGTGAAGAAGAGAAAGATGGTCCCCGGGGTTCAATTCAACATTTGTCCCGGTAGGGACGTCGCTTCCGTTTCCAGACAATGGACGGGGAAAGGCCGTGACATTATCCGAGGTCCCGAGTATCTCGTAGTATAGAACGGTCGGCCGACTAAACTCTGTATTGGAAGCGAGCTCACGACCTACCCGGCCGAGGCATTCAAGGTACCGTGACCGGTCTTGTATTATCTGACAACCGTATGCCCTTTAATTGACGAAGATCAACGTCAAAACCGTTTTAACGTTGCGGTTCTATTTATTACTGTTACTGTTATTAAGAATAAATGACGTAAAATAAATAAAGAAAACATTTCAAATATTTTATTTTCTGTCACAGTGTCTTATTGGCTTAGAGATATTATTCATGCCTGACACTAAATGTGATAAACGTTACATTAAAAAAATAAAAATCCTGTCATCATATTGAAAATACCAGTTCTTTTTATCTATTGAAAAACGTAAAATCGTTTACGCATATTTATACTCTACTTTACAATAAATCTTAGCGATGATTAATGAGTTTAGCATTATCAATATGTTATTGACCCTTAGATCACGTTTTATGCAGGTGAGTTAATAATATGACAAACGATCGTTATAAAAACAATGATAAATGTTCATTTTGTTAATCAGTACTTTTACTCTTATATTTAATAAATTATGATTTGTTTTTTCTTTTTATTTTATTACACCCGATAATAAAATACTAATCAGAAATTATACTAAGAAAATAAATTGGTTACATTTTTTTTCTGATAAGGCATAAATAAAACGTTGACAACAAAAATTTACTTTTACATCAAGTCTTTGCGAAAATTGAATGATTTAGAAAAAATCTGACAACAAAGTTATAATCCTTTCCTGATATTGATAATTTATTGTTATATAGTGGAAAAATAATTATACTTGAAAAAAATAACGTACGATTTTCATTTTGGGATGGGTTAATTTTATGATGACTTTCTTTTCTAAAATTATCATTATATGAAAAAAAAAACAAAAAATATATCTTATTTTGGTTTATTAAATAAACCAAAATAAGATTTAAAATTTCGGTTTCATTCCTACAGTGGAATGACGAATTCAATTTAGTAATTTTCGTGTGATTTTATGTATTTTATTTTGTTTTTATTGTTATTACTTGTCTATGTTTATTCTTTATTGTTCCTGTATCTTTATTGTTTATTTTTGTTGTTTTATATAATTCTACATGATAGTGTTACTTTAGTCGCTAATGACTATAATTGTTGATGCGACTGTAAATAAAAGCATTAAAAAAAAAAAATATTAAAACTTAAAAAAAAAACAATTGGTGTTTTTTATTTATCTACCTTTACGTTAAGTTAAATAGAAGAAAATAAAAAAATATAAATAAATATATATATAATATATATATGTACAGTTATTTTTATAAGAATATATATATTGAGAATATAAATATATATATGTATATATACATTTCTCATCTCAGAAACAAGCTATAAAATTATATTTTGATTATTAATCGTAAATTTGATAGAAAACTCAGTTGACTCGCAGAATAGAGATGAACTGGATGATCAACAACTGATTTCTTGCTACCTAATAAATCCTTTTCAATGATCACTCTATTGTCCTATTAGGAGTGCCAATAATTAGCACAACTACTGTGCATCTATGTATTACGCCTTCTATAATCAATCTGACGAGTAATAAGAAGTTTAAATTAAAATAATAAATATTAGAAATAAATAGAGTAGTTAAGTCACAGGATACCTAACACATATACAAAGGGTGAAAACTTCAATAAATATTGTATGCTTGTAAGTTGGTGTGCGTAAATACGCGCAAACACATAGAATCTAACTGTGAAAGAAATGATTTACCATACATAATCGATCAAACAACTTAGTAGATTGACATAAATAGAAATAAAGGATAAATGTACTTTGTTGGTTTTAAATTAAACAGTAAGTAACAAGTAGAATTCTTGGCACAGTACATTGGATGTCCAGTAACGTCGTAGGCTATAAGAATAATATTGGCACACGTGATGACAATGCACAAGTACAGTGGTTATCGATTACATAATAAAATAGACATAAAATAAATTTTTCTTCACCTTGAATAAGCCTACACATAATTTTTACACACAGAAAAAAAAAACATAAAGAAATCGAATACAAAAATAAAAGTATCAATGGACCTTTTTTTTAATATCTTTTTATTTATAGACAAAAATGTTTGGGTGCAAATGAACCGGTAAACATGTAATCTTGAACACTCAGGCCAACCATTCCTGAGATGTATGGTTAATTGAATACCATACTATCACTAAAGAACACTGGGATTCACTTGTATTCAAATATGAATAAAAGTTTCTTTTATTCACTATTTACTAGGATTTGAACCTAAGAAGAACCCTCGACTTCGAAATCAGCTGATTAACCAATAGAACAACCCGGTAGGTTACTAGTTCGAAGTAGAAGAACGAAGAATTATTACCAATTTAACGAAAGATAACTCATTGCTGTGTAATTAGTTTGAAGGATCATATGTGAAAAAAAAAATCAACTGAACACATATCCAAAGTATTTAGATTGTTAATCTTCCTAAGTAAAAATAAATAAAATAAAACTTTCTTTTATATGTTACATTTACTAAAATATGAATGATAATATTGCTATAGTGCAACATTTCTGGACCTTATTAAGGCCCAGATTTGATACGATTAACCATATATTATTGTAACATAAAATTAATCAATAATTAATTATTATTTGAGTGACAGAACACAATTTGTCAAATTTAAAGTTTATAGTGAACTGAACTATCCACTCTTCAAAATTGGAATTCCTCAGAGCACTATTTAAGGACCTTTATTATTTATTCTGTATATCAATGACTTTTTAAACTCATTACCGGGAAATTGTACTCAGTTAACGCAGTGGTTTTTTGTTCAGGAAATACTTGGTTATGTATACAATTATTGTGTGCTTATTTGAGTGAGATCGGTCTGTCCTTGATAGCTAATCAGTTGTTTTCCTTGAATGTAGACAAAACAATTATATGCTGTTTGGTTACCGTAGATAATATTTTTTTTTTTTAATATAAGTATTAACATTATAAATAAGGAAATAAAACCCATTGAATCCTGTAAATATCTCGGTATACAAATGGATTATTTTACGAGATGGAACTTGCAAGAAAGTTTCTAAAAAGGACGAGTAATTTATTGCATAAATTGAAAAAGACGTTTGATACTAAAATTCTAAATATAATTTACCATAACTTATTTCAAACATAATGGATTCTACTTAGTTTAGTTTGATTAGCGATTCTACTTGGTTTCCCGTCGCGGTCAGGGGATGTTTAGCTGATCAGAACGATAGAAGCGAGCCCTTCCCGTGTAGACAGAATGCTTTGCCTTCTGGAACCCGCTACGTTCATTAAACTCATACTTGTGAGAATATTGATAATAAATAAAAATTAAAGCCTGTTCAATTTATAAAACTCTCAATGTATTATAATTTCTTTAGAGCACCAGTTGATCAGTACAGGACCAAATAATTGGCTTTTAGGTTTCTCGTCGGGGTTTCGCTCGCGATATATATAATCAGAATTATAAACATAAATTACCCTCACAATGTTATCAAATCTCATTACGGTTGTTTCCATAGCGGTAGCATAAAACGCCAACAGTATAAAAAAACAATTTATCTTTTTTTTACATCTTAAAAATCGAAATTCAAAAAACCCAGAAATGGTTTTTAGATATTTATTTGAAGAGCAGTTTCAATCAAGCCTAAATCTGCTGAATATTTCCTTTAATGTAGTAGGAAATTTGCAATCATTGTTCGAAACTTTCTTATCTTTCAAGATTGAATTTCAAAAAACTAAAAAATAAAAATCTAAGTTAAATCTAAAATCTGAAAATCTAAAATATCTTTAGATATTTGTTTGAAGAATATTTATAAACCCAAATGAAGTGAATATCTCGTTTAGTATAGTCTGAAATGGAGAAACTTTATAATCAATGTTCGACAATTTTACCTTTCTTCACCCCTTTCAAAGTCGAATTTTAAAAAAAAATCTAGAAATGGTTTTCAGATATTACATGAAGATTATAACACAAAATTCAAGTTGATATAATATCTGTTAAATTTAAAAAGATATCATATCTCATTGTTACTCCGTTTTAATCCTTTAAATTCGGAATTTAGAAAAAAATCCTTTCTTAGTGTGCACTTACACAACATGTGTAAGTACACAACATGTTACAAGAACATGTGTACAAATTTTCTTCAGTGGTTTTTTTGGGGGACGTTGGTTATGAATTACTCACAACATGTCCTTTTATATATACTGAGTGCTTCTAAAATGGTGAGCTGACTACACTTTTTCGGTCTACTAGTAACTACAAGTAGTCTACTTATAAAACTAAACAAAAAATATCCTTAGGAAAAATAGCTATTTCTCCTTCGTTCTCCCCCTGTCCGCAATTTTGTTATTTTTATATAAAAATTTATATCTAAAGTTCAGATAGACGAATCACATTATATTTGATAAGCGTTTTGGTAGTACATTTTTTGAAATTAGCAAAAAATCCGGACTTAAATACATTCGCAAAATACAAAATGGCGGCCATGTTTATTTTTCAGTCCGTTACATCTCCATAAATATTAGTTTTATCAAAATTTATATTGTTTGCTAAAATATTAAGCCTTTTATTTTGAACCAAATGTCATTTTAGTTTTTTAAATCGGTTTACACATAGTCGAGTTATAGGAGAAAATTGATGTAATCCTGTCATAATTATTAGGTCTATTATTGTGAGAAAATTATTACTTGATTTGATAATGATTTGCAATACTAGAATTAACAATAAATAAAAACAATTAATGTTTCATCGAATTGAACGTAAAGTGGAGGACACGAAGACACAAAATTACATAAATTTTCTGTCGTAACTGGAGTATTTTTTAACCGATTTAAAAACAAATAAAATATGATTTTGATCAAAATAAACGACTTAATATTTTATAAAATAACATAAATTTTGATAAAACTAATATTTATGGAGATATAACGGATTGAAAAATAAACATGGCCGCCATTTTGCAATTTGCGAAGGTATTTAAGTCCTGAGTTTTTGCTAATTTTAAAACTTTTTTACCAAGACGCTTATCAAATAATATTAATGTGATTCATCTATCCGAACTTGAGATATAAATTTTTATATAAAAATAACAAAATGGCGGACAGGGGGAGAACGAAGGAGAAATAGCTATTTTTCCTAAGATATTTTTTGTTTATGTTTTTGTTTTTTGTTTGACTAGTAGAATTTATAGCCAGCCCACCATTTTAGAAATATCCTGTATATAGATTAATAATATTTTACTACGATTTCCCTTGATACTTTCAGGCTGTATAGTGATCAGAATAAAAGATTTATTTTATTTAGTTTTATACTGTTTAAAATTTAATCTGTAAGTGATATAATAGTTTTAAACTTCTTTAACTTTTTGAAATTCAACGGGTTTTTAACATAAATGTCCATATTAATTTATTACTGATTACATACGATTTTATCGCATTTTATTTTTCACTTCATTACAGAAAACTGTTTATATGTTTCTATAATTGCTTTTAGCAACTTTCTAGCTGAATTACTTTTCCAGTGAAATAAAATATATATAAAGAAAAAAATATTTTCCACAAAAGAAATTTAAAAACAAAATCGTTATATTTAATGAACTTAAAACAATTCTTTCGTTATATTTTTTCAATCTAATATAATTGTTAAAAGGATTATCCGGAAAAAATTACTTTGTTATTTTGCTTTTATATTTTATTACATAACAACTCGAGATAATACCGCGTAATATTATTTTGGATAATTTTATTTTATCATGAAATCATTTCTACGTTCGTTATAATTTTATTTAAAAACAAAAAACTTAATGAAGCAACAACAATAATCAATGTTTTGTCACTAACAGAAAACATTTTATGAAAAGCTTCATAGCCTTAAATGTGGTAATGTCTTCCACTCTTTGAGTTTAACGATTTTTTTTTTAATATCAACCGTATGAGTACCTATATATAAAACATTTCTTCCATTTCATAGAAATTCATAGGCATTGAACGCACATCACATTTCGTGCTTAATCGTTTTTTTAGCTTTAGTATTTTCGGTGGGGTGGAGTGTAGTAGTAATGGTAAAACTTAAAAACTTTTTGTTGTTTCGAATGGCTCTAGTGGAAGTAAGTGAATGGGTTGCGCGTTTCATAATAATAATCCGCTCCTATTGTTAAACTCGACTCGTGAAATGTATCGCAAAGCATTACAACGTCATACCGATAGCTCTTGGGTAGTGTTTAAAGGCTTTGTCCCGGAAAATGACCCTTACATGTGGATTAGTAAACTCCCTCGAGTTTAACGTTGAACCACCACGTAATCGTTCTCTAAAACACAACTACAGTTTCCACTTCTCTTGATTATCTCTAACACTCCATACTTGCTGTCTTGTTTCGTCAATTCCTACTTCAAAGCCGAGGAATCACTTGGTTTGTTCAAGATAATTTTTACATGTGTTTAAGTTTGTATTTGCTGACATTAAAGAAAGGTAAATAAATATAATTTTTTGTAATCTCGTAATAAATATATATATTTAGAAAAAGAAAGTAATTAAAAACTTATTAAATTGAAAAACATTCCAGAATTTTTTAACAAAAATGTAATTTTTACAAAAAATAACTGACAAAAAAGTTGTTATACTTTCCTCGGATTGGATATTTATTCTTCTATAGTGCAAAAAATAAAGGGGAAATTAAAAGTTTAAAAAATTCAAAAAATTAAACTTTGATCAGCTTCCCAACCACAATATTTCCTCCACAGTATTTTTTTTGGGCCACTTTCAATATTACTATACTTAGGAAAACAAAAAAAAATTTGGTTAAAAGAAATGCAACAAACAAAAAGATTGATTTTTGGGGACAAGGAAAATTTGGGGGAAATTTTTTTTTAAATGTAAGATAAGCATGTACACATGTAAGCTAATGTAAAGGAGATTATCTGAAAAATTTGAGTAAAATTCGAGCAAAAAACTATCTACTCCACTGACTGGAGATATTCACTCTAAAATTTTACCCCATGTAAACGATATAAATAATTGCTCTATATACACGAGTATATACGGGGTAATTATTTGTGTGGGGGGGGGGGTTTAATACCAAATAAATAATTATTATTTATAACTGGTTTTTGTGCCAAAGTTATTAAGCTTCAAACACGCCAACGGAAGTACATTCGTTCGATATTACAACCAATTTTTTTTTTTGTTTTTTGGGGTCCCTGGTTTATGAAACGCCGAGAAATGCAAAAACAACCTATATCACATTTTTTGACTGATTACCATACTTTCCTTCTTGCAATTTAGCTCTACAGCTATGATGCCAGAAAAAAATTGTAATAATTTACTTATTTCTATCCGTTTAATAAAGTTTGGAAATATTGATAGCTTCATAATAAATAGACAGAAGTTAATTCGATCTTATAGAAGCATAATATCTTTTCTTGTAGAAGTACTCGTATAATAGATAGATACAAGTTTAATTCGATCGGCAGAAAAAGTTAAATCAGTTTGCGATGGTTGTATTATTGTAATGGGTTTATTGATTAATTATGTTAATATTTATTTATTGATTAACCATACTACGTTAATATTTATTTTCACTAAATATGGAGATGTCTGACGAAAATTGAATTATAAAATCGAAAAGTTGTAAAATTAATAATTAGTGTAATTAATAAATTTCCATCCACGTTACTTCTAATTTTCACTTAAGATCATTTTAAAAAAGGAGCTCCTGCATTTCTTTTTAATTTAATAATTTTGAAGTTTCATAACCATATGATAGTTTAATTAATAAAAAAATTAAAGTACTGTAAAAAAAAGCAACGTAGTTAAAATTTTAGTAGAAATTTTTATCATTTTTCATTCTTTATTTTAACATCTATTTTACCAAATTTTAGATAATTGTAAATTAAAAACCATTTTAGAAAATTTTTTATAAATACTGTATCAAGTACTTCACAGTACTTCAATACTGTATCTTACAAATTTGCACAATGTATATTTTTTAATTATACTTTAAAACGTTATTTCAATAAATAATAATATAATATTCTCAATAAGCGCGTAATTCTAGCAGGCTCGGCAATGCTTAGCTATTGCTAGATTTTAGTATACATACAGATTAAATGAACACAATTGAAAGTTTCATAAAACCTTAAATAAAACTGAACAATAGGAACTTCACGAAATTTAACCTTTCACAGAATGTAAATAAATCCAAATGGCAAAACAACAGCACTACCTATCGGATTTATTTCACATCACTCTCTAATCAGAGCATTGGGTGGAAAATAATTTTTTAACTAAAAGGATTGTGGCTGCAAAATCATTACAATTAATACTGAACATTAAGAAACTTACAAAATATTACGGAACTTCATAAAATTTAACCTTTCACTTTATAAAAATCAGAATGTAAATAAATCCAATTGTCAGAAGAGCACTACCTAACAGATTTAATTCAAACTACTCTCTAAACACAGTAGACCGTTAAAAATATGAATTTTAATGTAATAATAACATTAAGCTACCACGCAAGTAACTGATATGCGAAAAAGCAACAAAATAAAAAAAATTCCTAGAATCCGATCGCAGCACCAACTACGGGTTCTGACTGATATGACAAAAATTAAAAAAAGTTCTAAAATACGCAGCGCTGCCTACCGGATCCAATTGTGAACCTTAACCATCCCAAGTTCAACAACAACACATAAATAAATAAATTAATTAAAAAAAAAAAACATTTTCTATCGGATCAAATTCTGAATCTAAACCATTCTCGAATCAACTTAATCACACACACAAAATTTCATCAAAGTCAGTCCAGTCGTTTAGGAGGAGTTCAGTTTCATACACACGCACAGAAGAAATATATATAAAGATATATATAAAGATGAATACGTTTAATCTTACTTACGATTAGTTATTATAATTATTATTATTACTACAATTATCTGTGTTATTTATTATTGTAAATACTGTTATTATAAGTGTTTGGGACATTAATTCCAACATTAACTGTTTAAAGTTTGTTATTGGATATAATTCTGAAGGAAATACAAAATAAAAAGTTCTTAAAGTGAATTTTACCTCATTTATTACTACCGCGATTTTTACGTTCTTGTAAATTTGATTGCTTATAACTCAAAATTAAAGGAATTTAACAAGAAACGGTTTTCATCATCATTTATATTGTAAAATCTGATATTAAAATAATATATCACACGTCCTCCTTCCTATTTGAAAATAAAGTTTGATTCAATAAGGCAGATCCAAGATGGCGAACAAAATTTTCACACACACAATAGAGTAATAAGTTTGCATCTATTTATATTCATACTTGTGGTATCTTCTAATATTCCTCTCAACCTTCTAGTACCTCTCAGTTTTGAAATATGAAGCCGTTTATATACTAATATCACTCTGTATATCAAAATTAAGGGATGAAAAATCATATGAAATTTAAAAAAAAAAAATACTTAATAAACTGTGTTACATATATTAATTTCAAAAATATTTATTTTGAGTTGAAATAATAACAATATTATAGAAACTTAGAGAATTTTTTAGAAACTAAAGAAAATTGCGGGCTAAATATCGACTCAATTAAAAATATATTTCAGAGAATGTAATCTGATTAAAAGAATTTCGTCTAAGCGCTGTAAATAAATTTTATTTGTATTATTTAAGAGGATAAGGCAGGTATAAAAAGAAATTCAATAGTTAAAAAAAAGATTTACTAGACCAGACGAGAAAAACATGATAGCAATATCCAATTTTATACGCGAACAAAAGAAATACCGATCTGGATCGGCGTCAACAACGCCATTTGGCCGAGTAACCAACCCCACCGACCCGACCGCACTATCATCAACAATCCACCGACCTACGAAAAGAAATCACCTGGTATACTTTGATCACGGTTTGGATTTCAACTCACTCCTGCAACGGTAAAACGTAATAGATAAATAAAGAAGACAGGATAGACGGATTAGTACAGGTTATTTAGTGCTCGATTGGCTATGACCGAACATGTGTTATGTGAAATCGAAGGATAAAGAACCCTTTTAGTGAAATTAACTTTGGTTTCACAACAATGAAATCTTACAAAAAAAAGAAGAAAATATACCCTATATTTTTTTCTGTGTTTTCTTTCTTTTTTTTTAACAACACTTACACACATCTTGTTCCTTATTATATTAAAACAATTTATACCCAATTATAAATGCAATCGAACTAAAAGAAAGAAAAAAAACTACAAAAAGGTTGTACAGGAAAGTAGTACTTTCGTGGCATGCATTATTTATTCTAATATAATTAAAAAATAATGATACAAAAAGTCACGTAAAATTTCTTTTCTGGGGTGTGGTAATTAACGATGAAGTTTTATTGTAAAATTATAATTACATGTTTGAATGGAACAAAAAAAAAATTTTTTATTTAAAATTCGATTTTTTTTATTCTTGTCTTCTCCCTTACTTCCAAAATCACATTACAAGATATCTTTTTTTTGGTTTTTCAGTTAACAGTTACTCTGTTAAACGGAAGAAAATAAAAAAAAATATTCCACTGATAATATGTTCAACCAATAAAAAGTTAAGCTAAGATTTCCTTTTCGTTGACGAGGGATGAATTTCAGTGAAATTTTATTTAATATTTTTATTAAAAGGTTAAACAAAAAAAGTTTTACAAGAATTAAAAGATCCATATTTTAAACTTTGATCGGCTGCTCCCCACCCACAATATTTCTCCCAAAGAATTTTTTTGGTCACTTACACTAGTACGATCCCTAGGAGGGTACAAAAATGTTCGGTTAAAAGATATGCAATAAATAAACACGTAACTTTTCCAATCTTTGAAGAAGGGGAATTTTGAGGCCAAACTTTTTTAAAAATGAGAAGAGAAGCTTGCATGCATATACTAAGCTTAATATAAAGTGGGGTTATGTTTGTAATATTTTCAGAAAATTTACCCCAAAAAACTATCTACCCACCTCCTGGATATATTGACTCCAGAATTTTACCAAGTTACCCCATGTAAACGAGTCTCTGTACAAAACTTCATCAAATTCGGTTTATCCAGTCGAAATTTATTATTAAAGCTTCAAACACGCGTTTGTACGTGTACGTGCATATATGTATGTACATACCAACATTACCCCCATTTTTTTTTAAATTTTTTGGGGTCTCCGGGTCATAAAAAGTTGAAAATTAAAAAAAAACCCATATCCAATTTTTTAGAGTGATTACTTTCTTGTAGCATAGTAGCTCTAGCTACAGAGCTCATAGCTCATATCTCTATTAGCTCTAGCTATGACGTCACAGAAGTAATAAGTTTAAGCAAAACGATTCTGAATAATCGGTTTGCTTTTTTGAAAACACCACTATAGTAATACTTAAAAAAATGATGTCTCATGGGCGATAAACAAACTGATGACAAATAACTACCACCTACCTATACGAGTATATTAATGATATTTAAGTAAATATATTGAGGATTAACATACACGTTTGAAATAATGAATATAATTTCTTTTTCCGAGTTTTATTAAAAAACTTAGTAATATAAAAAAAAGAAAAAATCCCTTGACCACTTAGTGATGTTCAAATAAATTTTCAAATCTCCATGGCAGAGTGGTAACGTCTCGGCCTTTCATCTGCAGGGCCCCGCGTTCGATCCCGGAAAGAATGGCGTTTTTCATTCGCCAAAAAAATTTCATTTCCATCTCCCACGCACAAGCTTCAAGCTTATGTGGTGAGAATATCATGTAAAGTCAAAAAGAAAGGAACGTAATTAAAATTAGCAATCGATTTTGATCTATTCCATTTTTAATGATTAAAATTATTCCCAGCAGTTAAATACAAGTATAACATTGATAATCTATATTGTACCAGTGATCCAAGTACCTGTATAAGTACAAGTGATACTAGTGTACCTTGTTTATTCTAGAGAGAGCATCTTATGAAAACCATTACAGTCTTTTTTATTACGAGTAAACGATTAGGATATTAGGTCAATCAAATTGACGAAAATACCGTATTTTTTGCCAAAATTAACTTCCGTTAGATAAGACATGAAAAAAATAGGAAAAATTCGTAGAATTGAATGAACTACTTTTCCAACCTCTCATTTTTCCGTGTCATTTTCAAAATAGCATCCAAAATTGGCGAAAAATAGTTTTTTTTCTTTTTAAAGAAAAACTAGACGTTTAAAAAAAAATCTTAAAAAACGTTTTAAAAATCGACCAAAGATACGACTTTTTCTTCGACTCGAACAAATTCAATTATTTTTTAAAGTTTGAATTCCAACGAAATGGCATGTTGCCATTCGATAGCTGCCATTTTTCTACAAGTTTTAATAAACAAGGTTTTGTTTTACAACCTACTGGAGCCAAGATAATTTTTTTTTTCAAATGATTTCTACGACCACGATTGTCAATACGCGTATTAAGATCTAAAATTTGCATACGTTGCATTCGAATACTTGTACTATAATATAAAAATTATAGCGCAACGATAGATTTCGTTTTCTTCACTGTAAGCTAAATTATGTTAGTTCCCGAAAAATACTTATTCCATTTTTTTTTTTTTAAATTACCTTGACTCCAGTAGGTTGTAGAAAAAACCTTTTTTATTAAAATTCGTAGAAATATAACAGCTATCGATTGCCATTTCAATGGAATTCTAACTTTAAAAAATAGAAGTTTTCCGAGCCGAATAATGTCGATGTTTTGGTCGATTTTTTGCATATTTTCAATTGTTTTGCAATACGTGCATTATTTGCACAATTTAGTAAACTCTTAAAAAAAATGTAAGACCCGGATAGACCATAGAATGAGTAATTCAAATTTTAAGAAAACGTATTTTTTTAGAAAAACTCGATTTTTTGCAGTAAATATTAAATATTTTGCAAAATGCAAAAAAGATACTTATCTACTCTTCAAGGAATACATATTCTAGATGTTTCATCAAAAATATTTTTTTATTTTAAAGATATTGATAGTTGAAGAAAACGT
This sequence comes from Lycorma delicatula, assembly GCF_047948215.1. Taxonomy (NCBI): domain Eukaryota; kingdom Metazoa; phylum Arthropoda; class Insecta; order Hemiptera; family Fulgoridae; genus Lycorma; species Lycorma delicatula. The sequence goes on from NC_134459.1 coordinate 46,652,411, forward strand.
TATTTTTAGCGTTTTTTTTTTTTTGTTGCAATAACTGATTTATTTGCTGATCAACTGACATTGGGCAGGGCTTAAAATTTTTGTTTTAAAAAGTTCTACAAAATTTATTTAAAAAATGTTTTTACAAAACGTCTATTTTTTTCTCTAAAACGAAAAAACTGTTTTTCGCCAACTTTGGATGGCGTTTTGAAAATGATGCAAAAAAATGACAGGGTGGAAAAGTAGTTCATTCAATTCTACAGATTTTTTCCTGTTTTTTAACATAGCTTAACTAACGGAAGTTAATTTTGGCGCGTAAAAATCTAATTTGATTGACCTATATACCTTAATCATTGTTACACAACCAAATTGCCTAAATTCTATCAAAAATAAAGTATTTATTCATCGTTAAAATACATTCTTAATATTGATTTGACTTTTTTATTTACCTGAATTCATGTTTATAATTTTTATTCGTTTTTTTCTGCAAAACAGAAATTTACAATATGTTCTCCATAAGTAAATGTGTTAAAATATCACATGAAGGAGAGCCGTCCAATGATGATTCCCACGAAAACAAATAATAAACGATTATGATAATATAAACGTCCATGTTAAACATACTTAGAGTAACAACTAAGACCCAATAAACACTCATGTCGTAAGTACTATCATCACTAGGTTTTAAAACTTGTCCCATTTATAGTTTGTTCTATCGTTGACAGAAAAAATCAAAATATATGCTAAATCATAATAAAAAATAAACAGAATTAATGTATATGATGCAATGTTTCTTGGTAGAAGAGGTAGATAACTTTATTCTACCATCTATACCAGACATACATACATACATACATACATACATACATACATATATCACAATTTTAGTAACTGTTAGGCTTACGATACATATAGGCTTACGAACAAACTTTAATAGAACTTCATAAGGACATACGGATATTAAATTTGAAAAAAAAAATACCATTTATATTCTTCAAACACTTAAAAGATGTTTGTAATCAAATTACATTTTTCAGACAATAGTAAAAATACCAAATAATTATTTTAGCACTAATTTATAAGGAAATGCTTTAAATGATTTTTGTTTATCAGCCTGAAGAATTCTGTTGCTTAAAATTTTAAAAATATAAATATGTTGCAAAAACGTTAAAAGAATATATTAAACTAAAATTATAAAAACAATACCCTAAAAGAACATTTCATAAATTTAAATATTGTTTGGTTTTTTTATACTTTTTAAAAATTAATCAGTTTTGAAAGGTCTTTTAAATCTTCATTTTGCACTTTTTGCACTTAAGTGAAGAAGGTTATTTTATTTCAATAACAAGCTAACGAGAATATTGTAAAGAATTTTCATCAATTCCGTTTCCTTTTTTTTTTTAATGTTACCATCAAATACATTTCATAAACATACATGACAGCTTCATTTTCTCTAGAAAACTATTACAGCATTAGTAGCGTTTACTTTCTCGTGTAAAGTTTCTTTACTCTTCATTCGATACGCTTCCATTCACCAATATACTAGAATATTCCAGAAAAAAACATGCAGAAAAGTAAGAAAATATCTTACCCAACTTTACCTTATAATTCAGTAATTAGAGTTTTGATTTTCTAGTTTTGTTATTTCATATTATAGTAAATGTAATAGTAAAAGAATTAAATACACAAACATTATCAGGCAGTATTACTTGTTTTAAATTGAAAAATTAATATTAAAAAGTATCACTAAAATCACGTACCCAAATCGAAATGGATTAACATCTCTTATTTTTACCTACAAATGAGGTTAAAAATAACATATATTTTGATATACATTCAGTTGTGTGAAGCTAATGATAAATTAACTGATAAAATCTAAGAGAGATTTTACTATAATATATAAATATTAATATTTCAATATCCATAATTATCATTAAAAAATTGTCACAAACTATATGAAGAGATAATGGATATTAATAATGGAAATTTCGTTCCCAACTAACATTTTACCATAACTCAATCTCTTTAGAAAATAAACAAAACTATTAATTCCATTGATCAAATAAAATATAAAGCAATTATATTTTAAAACAAATTTACTACTGAAAAAGTAGCTTAATGTAAAAACAAATTAATAATTTGACAGAGATTTTAATTAATTTCTAATTTGGAAATGATTAACAAATTCGGTATTAAATTAATGGTTAAATTATTTGATCCTCCTATTTTGGTTAAAATTTATATTTGAGTTATTGATAAAACAAATTTACATTAGATATAATATTGTTTAACTGTCGGTCGGATTGAGGTCGAGTACGACTAGAGATCGCGTTGATAGGGCTAGAAGAAGGGTATGGTCGAATGAATGAATGGTATTAGTGCATACTATGAGGACGACTTCATGATAACGTACTGTTTAATTACAATATGCGGTAGACTGTTTGGTACATGAAGTGGAGGATCTGGAAGGGTATTTTGGAGGGTGTTGAAAGGCAAATTGAAATTAAATTAAAGCGCTATTCGCTTCTAACCCTCTCTCTAATTATCAATAATTATTATTACCCTTGTGCTGAAATGATAATAGTACGACTACATTAAACTAATCCTTGAAAAAGAAGTCTTGCAGGATTACGCTATCTAAATCGAGATTATAGGACATAAACTACATATAAATCCCATACAGAATAAAATAAAAAAAGTAATCGTAAATTTATATCAAGAAAAGTAATTAATTTTATATCCCTTTATTTTAACAGCTATTTTCAATTATACCTTGTTGTATTTTATTAAAATTTGAAGCCGTAAAATAGTATGAGAGTGCAGAGCTGCCAATAGTTGTAATTATGAATTGTTTACAAAAGAGATAAATATTTAAAAAAATTTAGGATCGAAGATCGGTTGAATATCATTACTCAAAACTACAATTATCGTAAGATAAAAATGGTAGATATATGCCGTTAGTTTCCATAGACGTAATCTTCTAATTCAAGAAGAATTTCATAACTTCTTAAAAAATATTTTTTAAAAGCTTGAGTCCTAAACTTACTACGTTAAATAATAAAAATGTTTATAAATCGACATATAGTCGATTTATGAAAAGTTAATTTCAAATAAAAGATATAGTAGCTTTACATGAGATGTCAGTGCTTTAAATCCAAATAAAGTTCTTTAGATTGCTGCTGATGGCGTTTTTTGTAGTATTTTTGGATGGTATATTAATTGCAACTTATGTTATCTGTGTTTTGGTTAGGATTTCAAAGATTTTCGTTATTCTTGTTTAAACAGTACATTTGATGTAAACTGTTATTGAATATTGTTTTTATGTTAATTTTCTATATTGGTAAATTTTATAACTGATATATCTTAGCTTCGGTCGTTTATTATTTTGATGCAAGCTTTCATATTACCGTGCTTGATTTTTTTGCACGTACGTGTTGTTGTTCTGAATGAAATAGTTTACAAAAATAGACTCAGTGGTGATGCGAAATGCTATTGTAAATTCTTTGTATCGTTGTAAAAATCCGCGGCTTGTTTTGTACTACACAGAATTTATTTTAGCCAAGTTTTAAACCCAAGACAATTAAATTTGTTTGGTTATTTAAACAAGTTTTGTTTTATTAACAAATTTTAGTTTTATTATTGGTTCTATATGTAATAATGAAGACAGCTTTTCTAAATCTGTGGACAATTTTTCCAGTGTGTTTGTAAATATAAATATGTTTTTTTTCTAAATATACTGTAACGAACACATTTCCCGCTTAAGTTTTTTCTCCAAAAACGTCAGATTCGATGTCATTAATGGAATTACAAAGAGAAAAGAGAAGTAATCTTTACAAACAGTATAGAGCAGGAAACTGAAAATCTGAATAAACTTTATCACACAATGAAAATAATCTAAAAAGATTTCAATAGATAAATTTTTTTTTAATGGACATTCCCACGCAAATTATTTTTTTATTATAATAATAATAATCATAAAGAAATTTTATCCACAAGAAAAAGGCTTAGCTGACAGTGCTTTGAGAAATCAAGAAGTAATCTATTGAAAAGAATAAAGAAACAGACTGTTATATAATGTTTTGATGAACTGATTAATTTATTATTTTATTAGGTTTTTACAAAAAAGGCATAATCATTTTTATGTCATTCCTTCCCTCCTCCACCAATTATTTGATAAATCATTGACGTGCGATTTAAGGTTAAGGCCTCAACCAAATCGAGATGATTTATCATTCGAAAGCTCTCTTGAAAGGGGATTTTTAGATTTATTTCTTCTATTACCTAACAACCTGTTATAAAATTTTAATAAAAAATACACTCAATTACTTAAATATTACATATAAAATGTAAATAAGTAAATAAAATTTATTCTACAAATAATTAACCAATCGTATAACGATTGTGGATTGTTCCTACATCACGGCTTAAACACACATACACACACAACTTAATTTATCATTTTAGTTTTTCTTTTATTTAATTCAATGATTCTAACTAAAGCGCGCGCGCATACCGTATTAAATTCGCATGGGTTTGGCGGTACTAGCGGCGATGGTCGATACTAACTAAACTAACGTAATTTTACAAATTACGCAGAACAAATTTCGCTCGTACGGTTTGCATACTGGTGTAGCCGCGAGGCTTAACCCACCAGGTGCCGAATCAACCGGGAACTCGGGTTCGAGACCCAGCCAGACCGAGTTACTTTTTACGCTTTAAATATTATAAATTTATTTAATTCTACCGCGCACCTCTGACCTCACAAGAACATAGTAGTAATTAAGAGCAGTTTTTAGGGTGGAGATGCGATTTTGCAAATATAGGTATGTTTTTAATTGTTTCTCTTTTAGAGCTATAGAACTATCTAGACGGGAAAGTCTAGGTTTCCATTCAGAACAGATATGCCCTTGTTTATTTTTATACTATAATTTCTGTATCTTCATTAATATTTTTTAAAATTTTCTTTAACTGCTGAACCCTTGCAGATTAAGAATGGAACTACTACCATACTAAAAATTTAAAAATTTATTTCGTTGAAAATTGCTTAAATGTGGGCTCATAGATGTAAAATTTATTAAACTTTATTTATAGTACATATTTCTTCTATAATAATAGTACGTTGAAAGCGCCTGATTGTTTTCATTGCTGGTGAAAATGATTAACTAATTATTAATAAAAAAACAACTTTTAAAATAAGGTATCATATTTTATATTGATAATAAAAATGTCTAAGACAGGCTTCATCTTTAATTATATGAACTATAATACTACAGTGCGATGATCGGAGAAAATATCTTGTTATTCAGTAAAGTATAAGTATTAGATACACGTTTAAAAAAATTTTAGCAACAATATCGGTACCGGAAGAAATACAACCGTTAAAAGTAAGAGATAAAATAAGCCATTGACTGCTATTACGATAAAATAGATTATCGGATAAACATAAGTCGTATAATCGAGATTATAATTACCTTATACATTTGAGGAGAAATAAAAAAAAAGTTAATGCGAGAAAAAAAGGAATAAATACCGTTTATTTGTGTTGAACGTAATTAAAGAAAATTTTTTCAGAATAAAACAAAGCTAAAATGAAATTACAATACTCATTAAGAAATGTAACTAATTCTTTAACGTTAAGTTAATTGATTTACGAGTAATTCCTAAGCTATTTTTGCTTTATCCAAACCGAATATTATTTGCTATAAATGTTATTTTAAAATTTATAAATAGTTTTTAACTGAAACCATAACCTGCCAAGAGAAAACAGAGAAAAAATAACACTATGTAAAAAAAAGTAATAAAATTTAAAGCGAGGTGGTGTTTTATTTTATGTGAAAACAAATAGCGGAGTTGCTGATTTGTAGGAATGTAAGGTCAAATAAAACAGAAGACCACCGCTAGTGATTATAAGAAAGACTAGTGGTTTTTTTTTATTTTGCGGTTTTTAAATGTTTTTTTTTTTTTTTAATAAGAAACATGCTTTTACTTTTTGCTGTCCTAGTTTATTATAGTTTAATTAAACTCAGCTAAAGTAAACTTTATAAAAAGTTAATAAATTTAAACATTAAAGATACTGAAAACATTTTTTAAGATCAAATTACAATTGTTTAAAAATAGATGTTTTGAAAATATATTATCACAACTATTTTAATAAAAAATACGAGTTATCGTAGAGTTAAAAGTCTTAAGCGTATAAATAATACCTAGTAAATTAAAACTGCTAAATCAGAAACTGTAAAGTAGTAGTTTCAGCCGAAAAAGCTATGTTTAGTGGGTTTGGGTGATTAAATTTTTTTTTCTATAAATTAGCAGATAAAAAATTCTTGTGCAGTTCTGCTCAAGAAAACGACTTTTCGTTATTTAATTTTGTATAGTTTTTTGCAAGAAATATACAAAACATAAATTAAATAATTAAAAGATGTATATTTAATATTAAATTATGTTTACAAGATAATTAATTAAATTATTATAACCGTAGTTTGAGGAAATAAAACATAACGAGTAGAACCTACACACAAGCATTAAGTTTAAACTTACTCCCATTGTGATTTACAACATTAGCGCATTAGCGGGTATGAAAAATACACACAGTCAATATAACCTCAATTGAGGTTATGTTGTCAATTAACAGACAAGTACTGTTATCAGCAACAGACAACATAACCTCAAATGCTGTCGACCTTAAATTGAGCATAACTGATAAAACTCAACCAACATCATCAAATTTTCTCATTAACAAGTTCAAATATACTACTACAGCAAACCTAAATTTCGATGAAATTGTAATGTGGAGATTTTTCCAGCCACAAATATATATATATATATATTTATATATCAGGAAACCTCATTTGAAGTGAATGGTATTTTCGTACTCCTCATATCTTAAAACGTACTCCTTCTATCTTAAAACGTAAAGAAAATTCAATTTATTATTCTATTTATATCTATCGTTACCGCTCATGTGGAAACATATTTTGGACATCATGAATCGCCCTTTTAATTTATAAAATGCTGAAAATTTGATTAAATGTTTTTGAAAATGCGGTGGTTTTGATTAATCGCCTCCAATGTTGGATAATAATAATAATAATAATAATAATAATATAATATTAATAATAATAATTTTATGTAGATTTAACGTTACTTACATGAGATTAGTGAGCATAGGTTATGTTTGGCATAAATTTAACCTTCCTTTTTTTACCAAGGTTTCTCATAATCTATTTAATTTAAAAATTGATAGCGGTGTTTAATTTTTTTTTTAATTTTTAGTTACCATTTCGATCCCCACCAGAGCTTATCTGTGTTTGTCGACATATACCGACCGACTAAGGTCCCCGAATAAGCGAATATTTCGGTCTTTCACAGACGTATTTGATATGTGTCGACATTCACCGAAGATATCGACATTTGCCAGATATCGATCTTTCACGGTAACATATGAGCATGTACTAGCGTAACACTGAAAATATATTTTGATCATCTTTTGAATTGTGAATTATTTTGTAATAAATTTTTATATTTTATTAATTTATGTTAAAATTATTTCATGTATTTATATTTAAATACATATAGATTGTATCTTATATTTATTTATTTTTTATAATTTTATAATATTTTATCATTATATAGTTTATTTTATAATGACATAATCTATATAATGTATTCTTATGTACCGACCAGAATAAAATAATTATTTATCAATTTGCGGATAGTTTTGGACTGGAAGACAAGTTAGGTTTATAATTTCTCACAAGCAATAAAATACTTCTCTGTTAAGTTCACTACTGTTTCTACTAAACAACCAATAGAGGTTATTTATCGGGTTTTACAAATATTATAAGAAAAGACTTTTTATATTGGTTTCAAACCCATAAACTAAGCATAAAATGTAAAAAAAAGTACAAATCGATAAACACTGCAACGCAAATAGTGCAAAAATTAACTTGTAATGACTGTAATAAATAGGTTTTAGCCAAACAAAATATACTTGTACATATACACAAATGTTTGTAAATCCCATCATAAAATGTGAAAAACATACAATATATTATCCACAACATGCAAATTTTACAAGTTACCCATAAAGTCATGAACTCAAACCACTCCAATACGAAACTCATAAATATACTAAATTTGATTTTAACTACGAAATAAAGGAACAAGCACATCCTGACCCCCTAGGGGAAGACACCCACCATGTAACAGATGCGGTCGTCACGTCAACCCCTCCGTACCTAATTCTTATGGTATCTTCAAAACATCGGAAAAAGGCATTTTTCAGCCTTGCTCTTGCCTCAGTCAGGATGCCATCGATGCGAATGCCACATGTGATATTCCCGTCGATGTACTACTCCTAAAAAACAACAAAACTAAAAACAAAACACAACTTATATTAGTCTCAAACAAAATTGAGTAAACAAAATAAGAAAAGGAACTGAAATACACTAACTACCGAAGGTAAAAGAAGTGAGTTCAACACGCAATTACAATAAAACAAACCAACAAAAATTTAGCAACTACAAAACAAACCAAAGAATAACGTGGGAAAGCCCAGGTGGCACCATAAATGAAGTCGACAATCCTATCTTTTGCCAAATAGTGTATAAAGTTCTCAACTATTATCGATTCGGCCTGGTTTCGCTAATGATACGAAGATGCAGCGCCGTCCCGACAACATCGAGCCGACTAACAGTCTACGTGCGTATCAACTCATACTTTGAACAAACGTACAGACATACGTAGTCCAATTGTCCGCATTGCGGACACATTCCTAGTCTTGTACATTCTCAGTTCGACCATACCTGAGATGTTTGGTTAATTGAAACCAAAGAACACCGGTATCCACGATCTAGTATTCAAATCCGTGTAAAAATAGCTGGCTTTACTAGGACTTGAACGCTGGAACTCTCGACTTCCAAATCAGCTGATTTGGGAAGACGCGTTCACCACTAGACCAACCCGGTGGCTCAGCACATTCCTCAGTCTACCAGACCGAACCTCTACAGCCTGTCCCGCAAAGTGCCATTCTCAGAAAGATACTGCGTCACGTACTTACTCGGGTGTACCCAAGAGGCGCTCTGCAATGAAAACATCTGGAAAGAGACCATGAGAATAACGTCCACCCTCTGTCTTATCCCAACTGGCCTACCACAAAGCATTACCATGTTGTTCAATTTCCCAAAATTTGTCAAAAGTTAGTAAATATTAATTATAATAATACATTTAAAAAAATACTACACAGCTTTCTGAATGGATTTATGTCCAACTCCATTTAACAACAGTACCATTTTTAATAGCATTAACGAAAAGAGTAGTTTATGTTTCTGGAGAAAACGTCTAAAATTTCATTTCTATTTATTTAAGGAATTTTATAGAAGGTCAATATTAGGGAAAAGAGTAAACTGAATATTAAGTTTAAGAAATTTTACTGGTTCCTGAGCAGGAGATTACAGCTATCACTATCTAACAAGCGCTTGTTGTACACAACAATTATGAAACCAATTTAGACCGACGGGATCAACTCTGGTGTACAACATACAGCAATAATGTTGACAAAACAGCAGTACACAGCGTTTACAAAAGAAATTAGTAAGGAGCATAACAGCGACGCCTTGATTTGTAAGAAAGAGGGCGATCCACGAATATCTTGGTTTACCATGAGTCAGAGAAGAAATAAAGCACTTCGGTACAAAATATAATGCGGTTTAAGTTTAGTTTTGTTTTCATTTTTTGTTTGTTAGTGTTTCGTCGTTTCTCTTATTTATGCATACTTATGATCTTTTTTATTTTCTGTTGAGCTACCAATGGTGCTGTTCTCTGGCCATACTTTATATGTGTATTCACATTAAATGTTCTGTATTGGAATATTAGTATGTAATTTTTGAAGAGCTTCGATGAAAGCCTATGTACATTTAATTTTTTTTATTTTTAACTCTGCCTCCCAGAACCAGACCCCCAATTAAGCATGAACACGGTTCCGGGAGGTGCTTTCGTCTCTAGCCGCCAGGTGAGGGAAACGTCAGGCCCGGTTATGCCGTTCCCGGCCTCAATGACCCAGTAACCGGGACTCGGTTCTTTGTGCTCCGCTTCTAACGGGGACACCCCCGAACGGACGGCCTCGCCGGGACTCAGTCTTTTAGCTCAGGAGCTCGAGAGTCCCCGCACTTCATCACCACGGTCCACCCCTGCATTGATGTACACTTGACAGTATGTGATTATATTTACTTATGGTTTTGGTAATAGTGTAACCGATTGAACATTTATTTTGTGGTAAATACAAATTTATTTAGGAATATAATCGTGATGTTTTATCATTAAAATAACGCTGATGCTAATTTTTAATTAAAGTGAAAAAATTTCCTGTCATTTTAAAATGAAACAATAAACTAAAACAACGAAGCGAATATTAAAAGTAAATTACTAGTTTATAAGAGTATAATAATAGTAGTTAATAGTAATAATAATTACAGTACCATAATTATAATAATAGTAATATTCAAAATAATTCTATCTTTTCTACAATAGCTTAAAATAAATTGCTATAATTAAATCATATCTGAAAAGAATCTCTGCTTCTTGAGATGTATTTGCATCTAAAATTGCAGCCTATATAAATTAATGTGGTCTGAAGTATATAATTCTTTAAAATATGTTTATATTGTATTTCTAGTTATATAAGAATTTTAATCTTCTAACATTCTAGATAAACAATTTAGCTATAATATTTTGATGGACTACGATAATTTTATAAATTTATTTTTTCTTTTAGCTATGTAAATATATAAATTGTATGAAACAGTTTATTTACTATTTATATCTGACATAATAATATCATATTTAATCGATTATTTCCTCTACTGCTTCTACTATTTTTACTATTAACAACCAAACTATTAATAATAGTTTTAAAATAATTATTAAAAGCCTAACAATTAAATTAAAGTGTTCCACTTCTAGATCAGGCCTCTCCCCGAATTTCTCCACGTAAAATACGTCCTGTCAATAAATTTTTTTTTCCACTAGTTTTATTTCATGTACGCTTATTTTAATCACCTGGTTGGGTTATTATAAAATAAACTATTTAACTCTGTCTCATTTCCCCGAAAAATAAAATTATAAATGTAATTTTTAACGCTATTTCTTAAAGAAATACCTTACCATAATCTTTGCTTTTACACATTTGTATAGATTCATCGGTATAAAATATGAATATGTATTAAATGGTTGAAAATTCCAAGAATAACAGCCATTACATGCCAGGGTTACTAAGGAAGATTAAGAGTAAATATAAGTTTTTTCCGTTACTTTTTTCACTGAACTGACGAATATACATTTACATATCAGCTTACCTACTGCTGTATATATTTCTTTTTACATTTTTGTCACCATGACGATTAGCATGGATATTTATATGAAATTTACAAACAATTTTGTAACGACGCACAGAATTATTTTATTCGGATCCGTGTGTTGATGTAAAGGTTTAAATTTCAAAATTAAAACTATTATACGTATATATATATATATACTAGCCAGTCAGGGGGCTCGCTTCGCTCACCCGACCGTCTAGACAGGGGGCTTCGCACTCATGATCCCTGACGCGTTAGTTAATCTCAAGGTTGTGAAAATAATAAATATTTACAGATATTTATTAAAGAAAAAAAAAATTAATCATTTTACTTTGTTATATTTCTCTTGGGGGTCAAAAGGATTTTAAAAAGCAACAAAAGCAGTACAGAAGCGTGCCAAGAAGTGTTGAAAATGGCGGGCTTATTTTTTAACATTTATTATAAACTGGTACGTATATACACTTTGATTAAGTGTGTTTCTAAATAAAATTCGAATTTTTCTAACTTTTCTTAGTTTTATTCAACTTATCTTACACATTATGTTATGAATAAAATTTTCTACAAGGTGTGTTTAAAAGTTTTATATGTTTATTACCCATTTAGCAAAGTTACTGTACGTCAAACAAAAAAAAACTGGGTTTATTAGGCCAATTTATTGGTTTTCACCCAATATTTCTCAAAAAATACTACAGATACGGTTTTAGAACTTATTTTACTCGATTTTTCAAGCAAAAAACCATAAGAGATTACTAATTCTGCTTCTTAATTGATGTCCGTAACTCGCAAACGAAGCACGTTAAGACATATGTTTATCGAACTCTTTTTAATTACTTCCACGAGTAGTATAGGTCATGAAAGTTCTGGGAGTGCTTCGTGATATACCTCGTATATATACTAGCCAGTCAGGGCTCGCTTCGCTCACCCGACAGTCTAGCTAGGGGGCTTCGGACTCTGGAACCCCGTTATCCTCATAGTTGTGAGAATATTAATAAATATTTCATTAAAGAAAAAAGGGTTAATCATTTTACTTTATCACATTTCTGTTGTTAAGGGAACAGGAATATAATGAAGTAAAAGGATTAATTTCTGTTTCTGTAATGATTATCTTCAACTTCTTAACCCTCAAGAAGGCTAGGGTCTCGATCTATGGCTTACACCAATCTATCTATGGGATAACACGAATGTATCCTGAAAATTTGGAAGCAATTGGTCAGTTGGTTCTCGCGTAATGATGTTGGTAACATCAAAAAAAAAAAAAATATTATGAATTTAGTGAGATTAATATACAAATTTTTTTAATTAAAAAAAAATTATATATATACCTAAAAAATATAAAAAGATTTTATTTTTTTTGCTTAATTGGAGTGCATTAATTACATTTTTTATGTTAAATAATCATCATTGTACATAGTAATAAGAGTAATAATTATAACGTGAAAAGGAGACATCCAGTTATACCTTTCAAGACAATATTAAGGTTTAAACAAAGTATAGCACATTAATAAGAATAACGAATAAAAATAAAATAAGCGTATAATTATAAGCGTGTAATTATATAATAAAAAAAATAAGCGTAACAAAGTACAGACAATTCGACAATTAACTGCTAAGAAAATAAAAAGTTAAATGGTACCGTAACTTAAATCAGGTATTGAGAACAATAAAATTAAATGGTTAACAAAATAAATCAAGCAGTTAAGTATAAAAAAGTCATACATGAGAATAACGAAGACCTATAACAAATTAACACTGGTCACATATAAGAAACAGTCAAAACCACGAAACGTAAACAATTCATAAACAACAAAACAAAAGAATTCATATTTCTAAATTAAAATAATTCATAATTAATAACAGCAAAATTTCAGTAAGGAAAGGATGATATTCAACGCACAACAGACTATAGATCCAAAACATTCAGCCTCTTGAGTCGTCCCACATCTTCTCTATTATCCAAAAGGTTAACAGCCAGAGGGTTTTGGTATAATATAATGACAGTTATTTATTACAGTATTGGTTTGTGTTCTGCGTTTTCTGCTGTTTTTTTTTTTTTTTCAGTCAACTGTATTGTTATTTCGTAATTAATGAATAATTTCTGAGAGTAACATATTTTTCTCTTTGAGTTTTAGATTAAATAATTGAAAGAAAGAAAAATTAATTATAATTTTTATTAATATAATTTGTAACATGACAAAAGAGGGGAAAAATGGTAGTGTTTTTTCTTTTTTTCAAATTATAGTCCGAAATTTGTTAATACTTTGTACTTTGTTATGATTTATTCTTTGTGATCGATACTACGAGAAAATGAAGATTAGAAAATTATGGATACATTTTACGGATGCCAGAGATTAGACTGATGAAACAAATCTTCAATAAAATCAAGAATTACGAAAAGAAGAACAGTTAAAATTGGTTTAAGGAAGTCGAAGAAGATCTAGAAGAACTTAAGATCACGGAAGAAATGATTCTGGGAATAGAAGACGAGATAATCCTAAAAGAAAAATCCATCAGATTCAATCCAAAAATGAGAAATGTACAACATAATTACACGGAAGAAATTAGGGCAGCCAGGTCTTTACGGATGAACAGCTTTAGAAAAAAATATTGGGAACAAAAGAAGAAGCAGATCGCTCATTCTAGATTTTGTTCCTAAAGGATTTTGAAATAATGGATTGATTAATGTGTTCCTCATTGGACGTAAAAATATTAATAAAGACGCATAAATTGATGTTATTTACGTTTACTGTTACTTGTGTGTTATTTTTATCGATATTTGTACATAAATGTTTTGTGTTCCCTTTTTTAAATGCACAATATATCAAGATTTAAATAGCTGTTCTAGTGAATAAAATAAAATAAAAAAAAAACACATAAATAAATATCTCAGGGAAATACGGATAATTTAGCAAGTTAACATGCAAAGTTCTACAAAAAATTAAAAATATAAAACAAATGATACATCTTACTTAAACTACTTCAAAAATATCTCTACCAATACACATTCTTACTACAGTTTTATCTTTCATACAGATGTAAATAAATAAAAAATTCATATATATATATACATATATATATATATATATATATATAGAGAGAGAGAGAGGTATTTAAAATACTTATTCGAGGTTAAAATACTGAAAAAATATTTTAAATCCTGCCAACATATTTTAAATATTTCTAATTCGGTTTCTTTTTATATAAACCGACATTAATAATGCAAAAAGAAAATATTAGTAAATAAGTAAAAATAATAATATAACAAAATTTTAGGAATGTTAAAACATAGATTTGATTAAATGATTTGTAAACTTACCTTATTTTTATGACGGAAAACGTTCATTTATGACATTTAAAAACCATAATTTGATTTTACTTCAGTAATTTAATTTAGTTGTTTTAAATAAATTCAGTTAAATTATGAAGGAAATGAGTTCAATTTGAGATAAGGTTTGCACTTATTATTTTCTCATTTTAAGATAAAAGTAAAAAAATAAAAATAAAAGTATAAGAAAAAAGAATTTTTCTTGTTAGTAGTAATAAAACGTTTTACTTATAGCATCCGACATCGAATGGAAATTGTTGATATTCTATCGAGATAAGAAATACAACTCCGCCACTTTATAGTCTGTAATCTATAATGAAGAACGAACTTTAATAAAAGTAATATCTTAAAAGGCAAACTAGAAAATTAAGAAAAGAATGATAAGAAATATTTTAGCGTACAAACTTTTGAATTCAGGAAATGAACAATGGTGTATGATATTAAAAAGCTTTCTTAATCGCAGGAAGAACTTTATTATGTATAAAACTTTATATTTTGATAAGACTAATAAGCAGGCTGCCATTTCAATAAAAACAATGATATATATTATTAATAATATTATGCTTTTATTTAACCACTTTGATATAAAAAAAAAAATAATAATGAAAGAAATTATCAACAACTTCACTGACAGTTTCATAAATAATAACAATAGAACAAAACATAGGAAATACGAAGTCGCCTTTTAAGTTTATACAAACAACTACTAGATGGCGCTATTGAGATGTGCCATTACTATTGTTGTAAAAGGTGACTATTTTTATTGTTAAAATAGTGACAGCTCAGAAATCGGCCGAGTAGTTTGTTTACAGGGTTCGTTAAAAAAAACAGTTTTGGGAAAAAATGGAAATTTCACGTGAGGATTTTCGTTCGATTGTTTTTTTTACGAATTTAGTAAGAGTAAATATAGTATTACTCAACAATAATGCTTCTAATTGCTTCGTTCAAGTTTTGGCATTGAATCACCATCAGAAAAGATTATCTAAGATTGGTTTTCAGAATTTTATGGTGGTCATGCTTTCGTCAGCGATGAATTTCGTGAAGGTCAACCAAAATCGGTTTGTTCCAAAAAGCATCGATGCTGTGCGCAAAGTGATTGAAAAGGATCCTTATGTGACTTACCGCGAGAAAGAGGTATCCTTAGGCACATTCAACGACCTCAAATTTTGAAATCGAAACTTCTAAGTTTGTAATCCTAATAAAGGTAGTTTTATACGGATTTGAATGTTATATCTTGTTTACCGGTGTTGTTTGGTGGTAAGGTTTCTATTAACCACACGGTTCAGGAATGGTCGACCTGAGACTGCCCAACTGCATTTCATTTACATTCATACATATCATCCTCTAAAGTAATCCCTTACGGTGGTTCCGGAGGCTAAACAGAACAAATGTACATTCGATTTTACATGAACATTTAACTGTGAAAAAGAACTACCCCCAATGGATTTCGCTTAATTTGACGAAATATCAAAAACCGACTCGTGTCAATTATTGTAAGGAAATGCTCAAAAAATTCGATTGAGCAAATAAAAAATACATATACATCGTAACAGGAGATGAAACTTGGATATATTCGTACGAGACGGAAACTAAGCAACAATCAACCGAATACAAGATGAACCGGGGTTCCGGTCTCGGTGTTCCAAGACGAATCGAATCCAACAAAAGAGGTTCGTTAGCGAAGCACTTCGAAGAAAATGACCGCTTGTTTCTTTGGTTATACTGGACAAGTTGCAAAGATTACTTTACACCTTTAGAGGATCAAAGAATGGTATACAATAATTTGTTTGTCAGAAGTCATCAATGAAATCAGGGAAAACAAGCGAAAACGTCACATAAAGCAACCTCTCACACAGCACGTCAAACAATTGATTATTTGATAGAGAAAAACATTGAATTAATGTCTCATTGCTCGTATTCATCTGATTTATCGCCTAACGACTTCTTTTTTTTCCCGAATGTCAAGCAAAAAATGTGTGGTCAGAGATTTTCATCACCTCAAGCTGTTGAATCCAAAACCATATTTTTGAAGTGCCAACTTCAGATCGGAAAAAATGTTTCGAAAATTGGTTGGAACGCATGCAAAACTGTATAAATTTTAAAGGCGAATATTTTGAGAAACAATAAAACGATTTGTACAAAAAAAATTTTTTTCTTTCATTGCTTTTGTAAAAACATAAAAGGCAGTCCTCGTAAGTACGTTTAAAGAAAAATAAATTACGGCCGTAGTTATTTCGGTATACACTGATATTCAAAAGTTTTACTGTAAACTAATTATACTGTTTTTCTACTCGTTCTTCTGTATAACTGGACATTTATTTTGTTTTAAATGAATTAATAAAAAAAATATAATAACCTGTTTTCTTTCTTAACGATTATAAGTTAAAATACTTTGTTTGATATTTTTTTTATTATAATTCCAGTTACAACTTTACAATTGTTTCGGAATGATAACTTATTTGAATTTTTTGGAACACAAAAGGGGTTTTTATATTATTTAAAAATATTTTTAATTTCCCCACTGAATAGTTATAAAATAACATGTACGATTTAAAGGGAAACTGTAAATTGAGTCAAATTTTGCAGATCTTTCACGTTTCACGATAAAATTTAGCAATGAACACTTCCAAAAGGATGCGTATATACGTATGCACGTATATATATATTGACTGACTTATTTTTTACTTAATATCTTCAATCAATCATTGGATGAATTGTATATACGAGGCATTAATGGTAGTTAATTGTTATAATCGATTAAGTGTATAAACAGAGGGACGGAGCACAAGGGTTCCGAACCTGAAAACTTTACTTGAATGACAGGTAAATTCATTCACCATAATTTAATACTTCATAGGTATCTATGATACGTTTCGATGATGCTTTATTTTTATTAAAACCCAGTAAAAGGATGGAAGCAAAAAACACATCTGTTTTTTTGTCTTTTCTAGACTTGAAGTCATATTCTTCTATCAATTAGATGACATTGTTGTCACTTCAGTTACGTATTCGGATGATTTCATTCAAGAATAGAGGAGGATAATATGTTTTCTTGTTTTTTTGTATTTTTTGTTGTTCTTTTCTTTAGTTATTAATTTGCTTGTTATCTTCAGACTGGATTAACCGATTTTTATGTAATTCTGTACAATGACAACTGGATACAGTTCATTGACGCCAATTTATTTTCGTTACATCCAGGTCCATCTACTACGGCTACCGTCTTGTATCTCAAAATTTTACTCCAACAGTAGAATATTTTTAAATAATTCAATATCTGATAAAAGGGTAATGCAGGTTTGGTTTGTGTTGAGTTCAATCGGACCGCTTTGCTGGGAAAGTTATGCAATTTTTACTTCGTTATACGAAGTAAAGGAAATATTATGATTGTGAAAAATTTCGGTTTTCAAATTTCAACGGAAATATCCATTTTGACTAGTTTCGTCGTGACGTCTGTACGTACGCATGTATCTCACATAACTCAAAAACGATTAGCCGTAGGATGTTAAAATTTTGGATGTAGGACTGATGTAACGTCTAGTTGTGCATCTCCCCTTCTAACTGCAATCAACTGAACGAGAAGTGTTCAAAAAAGCCCAAAATCCAAAAATAATTGGATTTTTGACTTTTACTTAACTGCAGTAATAAGCACTCATTGAGAGTTTTTCAACGATATATCATAAGTGGTACATATTTTCATTGGTTCTAGAGTTATAGTCAAATGAAATTTTAATTAATGAAAAAAATATTTGGATCTTATAAGGGGCACATCGGTTTGAATCAGACTTCATCTCCCTTTTTTTAACTTTTTAATTTAAATATATTGATTTATTAATCTCTGATTGTAAACACATTTTTACGACAATTAATAATTCAATAATAATATTAAAAAAATTTATGAAAAAATATCAGAAGTTATTAATGAAATAAAATTTGATGTACTTTTTATTTTAAAAAAAAAATTGTATATGTAAATTAATAGGCGTACAAGGAAATCAAGTTTCCACATGTGATTGTGTCCACATCAGATTTTTAAAATTTTGTTATAAATAATAAACTGCTCAGTAGACGAAGATGTATGCGTTATAGATCATAAATAACAAATAGAAATATAGCTTTTTTGTGTAAATGACTGGATGAATTAAACATTTATTTACATAACGATTGAATGTAGTGTAATTTTCATTCAATCGGTTTATAATTTTAAACGTTAATACTAGAATATACAGCGTAAACAAAAAAACCACCACTTTGTATATAATGATAAACATTTGGTGTACCCTTAATAAGAGTTTTAATCTGTTTCAGTGTTGAGGCCGTATATTCTTCAAGAGCGGAGAAGATTAGAGAAGTGAAGAAAAAATGAAAGAAATTGAAGATGATGAAGAAAAAGAAACAGAAGGAAGAAGATAAAGGAGTAGAAGGAAAGAATGATATAAGAAAGAAGGAAAAAGATAAAAAAGAGCAATAATCAGCATGTTATTTCTCGGATTTAATAAAAAAAAGCAACAATTTTGCTATTATAAACAAAAATAAGGTTATGATTAAAAACATGTTTAATTAAAAAACCCTTTAAAAATTTACAACAATTGTTGTTACAAGCATCCCAATCATCTCAAAGTTGCAGAGTATTACGTACAGATATGCATTAACACAAAACAGACAGATGTGTGTATACAAATTCACACATATACATAAACATGAATACCGGCACGAAGAACCATGCACATTTTTACAAGCGTGACGTGATTTAGTTTAACTTGAAGGTTCAATAGTGAACCGAGTAAAGTGCTTAAGTTTAAAGCCGGCTCATCTCAGCTTACTGAAGGGCAGCGAGTGATTCAATCGAATGGATCTATAAATCAACCTGAAGTGAGAGGATATACGTATACAACAGCCTAATACAAGTTAAGTGTCTAGAACTACCTTGATTTCACAAGGACTTACATGTAAATTATTTTATCGCATTACTATTAAATTTATGATTAAAACCGTAGATATAAACGCAATAAGTAAAGATTAAAATAAGCGAATACGTAATTATGTTTCCTGAAAAATGGAGAAACGTAATTCAATTCGTGTAGGAAATTAATAAATATTATTTGCTATTAAAAATGTATGATTTAATTCTTACTGAATGCAAATTACTATTTTTTTTTTTTTTTTTTTTACAGAGGATCGATAACGAAGAGAAAATAACATATTTCATGTGAATTATTTTACTTAGGTTGTTTACTATTCTTGTAAAGTTGTCATCGGTAATTTAAACAGAAATTACGCAATTTCATTATTAAAAAATATAATTCAATGTAAAAAAAATATTACTGGTTATAATTTATCTTGATTGTACTCTCATTAAACAAGGAAACATAACCGCACAAAAAAAACAAATTGTAATTAGTGATTGATATAAATTTCATTCTCATCGATATTACTTTCGTACATAATATAACACTCCATGATTATTTTCTATCGATAGTACACCTCTGAAATTTTTTTATCCTAATGAAATCCTGTACGTGTAAAAGAAATAACTGGAGATAATTACAGCATGTTATTTTATTCCTGTTTTTGGTGGACAAGAAATCCTATTTATTGTGGAAAGTCCACCGTGTGAATTTGATAAAATATGATTACAGATGTTGTACCATAGCGTTCTTCTTCTTCTTATTCTATTGATTTACAGACATCTATCTATTTCTTTCAATCTACATATGAACTCGAAATTCCGGGTCGATTTAAATGTAGCCCTGATTTCTCATTTATTATTGGAAACCTGTCCCGTTTTCGTTGTAATAAAGATTTTCCAATAATTTTGAATGAATTAAATAACCGCACGACATACACATACCTTTATGTTAGCAGACGATAGGCTACAAGTGATACAGATCGGTGCTCGATCTGATACCAGTAACTATAACAACGTGTCCTTAACAGGTTATAAACTTTATGATAATTAATGTCTTCCCACTTCACGTGACAATAACGCCTCCGTCGGGCTTCGTGTTTACTTAATTCGTTGTATTTATCCATTAAAAAACATTAAATTAGCTTAGTAATTTGAATAATGGAAATAAATTGTAAGTTTTTACAGCAGTTAATTATGTTTTTCATTGTGTTAAATTGTTAC
Organism: Lycorma delicatula; assembly: GCF_047948215.1. Lineage (NCBI taxonomy): Eukaryota > Metazoa > Arthropoda > Insecta > Hemiptera > Fulgoridae > Lycorma > Lycorma delicatula. The sequence continues at coordinate 46,673,190 of NC_134459.1, forward strand.
TGCGTAAAAGATACTAATGCATTTTTTTTTGGCACCTGCGGTTAGCGTCCCACCATTTTTCTATCTTTTTCCGGTTTAACCTCCGGGAATTACCGTTCAGGTATTACTTCAGAGGATGATACATATGAGTGTAAATGAAGTGTAGTCTTGTACAGTCTCAGTTCGACCATTCCTGAGATTTGTGGTTAATTGAAAACCAACCACCAAATAACACCGGTAACCATGATCTAGAATTCAAATCCGTATAAAAGTAACTGTCTTTACTAGTACTTGAATGCTGGAACTCTCGACTTCCAAATCAGCTGATTTAGAAAGACGCGTTCACCACTAGACCAACCCGGTGGGTTTAGCGTTCTATCTGACACGATATAAACCTAACGCTCATTTCGTTCGCTAAATTCATCTGATTAATCTTTAATAATAAATGCCGGGAGACTAACACAAAGCTAAATCAAATTACACCGAAAGCAAGAAAATGTAAATTTTCAACTAATAATTCAAAGTTACATTATTATTATAATACGGAAAACGTAAAATAAAATTTAAAACGTTTACTTCTAATGAAATAATAATTATCTAAGATAATATTATTAATAAAAATAAGGTTAGCTAGGGAAGCAGCGTTAGGTTATAACCCACTGGGTTGGTCTAGTTGTGAACTCGTCATTGCAAATCAGCTGATTTCGAAGTCGAGAGTTCTACGGTTCGAATCCTAGTAAAGGCAGTTACTGCTATTTGGATGTGAATACCAGATCGTGGATACCAGTACTCTTTGGTGGTTGGGTTTCAATTAACCACACATCTCAGGAACGGTCGACTTGAGACTTTACAAGACTACACTTCATTTAAATTCATACATATCATCCTCTGAAGTAATACCTTACGATGGTTCTGGAGGCTAAACAGAAACGAGAGAGGTTATGTAGATATAAGCCCATCGGGCTGGTCTAGTAGTTAACTCGTCAACGCAAATCAGCTGATTTCGAAGTAGAGAGTTCTACGGTCCAAACCCTAGTAAAGGCAGTTACTTTTATACGGATTTCAATACTAGATCGTGGATACCGGTGTTCTTTGGTGGTTGGGTTTCAATTAACCTCACATCTAAGGAATGGTTGACCTGAGACTCTACAAAAACTATACTTCAGTTATATTCATACATATCATCCTCATTCATCCTCTGAAGTAATATCTTACGGTGGTTCCGGAGGCTAAAACAGAAAAAGAGAGTGTTGATATCGTGTTAAGTGAGATGCTAACAAGTACCCTTTTTTTATGAATAAGCTATTATTGTAAGAAAGGCAAATACTACACGGTTCTTTGTCACTAGTAGCATAAAACAAATTATTATAGTGGTATCAGCTGCAATACTGTAAATGGGTGTTTAATCAACAAAGTTACTAAAAGTCGATTCTGATTTAGTAAAATACCACTTCTTGAAACTGGATAATCGCCTTTACTATTTCTCTTGTTAATAAAAGAAAACAAAGTTATTATTATTTTCCAGTTTGTAACAGTACAACATTTTAAATTTAAAGGGGAAATGGTTTTTTTTTTTTTAGCTATTATTCATCTGAATTTTGTAAAGAGAAAATAACTTTTAACTGTTTAATATCCGGAGTATTATATCCGATACAAAAAAAAAACTGTACAAGATCTGTAATTAAAAAAGACATTAAACATTTTCAATTTATCATGTATAATATTTTTTTGAAAATAAAATAAATTTTCTAAGCAGCACACATTTTTTTAATACATTATTTATTTCGAATGTCAAAAAAAACCAGCTATGTAAAAAAAAAGCTATTATTTTGTACCATATTTAAGTCGGCTATAATTTCCGTTCCAAATAGTAGACAAATGTCGCCATAAAGGTTTCAGTTAAAACTTAGAAATGTAAATCTATTTAAAATTCTCAAGGCATCCGTTGTAGAATTTATAACCCTAAAATAATGAAAATTAAGGTTTTACATTTAATGGAGTTAGTAACTTGAGATTTTCATGTATTGTAGATAAACCGATAAAGAATTCATTGCAGTCAGAAATATTTTTATTTTTTTCTTCTGCTTTCAAATCTACTTGGTAAAAAAACAGAACAAAAAATTATTATCTAATCTTAAATATTCAAATTGAATGATGTTAAAACTTCATTATATTTGAATACTAATAATAATAAAGACAATATGCTTATGTTGTATACACACCATTACTTTAATGAAGCATTAAGAAAACATTCCAACAAAGGATTTAACAGATAATATTATACCTATCAGAATTAAACCTGATTTTAATATTACGAAAGAAGTTTGTTCTTGTTTACTTTATGCAAATTATTTTAAATCTGATTTAGAAGGTGGAGAATGTGTGTGTACTCGTATTTGTGTATATGTAAAAAAACTAAAGAGATTAATTAATTAAGAAATAGTTATTTCTGTTAATAATACTTTTTTTATTACAGTTGTGCAACTGATAATAAAATTTCAGGATGAGTAGTAATATAAAACAAGTAAAAACAGGAATTCACAATAAATTAAGGCAGCAATTCCTTGGAATTAAATCCTTATTCCGTAATATTTAATCTTAACGACTGAAAGTCCTTTAATAATTGCGTGCGACTACTGTTAATATAAATATGTATTTCTTGTATATTTTATTTTATACGTATTATCGATTTAATTATTTAAAACAGCCTCTATAGTAAGATTATTTAAGCGTCTAACATCTAATTTTATAAAGATAATTATTTATTCGCATTTCAGTACCTTTTTACAACTTTAGTATATCCATAAACAATCATTAAACTGTTAACTATTATTTCAATTAATTTTTTTTTTAATTAACTTTTTCTCTAGATATCAGAATTAACATAATTTCCAATACTTAATTAAATATGTAGAATTCATATTAACAATTCGGAACATACACAAAACAAAAATTACGTTTCAGGATACAGTTGTATTATTTACAACATAAACTGGAGAAAACGTAATTATTAACATTTTCACTTCTGACATTTTTGACGACCCTCGCGATTTGTTTGTTAAATTAGCAAATGATCTTGTCGCATCATTCAGATGCAATGAAGCATGAAAGGGGTTGTATATAACTGTCAATTCCGGTACATGCTTCGAACGTCCGATAAAATAGACATTAGTATTAAGTTCTTAACTATTAACATAATACTAATGGTGATAAGTAACATTATGAAATAACACTATATAAATAGTGTTACATCTATTTTATTTAGCCGGATTTTGTCACTTTAACACAGTGTTATTAATTATTAATACTATTTACTTATGTTGAAAAACGATTATATTTTAAAATAAGTCCTGAACAACCTCATAATAACAATATAAATTATGTTGTTAAATCGACCTTTCCTTATTTATTTTAAACCGACATCACCAGTAACTTATAATGTACGTAAATTCGAACTCAATTTTCACTAGCTGAAATACAATAATGCAAAAATTTTTTTAGAACAATAGACTAAATAGATTATAACGACTGAAGCAGAGGACCTCAAAATTAGAAGTTGACTTTAAAGTTTCAATTTTAAAATAGTTATCAATGAAAAGTCTAGTTATACTTTCCTGAACGAACAAATTATTATTATTATTCAGGTGAAGAGAAGGCTTAGTTAAAATGTTGAATGTACTACAGGCCAACCTTAACAGGAGTCGGCTAGCTGATGATTTGCTGCTGTAGTTAGCCAGAGGTGGGTAGTTACCCAGTGCTGTAGTTAGGAAGGCCCACTTGGTGCTGATCAGCGAACAGTACCGGTACTATGACGACTCTCAATGGTCCCGGGACTCGCTCGGGACTGCCGCGATATGGATTCCGTATCGCAGCAGAGGCGAAGACCGGGAGACCATTGCCAACGAGGAACGCACTCGGACGTTCTTCGCAAAGCAAGAGACCTAGGACCACGAGACCAGAGGACGATGAACCGCAAGGCTTACCCCTCTGGTCAGACCGTGCATGGAGCGGCGGCATGGAGAGGTGGAGTACTACATGACCCAATTTTTAATGGGTCACGGGTATTTCCGCACTTACCTCACTTACCCATTCGTGTAGTTTTGTAATCCTCTAACGATGAATTTTGTAATCCGAATCTGATATCAAAATTAAAATCAGAGACAAAATTTGTTCACACATACATATATATTGAATTCAACTGCAAACTAACTACGTTCGTTGAACTAAAATCGGACCAGATATACCAAAGTGAAATAAATGTTACAACAATACCTTCAGTGATATTATGAGTCGATGTTTTCAATCAACATTTTTAAAAGTTATAACAGAAACTACCATATACTCAAATTGTTTTTATTAAAATAATAATTATTACTATATTTTCTGGTAACACTGAAATCTCTATGTTGAGCACTGTTTAACTTTTTAACTTCATTTTCTTTTATCACTATTGAGCCAAACCTGTACAAACTGTTTGATATTGACTTTTTTTTTTGATTGATCGTTAATATGTGTAGTTATAGAATTAAACAAATATAAGGTAAAATAAAAACTTTTCTTAGAAAAATTCAAATCATAATTCAGATAAAACTCGATTCCCATTTAAAAAAATACTGTAGTTAACTACCGTAATATAGTTTTGAACTGTTGGGCTCATTTTAGCCATTTTTAAAATAGAATTACTGTACCAATATAAACATAGGTAATAGAAGCGCTCAAAAACCAAAGTTTACATAAAAATGACATCGTCCAAGATATATTTGTATAAACAATAGTCATTGCGTATACTTTCACTGATTTGTAAATAGTTATTAAATATTTCTTTTTGTTTTTTTCTTCCTTGTACGAAATAAAGGAAATATTGTGTTTGCAAAAAATTTAGGTTTTCAGATTTCAACGAAATATCCATTTTGACCAACCCAGAATCAAGTTTGACTAGTTTCGGTGTGACGTCTGTACATACGTATGTATCTCGCATAACTCGAGAACGATTAACTTATCCACTGCAGTAATAAGCCCTCAATGAGAGATTTCAACGATATATCATAAGGCGTACTTATTTCAGTTGGTTCCAGAGTTATAGCCAAATAAAATTTTAATTAATGAAATATTTGTATCTTACACGGGGAAGACACATCGGTTCTAATCAGACTTCATCTCCTTTTTTTTTAGTTTAAATATATTGATTTATTATTAATTATATTCTCTGATTGTAAAAAAAAAAAAAATACAATAAAGAATAATTCAATAACAGCAAAAAAAATCTATGAAAGAATCAGAAATTATTAATGAAAGAAAATTTCATGTACTTTTAAAAATGTGTATATGTAATTTAATAGGCGTTCAAAGAAATCATGTGGTGTTCACATCATATTTGGCAAAACATCTGATTATTTAATAGTAATTGAAAATTATAATTTAGAATTGTATTACATTTATTTAGGCATTTGTTTCAGTCTACTTGATAATAAATATAGCTATACAATTTAGTAACCTTCTCCTGTTTCGTTTTTGTTTTCATTTTGTTGATTGTTACATTATAATAACTTAAAAAGCACAGTATGAGATAGATATAAATCTTACATTTATTTAAAGAGTAGTAAAGAGACTTTTACTCTATCCTAATATTTCAGGTAAGATTGTTGAATTAATAATTTATAAATATTTGATGTTAATAAAAACTAATATTTTAGCAATTGTGTAAATGTTCACTTTATTAAAGAATTGCAGGATCGTATCTCGCTTTCAAATGAAATAAATTTAAATGAAGTACAGCAAAAAATGTGTGTATGTAATTTATTAGTCTCGTGATGTCCATATCAAACGATTTTTTATATTAACTAAAGCTCACTACATAAAGCAAAGAAAGAATTACGATATCTATTACTATAATTGAATAAATTTCAAGTTAATTTTATTAAATTTAAGAAAACGCTTTGCCTATACAGACAATTTAATGCAATCCTGATGTGAAGAGGAATTTTAGATAATATTTTCAGTGTTAAGATGGTAGCAGATTGAAAAATAAATGTATATTACATTACAATATCATATAAATGCTTAGCATATGGTAATATGCTCTATATATATATATATATATATATATATATACCTTCATCCCTTTATAAATTAAAAATAAAAACAAAAAAAAAGGAAAGAAGATAAAAACAAACTGGAATATTAGACAATTTTAAAACTAAAGTAGGAGAATGAAAACAAGATTTTTAGATAAAATCTTGTTAATGTTTTAACTATTTTTATTTTTTTCAATATTAGTTGGTGCAGTACAACCGTATAAACAACAGTTCAGACCGTACTGAACACCGCAGAGACAGTTATTCGGTTAAAAGTAGAAAATGTAGCCGATTCTTTAAGCCCTTATCTTCGTATTTTTATATTCGAAAAAGTCCTTATGTTAAACAAACGACAATTTTATAGTTGTACAGTTAAACTTCTTATAAGCTTTCACGTTTTGTTATTATTTTAGTTGTTTAATATTTTTTTCTACGATAAGAAAAGTATTAAGACAGTTAAACCCCTTCTTTTAAACACTGAATGGTGTATATAAGTCGAGTGAAACGACGGACGTAGTTTTACGGTGCATACTACATTGTGAACGACAAAAGGGTTCTTTTTACTTTTTTTTTCCTGATGGGCTTTAGTGGACCGGGGGTGTATTGTTATCTGTCAATGTCAGGGCGCATTCCTTATATCTACTGAATCCCTTTGTACGTAAATGCATGCGTGCGTGAACACGCCTTCTAACGAGTGTGGTCCGACCGAAATCATATTATATGGTTCATTCTGTCCCATTATTATCATTCTATATTATTAGATATAACGATTTCATATAACTCAAGTTAATAATTTCCATTTCCTTTTAAAATTGTAATGACTTTTATTGAGATTCAAGTAATCGAGCGAGTCGTGATACAAATTTTTTATAAGGACTCAACTAATAGATATCATTGTGATAAACAGTATTGAATTTTTAGAATTCTGTTTCCTACAACTAGTAAAGGATAATTTAATCGTACAACTATTTTTTTTTGTAAACTTCTTTAATATGATAACATCACTGTAAACTCGGCTTAAATATTGTACACAGTCAGTTGGCATTATATTTAAATTTATAGAATTGTGTAAAAGATCTTCCCAACCAATTTATTTAAAATAAAATTAGTGGCCCTTGCTGCTCCGCAGCGTTATTATTACGAAGTAATCTTATCGGCTAAAACTCGGCTAACAACATATTCCATATAAAACACGTCTCACAGCCAATCCCCTTGTTTCTTTTCCTATCACAGGTAAAATTCGTGCTCAAAACTTATTTCTAGACCATCCAAACGTTCTACTGGACAGATTGGGCTGATTTTTTTTTTTTTATTGTACTCGGAATAGCCTGCAGATATATCATAAAGCATCGGCAGCCTTCGCAGTTCTGAGAGTAATTACCTCAAAAAATGTATTTAACTAAGTATGTAATACATGAGGAATTTTTTTAAATTCTCAGAGGATTCTAAAGTTTGAGGTCCGATTACGCTTGACAACATATTTGTGTTTCATTCGATGAATTGATCGATGAATTTTAAATAAAAAAACAACCTTTATTTAATATCATCATTTAACATGTACACAAACATATGCTAAAAATTATTTTCATTTATATTTTCTAAATTGTATTTATTTGTAGTTATTTTATACATTTATTATCATCACGCATATATTTTAATATTATTTAATGTATTTGAATTTTAATACAATACCAAATAAAATTACACTAAAAAAACTATTTGCTTTAAATCTACACCAACATTTCGAATGTAAAATAATCATCTCAACGGAAACCACAGAAAATTATACGTATAAAAAATTAAATCAAAATAATAATAATAAACAATCTTAGCTGATAAACAAACAATATTTATAAAATATAACAAAAAAAAGTAAATATGGCATTTTAAAGTACGAATAAAAGAAAACTTAAATACACAAATAAAATAATTTGTTTAATACTTTTATTTATAGTCGCATAAACAATTAGAGTTATTAGCGACTTAAATATAACTACATGATCGTAAATAATAAATACCAAGAACAGAAAACAATAAACAGAAACTAAGCAAAACCGCTAAATTACGTTCTTCATCCCACTATCAGAGAGAAACCGCAAGAGACTTTTTATGCATTTCTTCCGGTTTAATAAACAATTCACATCTGAACCCAGGTCTAAGTTTTGTCGAATAGATCCGAACACAGGCAATCTATGAGCAAGTGTTGTACGGAGCATTTTACATTGTACGCCTCACAGTTCTGCTGAGGTGAAGCAAATAGATGGGCGTGAGTAAACCTAGTGTTTCCACCGAGTTGGTCTAGTGGTGAATGCGTCTTCGCAAATCAGCGAAAAAAAAATTCGAGAATTCCAACGTTCAAATTGTAGTATAGGCAAATACTTTTATACGGATTTAAATACTAGATCGTGAATATTGGTGTTCTTTGGTGGTGGCTTTCAATTAACTACACATCTCAGAAATGGTCGACCTGAGACTGTAAAAGACTACAGTTCACTTAGATGCTATGTAAGGCCGTGGTAGAACTTAGCAGGCAGAACTTATTCCACTAAAAACATAGTTTAACACGGACTATTTTCATGAAATCGCTCTCACATGTTAATTCTACCCGGAGGCCATTTATTGCCGCTCTCTTGGCAACTGCATCAGCCCGTTCGTTGCCACAAGATGCCACAATGGCCAGGGACCTGTACCAATACAACAATCTTATTTGTTCTTGAGAGGGTATCATAAATTATTTGGACGATGGATTAAAATAGTCTGCATCTCAAGCTCTCAATTACAATCATAGAGTCAGGAAGCTATCGTCACTACGGGTTTCGATAACTCTCAAGGCGGAGTAAATTGGGTAGGCCTCGCAAATTTGTTTTATTTTTATTCTAAAATCGTGGCTAAAGTACCATTTTTACACTGTATTGTAATTACTCTTTAATAATAATAATTAATAACTATCTTCTTTTATTTTTTAATTGTATTTTTACTTTCCTTGCATCATAGTTCTAGAGCTATGCTGCAAGAAGGAAAGTATGGAATCGGTCAAAAAATGGAGTATATGGATTTTTTCCATTTTTCGAATTTCATGAGACAAGGACCCAAAAAAAGAAAAAAATGATGGGGGTAATATTCATACGTGCGTACATACGTCAGTTGGTATGTTTGAAGCTGAATAAAGTTTGACCAGATAAACCGATTTTGATGAAATTTGGCTCAGAGATTCGATCAAAACTTTGCAAACATAATCCCGCTTTATACTAAATCAGAACTTTATACTAAACATCGAACGAGTAAGGGAAGCCATTGTCAGAAGCTCACGCTCTATTCAGAGGCATTCAGCAGCGCTACAAATGAGCACAAGTACGGTAAGAAGAATTCTGCATACAGACCTACATTTCCATCCTTACAAGATAGCCGTCGTGCAGCAGTTAAACGAGCATTGGGCACTGGCATTGGGCAGAAAGAAACCCACATCAGCTTCACGAGAGACCACTTCGTAGCCCAAAGGTGACTGTCTGGTGTGCAATAGGAAAGGTCGGTGTTATTGGACCATATTATTTGAAGAAAATGACGCTGCCGTAACTGTAACAGCTGATCGTTACATTGTGATGTTGAATACGTTTTTCATCCCTGAGTTACGAAATCAGGGAATAGATTTTCAAAATGTGTTATTCCAACAGGATGGAACTACAGCGCACACAACGAGGGCAACGATGGCTGTTCTCCGTAACTTGTTTCCGGGGCGGATCGTTTCCAGATTCGGCTACATTCCTTGGCCCCCTCAGTCCCCCGACTTGAGTAGTTGTGATTTTTTTTTTTTGTGGGGGTTTCTAAAATCGCGTGTGTACGGCAATAAACCGCGTACATTGGAGGACCTGAAGATCGCAATTCGTCATCACGTCACCCAGATTGATGTAGACATCTTGCAAAGAATTAAAGCCAGTTACCGTGAAAGGCTACAACAATGTATTGCTCAAAATGGACATCATTTGACGGACATAATTTTTCGTTCATGAGTAAGTAACAAATGCTTTGATTTAACAAGTGTTTCAGTACCAATAAAACTTTTTTAAAGTAAATATTACATTTTTTATGATTATTTTTAAAACATCCGGTTGCCGTGAATGACGGGAGTAATGTTTTTGTTTTTAAGCAATTTCTAAATGTTATCAGGATCATTAAGGATGCTGTTAATATTAATGAGAAGAGATTCCTATTTTCTTTTTAACCTATAGCTGCAAATTTTAGTTTTTTATGTTTTTTACCTATTTTTTTAAGAAAAAGAAATTATATTTTATTTCTCTAACCCAATTGCAAGTATTTAATATTGAAAATATTTTATCTAGCCAAGTTTTTTAATTTTCTGAGGAATAGTAGTAACACTAGTGATCAGTATTGAAACATTAATGATTGTAATACATTTGTCGACTAATTTATCTCATTTTTATAGGAAGTTCGGTGATTATTAAATCGTTTACCGATAATGGGTATTTTACAACTATTATATATATAATAGGGAAATTTCGAAACTATGTAACTTTATTCGTACTACTTTTTTATATAAATTTAAATTTGTAAAATAGTAATTGAATTCAAATAAATAAAATAAGACTAAAACTAAACTAATATTCCTCTACCAGAGTAAAATTAAAAACAATTATAATGTTTGTCATTAAAAAGAAAATTAGAACTAGTATTTTCACTTTTAAATTAAAAAAAAAAATTTAATGCTGATTAAATGTGTTACACAATTTAAAAAAATTAACTAAACGAGAAAACCAATACTACAGAAAAAAACACTGTTTAATCAGATAAGAAGGGCATGTTATACCGCAAGACAACAAGAAAAAGAAAAGTGAGAAATGAATGGGACAAAATGATATAAGAAAAAAAAGGACAAGATTTTTCGTCTCCGATACACAGTGGAAAAAGCCGTGTCCGAAATGGAACTCAAGAAATGGAATGGAAACAAGGTAGGGGAGCTGCAGGAGGGGAAGTATATTTTTCACTTTTCAAGAAAGAGCGTGTTCCAGTTGGATGCACGGCTTCACGATTTTTTCCTTCATTCTTTGATTCTCTTGACGATCTCGCGGAAAATATATTCACACATCACTGCTTCTCTATATAATAGGTATATATATATATATATATATATATATAAACACACACACACACACGAATACTCTTACACACCCACACAAACTTATTTTTAATTAAAAATACGTTCTATTTTATCCATTATGTAACCAAACAAAGGATTCATAGCTTTTTAATTAAGCGAAACATTTATTAGCCCTAACATTACGGTATAATAATTACAGCATAAAAGTAAAATTAATTTAATACATTTATTAAAATTTATAATTGGTAATGCACCGTAAAACGCTTGCTTTTAGATGTTATAGTATCCAAAATCTGTATTTTGAGACCTACTCCACAAACTTTCTTATATTATTTCTTCTTGAAAGTCTATTTTATTTATTTTAGTATTACAATCCGAGATATATTTCACATAATTTTTAAGGGGAAAGATAAAATTGTTAAATGAAAAATCTCAAACCTGCCAGAAATCAATATAACAGCCTTCAATTAAGAAACTCAGCAAAACTAAAACTTGTATCGTATTGTATTAAGATTAGGTGTATTGATTTACTGGTTAAACAAACTGGCAACAGGTTGGACTATTTGAACAGCCACTTGAAGAAATAAAGAGTCCCCAGGGAGGCTGCAGACAGAGCTTCCCCCATCGATTTACACTAATGACGTGACATTTCTAATAAGTCACATATATTCTAATCACGGATCGGCTGGATGTCTAACAAAAACCTATAGAAAAACACCAGTGAGAAAATGATCAATAAATTGAACAAATAAATGACGACTTAATATCAGAGGAATCACTAAACGAGACAAAAAAAAAAAACTTTTAAATAAGCAGGAATATTCCTGCTTTTATCGATTTAGTGTTGTTCTCATATGACATCAAATCAATAAAAAGGTTGTATGGAATATAAAATTTATATTGCAACAAACCGTTTTTATTCCAAATAGTAATGAATCGTACATGGCATAGATAGAATTCCTTAAAAAAACTCAACCCCTTCATCCAAACTAATGAACCGATTGAACTACTGAAATCCATCCACTTATTCAAATCTATCTATGAACTAATTGTTTCAAGGGAATATAATGGAAAATAGACAATAGCTTCTCTATAAGTAAAAGTATTTTAAAGCCATATTGGCCAGATTAACGGTAAAATATATTCAACTTTTATTGAAAGTTCTGTAATCCAAACTTCTTTTTGTTTGTTTTCATCCAGCACAAAACATTTTATTTGTATTACATAAACGATCATGATAAAGTGTAAAAAAAAATCTATTCAGTGTATGTCTTGTGTAAACTAGATATTTTTTTAAAGAAACACGCCTTAATAACCAATTTAAACATTTTTTTTTTACTGCTTTATCTTTAAAGCAACTCCAGTTGATAGTATGTGAAACAATTAGAGAGTATATGCAATTAGACCAGCCAATTGTGATCAATGAGAATTTTTTTTAGGTAGATTTCATTTTTGACAAATCTTCGCGTTTTACATCCCCCAGGCCCCAAAATCAACGTCAATTCAAAAGTTTATATATACATATATATATTTCACTTTTTCTGAACACGATAACTGCCGTAATTTTGCGCCAATCACTTTCAAATTGATACATAAAATACAATGACCCAAAATATCGGTCGAGTTCGTTAATGGGAAAAATCAGACCATGACGGTAGAAATGGAGAGGCTTTTTCAAGAAAGCAAAATATCGCTATAACTTTCTTATTAAGTAGAATATCGAATTGCTTTAAAGTTCCTACTGCTTTCTAAAACGTATCTATCTAAAAGGGTCTAAAACGTATCTATGTAAAGTTTTTTGATATCACCATCCATTGGACCAGGGAGTGGAAAAAATGGGGTTTGGAAGACAAAAAAAATCATACCTCCCTTAATAGGTATAGTATCGAATCGCTTTAAAGTGGTCGTTAGTTCTTTAAATATTACCTAAAATATTTGTGTGAAACAAACAATTTTTAATATGACCAACCCTTACGGCAAGGAATGACCAAAATGTTGCTGGAATTGTAAGAAGATGGGGCTTGTCGTATGCTAAACATGTGAAACTTTTTTCATATACAACCATTGTCGTATTGAGTAAATTTGAAGTTTTTCTTAACCTTAAGTTGGAAATCTTTTTTATCCCCTACTTAGCACCGGTGAAATCTACCTCCGCCTTTCGGCGTGCCGAAAGGGATTTTTTTTTAATTTCTATGTTTCTCAAAATGTCCTGATTTTAATTGGTGTTCTAAAAACATCAATTTTGTATATTTTAAAAATATTTTAAAAAAAATTAAATATTTTGCAAAATTTTCAAAACTTATGTATTCGAAATCCAAAATCGGTTTTAGAGGACATCCCATGTACAAATTCTTTAATAATATTCAGGTCTTTCTTTAAGTTATTCAGGCAAATTTTTAAAAGCTTCTTTTACATATATATATATATACACACACAGGATATTTTTATATACAAAAACACAATATGTTTATTTAGGATGTACATACACACAAAAGTAATTTCATTTCTTACTTTAAGCTTAAAAATAATATTATGAAATTCTATTTTCAAAAGAAAATCGATTATAATATTTTAATATAAAATGGAAAAACTTCGAAATCGTTACCAATAAAAGAAATAAAATTAAATAAACAAACTAAAAGAACAAAATAAGGTTATATATTCTTTTTTTAAATTCAATTAGTGCTTTAGAAAGTTATGCTTCTGTTTTATTAAACAATATAAATAAAATTATAACTTTAATTTACATAATTGATCAAACATGAATTAACGTTGGCATGATATTTCATTTTACAGTATGTCAAAAAGAAATTCGTGGGTTTTTTGCATTGAATTAAAAAATAAAATAACATAAATAAAACTGTGATTAATTGCTCGCGCATTTACTCATTAATGGTTCTTTGTTTCCTTTTAATCATCTATGCAAACAAAGCACTTATATATACGATTGGCACGTGCGCGCGCGCGCACATACACACATTCAAAAAATGTCCAACTTGTTTAGAACAAAAAATACTATCATACCAGATATTCTGCTTTTCTTTTAAAAGTAAATATATTACAAAATATTATTTAAAGTTTATATTAAGAAATTTGAATTACTTTGTAAATGTATATTTGTTAACTGGATTATTTCTTGTGTTTAATAAAAAATTTAAATCGTAATAAATATATTCAAACCAAATAGAAAGAAAACAACACGCTTTCAATTAATCAAAAATTAAACTTGATCTCGTATATTAAAAATATATGCTGCCAACTTGCATAATGGTTAGCGTTAACGGACTACTACACTAAGCGATGTTATATAACTTATTAAAATAAAATAAACACTTTACATTATGAAACAGATTTTCCTTAGAACTGTTCAACCAATCAAAAGCCAATGACCAATTAAAACCGGATACTGTTTAACGTATCTTTTTACTTTGGTTTATTCCGAATTAGTAGTTAGCAAATAGAGATTAATTTGTAAGTAGACCAATAAGTAACTAAGTTTCAATATTCACTGTTTATACGTTTGTTAATTCTGTCGGATTCTTTAACGCCGGTCTACAAAAGAAAATGCAGAACTTATGACTAATAATAACATATTGCCACAGAAATGTATTATTTAATGTACTTTTTGAAAAACTAAAACAATATTCAGTAAACAAAGTATTTTATCATTGATTTAAATTAATAATTCCATTATTTTCTTAGCAGCAGAAAAAATACGGTATGCAACTCTATATAATGACCATTAATGCAATTTGGCGAAGTTTACGACGCTCGCCAACGCTCGTATTGTAACTTTCTTTTCACTATTGTATTAATGATTATAATTTTAAGCTCGTTGTATAATGAACATATCATCGAACTGGTACTTGATAATCAAAATTTAGATGAAAAACACGTAAGAATATCAAATTATCATTGCCTAAGGTTATTTTTTTTTATAGTTATCAAAATTTTACTTGTCCAAAGGAGGATGAAATGGGAGAAACAATACTGAGATCTGAATTTAAGAGAGCATTAAAAGATTTAAATGGCAGAAAGGCTCCTGGAATAGACGGAATACCTGTAGAATTACTGCGCAGTGCAGGTGAGGAAGCGATTGATAGATTATACAACCTGGTGTGTAATATTTATGAAAATGGGGAATTTCCATCAGACTTCAAAAAAAGTGTTATAGTTATGATACCAAAGAAAGCAGGGGCAGAAAAATGTGAAGAAGACAGAACAATTAGTTTAACTAGTCATGCATCAAAAATCTTAACTAGAATTTTATACAGAAGAATTGAGAGGAGAGTGGAAGAAGTGTTAGGAGAAGACCAATTTGGTTTCAGGAAAAGTATAGGGACAAGGGAAGCAATTTTAGGCCTCAGATTAATAGCAGAAGGAAGATTAAAGAAAAACAAACCAACATACTTGGCGTTTATAGACCTAGAAAAGGCTTTCGATAACGTAGACTGGAATAAAATGTTCAGCATTTAAAAAAAATTAGGGTTCAAATACAGAGATAGAAGAACAATTGCTAACATGTACAGGAACCAAACAGCAACAATAACAATTGAAGAACATAAGAAAGAAGCCCTAATAAGAAAGGGAGTCCGACAAGGATGTTCCCTATCTCCGTTACTTTTTAATCTTTACATGGAACTAGCAGTTAATGATGTTAAAGAACAATTTAGATTCGGAGTAACAGTACAAGGTGAAAAGATAAAGATGCTACGATTTGCTGATGATATAGTAATTCTAGCCGAGAGTAAAAAGGATTTAGAAGAAACAATGAACGGCATAGATGAAGTCCTACGCAAGAACTATCGCATGAAAATAAACAAGAACAAAACAAAAGTAATGAAATGTATTAGAAATAACAAAGATGGACCGCTGAATGTGAAAATAGGAGGAGAAAAGATTATGGAGGTAGAAGAATTTTGTTATTTGGGAAGTAAAATTACTAAAGATGGACGAAGCAGGAGCGATATAAAATGCCGAATAGCACAAGCTAAACGAGCCTTCAGTCAGAAATATAATTTGTTTACATCAAAAATTAATTTAAATGTCAGGAAAAGATTTTTGAAAGTGTAAGTTTGGAGTGTCGCTTTATATGGAAGTGAAACTTGGACAATCGGAGTATCTGAGAAGAAAAGATTAGAAGCTTTTGAAATGTGGTGCTATAGGAGAATGTTAAAAATCAGATGGGTGGATAAAGTGACAAATGAAGAGGTATTGCGGCAAATAGATGAAGAAAGAAGCATTTGGAAAAATATAGTTAAAAGAAGAGACAGACTTATAGGCCACATACTAAGGCATCCTGGAATAGTCGCTTTAATATTGGAAGGACAGGTAGAAGGGAAAAATTGTGTAGGCAGGCCACGTTTGGAGTATGTAAAACAAATTGTTGGGGATGTAGGATGTAGAGGGTATACTGAAATGAAACGACTAGCACTAGATAGGGAATCTTGGAGAGCTGCATCAAACCAGTCAAATGACTAAAGACAAAAAAAAAAACTTGTCCAAAAATCACCTGAAAACGACCTTAAATCGATTGTAACTCTAGAACTCTCCTCAATCTTCATATACAAATATGAGATAAACAACTACAACATATCTAAATTTGAATAAAATTTATCAAGTAGTTTTAGAGATTTTCGAGCCACAAAATTTTATACACAGACGTGTATATATATATATATATATATATATATATATATATAGCTCTGTAATAAATATATTTATATACGTAATATATATAAAAGGAAACTACATTTTAAGTAAATCACATACTCTTCATATCTCAAAACGTAAAAAAAATTGTAAAAAAACTTTTTACCGTACTTTTCTTCGAAAAATCTGTAAGAAAAGTTGATTTCAGAAAAGCGATTTTATGTCTAATGGAAAACTAGTAACAGAAAGATATTAATCAAAATTGTTCTTAAAATTGTATTAGTTCAAGTCATGATAAATGCAAATAATAAAAAGTAAAAATATTTATATGAATTGCAGGAAAAATTAGGAAAAAACTAGAAATTTTAATTATTCAAATCTGGATATTAATATTAAAAACAGCAAATAATATTAGTTTACTTACTGCTTAGTAAATTTCTTCACAAACAAAGTAAAATGATTGTCCTGTTAAATACTTACCTGAAACAAACAAAAATTGTTTTTAATTTCACTAGCCTTAATAGAAAATAAAAGAAAAAGTAATTTAAAAATAATTAAGATACATTTAATAAATAACATAATTGCTGAGATCTCAAAGATATATAAATATATTTTCTAAACTAAGATACGATAAATAAAATTATAGATACGTCAAAATTTAATAGTCTAACTGTAGACTAATAACTGTAGTCTAATTTTAGTAGTCTAACTGAGAATTGAACTTCACCAAACTATATTTAACAATTCATAGTTTTTACTTTCTTGTACGAAGTAAAGGAAGTATTGTTATCGCGAAAAATTTCAGTCTTCAGATTTCAACGGAAATATCCATTTTGACCATCCCTAAATCCATTTTGACTAATTCGGCGTGACGTCTGTACGTACACATGTCCATGTGTATCTCCCATAACTCAAAAACGATTAACCGTAGAACGTTAAAAATTTTTGATTTAGGACTATTGTAACATCTAGTTGTGCACCTCCCCTTCTGATTGCAATCGACTGGACCAAAATTGCTCAAAAAAGCCCAAAATCCAAAACATCTTGATATTTGAATCTTTTTTTAACTGCAGTAATAAGCCGTCATTGTGAGTTTTTCAACGATATATCATACGCAGTACATATTTTCTTTGGTTCCAGAATTATATCTAAAAAGATTTTAATTAATGAAATATTTAGATCTTACAAGGGGAAGGCACATCGGTTAGAATCCGACTTTTTTAATAAATACTTTTTTTTAATTTAAATATATTAATCTATTAATTATTATTAACATCCGATTGTAAAAAAAGTTTTACAATAAATAATAATTCAATAAAACCAGTAAAAAAAAAATTATGAAAAAAATTAGAAGTTATTAGAGAAATAAAATTTTATGTACTTTTAAAAATGTGTGTACGTATTTAATAGGCGTACAAGAAAGGGTATGTGGTGTCCACATCAGATTTGGTGAAACATCTGATTAATCGTTTTTGTTTTCATTTTGTTGATGGTTACAACATAATAATTAAAAAAAAACAACATAGTATTAGGTTAGATATAACATTTATTTAAAGAGTAATAACGGAACTTTTACTCTATCCTATTATTTGAGGTAAGATTGTTGAATTAATAATTGTATAAATATTTGATGTTAATAAGCACTAATATTTTAGCAATTTTGTGACTGTTGATTTGATTAAAGAATTGAAAGATCGTGTTTCACTTTCAAATGAAATAAGTTTAAATGAAGTGCAGCAAAAAAGTTTGAATATGTAATTTAATAGGCGTACAATTAAGGCATTTAGTGTCCACATGAGATTTTTTTAAATCTGATTTACAGGTAAAGTAGCGACGATTATAACTGAACCGACCAGTTATAAATAAATGAGTGATAATAATAATAATAAAATAAGGTAGTCGATCCGCGATGAAGCTTTAAAAATCCAAATTGTAAACGCGATTTGAATAACTTAATTTTCTATGAATTCCAAAAGATTGAAATTATTTTATATTAAATTATTTATTTAATTCGAAAAATTATTTTTATTATTTACAGAAAGTGTAAAAGCACAACCTAACATAAGAAAATTATTTTATATATAAATAAAACTACACAGTAAAACCGATATTCTTTTTAAATACGTCACAAATATGTAAATGTTTAAAATAAATATAACAAAAATTTAAAAATTAAAAATATTCTATTTGTTATAAGAATTTATTTAAAATTTAATATTGGTTCATTTGTTAAAAACTATTTTTCTTATCATATCATATTTTTAAAAATTAAAAGTAAAATGAATAACCTAATTCTATTTTTATTCCTAATTTCTAATTTCTATTTTTATAGATCAAAACTATTTCTTAAAAAAAAAACTGAAATATTTATCACAGAAAATATAGTCATAAAATCAAAATTTAAACCTGTCTAATCCGAACATAAAAACTATTATTTTAGCTTAAGTTTATTTTCCTAAATTACAAAATTTATTTTCTAAAATTTAATGAAGTTTGTAATATTATTAATTTTTTTTATAGTCGCATCAACATGACTAATTGTTGTTATCGATTCATCAAGATTATATTTATAACTGAAAATGCACCAGTAAAATGTATAGTCTTGTACAAACTCAAAGCGACCATTCCTGAGACGTGTGGTTATTGAACCACAACCACCAAAGTACAGCAATATCCACGGTCTAGTATCCAAATCCGTTTAAAAGTAACTACTTTTACTAGGATTTAAAACCTTACAACTATCGACTTCAGAATCAGCTGATTTACGAAGACCAGTTACCACTAGACCAACCCGGTAGGTTTTTAGCTAATTTTATATTATCACTTTTAATTAATTTTATAAAAATTACTGAATATATATATATATATATACAATAAAACGAGTCTCTCAAAATTATACCTCACCTTCTTGAGAAAATTAAAATATTTTACTAAAATACTAAATATTACAAACACTGTTTTTAGCAACAATTGAAATTACTCGTAAAATTATAAAAAATACAATTTTTGTTCAAATGAGGTTCATATTATCATCTACAATTAAAAAAAATTTATTGGATCTAAACAAAAGCTATATAAATTTTTCAGTATAGACCCTGTGAAACATACACATGATGGTTCCAGGTAAAATAAAATTAAAGTTTATTTTATTTTATGGGAAAGGGGGCTACAATTACGCTATGAAATTATAGTTTTCCTATTAACACTTATCGATTAAAATTTATCGTAATATTTTTTGTTGTATAAAACACAAAAGCAATTCTAAATTTCAATCTAATAATCTTAAAAAAAGATTGTATTAAATAAATAACTAATTGTTTAAACAAATTGTTTACTGATAAATTTTAAAATGAGATAAAAATAAGATAAATTTTGAAAAAATTAACAATTCAATTTGAGAAATGAGCTTGGCATACATAAAATACTATTTTTTGTTACACATAAATAATAAAAATGAGTGAAAACAATATATATAAAATTCATGGAACAATACAACAGAAGAGGTTCATTAACTCATGTCTTTTTCTTACGGGTATAAAAGCAGAACAGAGTTCCCTTTCAGAGAGATCAGAGAAGCGAAAATAATCAGAATAGAATATCAGAGTAATTATGTTCATTTTACAACCAGTTCCTATAGTGAACAGAGTGAAGGTGTAACTCGTAGGATTGAATATCATCTGCAATTCGGTGCGTTTCTCAATGTGAAAACAATATAGAAAACCACTTCATTCCTCACTTTCTCGTGTAAGTCTAGTACGGTATGGTCATTGTAAATCAGCTAATTTTGAGTTGTAAGTTTTCAAATCGTAGTAAAAGTAGTTACTTTTAAACGGATTTGGATACTATATCGTGGATATTGCTGTACTGTGGTGGTTGGGGTTCAATTAACCACACGCCTCAGGAATGGTTGTTCTGAGTCTGTTTAAGACCATACATTTCACCGGTGCATTACAGGTTCCGAAACTAACTTATGATTCATTTTTAGTCGTCTACAACCTCCGATGATAGCATTTGACATACATACAATTTAAAAAAAATATCACATATTGTGATCAATCACAAATTAATAACGGCTAGTTTCTCATTAGTATTTACAGCTTTAATGAGAAAAACCATTTTTATCCTTTTTTGTTATCGTAAAATCTAAAAAATACAAAAAAAGAAACGTATTCTACGTAAAAAAAATCCATACACAAATAATTTCATGCAACTATTGAGTGCACGCAAAACGATTTTACACTTGTTCCCAACAATAAGTCGATCACAAATCACAACAGGATAATATATATCTTTAAGAAAAAGCAAAATAAAATTATTATTATAAAAAGCCTTTCATACTAAACAATCGAAAAGAAGAAACTATACTAGATTTAAATCGCTTAAGATAAAGGATATCTTTTAAAAACAATCAGTTCCCCTCGCCGTAGAGGATTTATAAAACAAGAGCTAGGTAAGGGACAATAGACGTCCTGCGGGCGAAGATACCTACATAAATTTTAGATACAAACACTAATGACAGTTATAATCCTTAACCCCATAACTCACATCTTTAAGTATATTCTACATCCATATATCCCCTACGGAACCGAATAAGAGAAAAGGGAACGTTAGATAAAGTAGGAATGAGTTAGATCGAGAGGGAAACAGGAATATATACTCAAGATATAACTTTCACGGTTTGCCACCCGAGTTATGATGGCTTCTACTGTAGTAATTCTATGCTGTTTGGAGACAACATATGACTGCTCATTTGCCTGTGATGAATGAACTGTTCTTATAAAAATTCTTTAGTGCTAGAGGATTGACTGTTCATAATACGGTTCTGGTTTATTTCAAAACTAATTTTATGCAACGATCTTGTTCTCTCTCTCTCTCTCTGTCTATATATATATATATGTACCCAATTATACATATGAAATAAGAGTCATAATTGTATAATAATAAAAAATGAACAAAAAATAAACAATCGAGGAAAAAAACCAATAAAAGAGTATAAAAAAACAGAATGGTAATTAAATTACATCAAATCTGATCTACTATATAATAATTAAAATTAATTCACAGTTAATTGAAAATATTAATAATAACAAAGTTTTTATAAATTTTATTTTTAGTTTTTAATTTAAACTCTAAGACTTACGTAATATTTCATAAATAATAATCAACATATAAAGTCACTCAGTCATATTTGAAAAGATGAATCCATGAATTTGATGTCTTTAACAATGTGAAATTACTTATGCATGAAACGCATCAATTATTATAAGGACTTTTAAGAAGAAAAAGTTGATTAAGTCAATATAAGTTAATAGTCAATATTGATTTAAAAAACTAAAGGTTTTAGATTAAATGGAAGAAATGTTTGTTAAAGATCTTTCTATACTTCTGTTACATCTAATTTAAAATTTCTGATATTTTTTGTGGATAATTGAGTTAGTAAAGAATTTAAATCGTTCATAAAGACGACGGTGAAATTTGTTGTTAAATAATTTTGTCATTTCTTTTATAAAGATACATTAGGACTTGAGGATTAAATGAGATCACTTGCATAAAAGAGGACAACGAGTATTATACTTCTACTATTAAATTTAAATTCTTGGATTTTTTTTAATAGTGTAATTTTAAAAGCTTTAGCGATTAGTTAGATTCCATACACGTAAAGATCTTATGAAACTGTTATATACCTTCAATCTTTCTTTAATATATTTGATTTATAGAAGGGTATGTATGAGCTGATTTTTTAACTCGCATCTAATTATTTAAATTTGGTTGTTCCTACCGCCAAGTAAGGATCTGTAAGTCATCAGTTGAAGCGATGGACAAAATTTCCGTATCGTCGACGTAAATGGCAGACCGTTTATGATTTACAGTTGATAAGGTAAATTTACGTGCGTTACAATGGATTTGAAGAAAAAGCTGAATGCTGCGCAAGAAAATTTAACTCGATAGTAAAATTACTTAAAACCTATAAAGATTTTCATAATAACGGCGAAAACCTACAAGAGATTTGGCATGTTGACAAACCACAAACCATAGTATGTTTCGGACAGTTAAAGAAAACATTTCTCTCCTTACTTTTACTTTCCCGTCTAGATTTGTGCTTCCCGTCTAGAGCTACAGCTCTAAAAGGGAAAGTATTGCAATTGATCCAATTTGGAGATATGCGTATTTCACCGGATCTTTACGTTTAGATATCTATTGAACCCAAAAAACCGAATGGAAATTTTCCGGATGTTAATGTTCTTATGTACGTGTTTGTGTTTGGTGTTGGCCTCTAAATTACCTCATATCTGCGGAACAACTGGGCCAATTTCGACCAAACTTGGAAACTTGGTCAGATTACTTCTTTATATAGGGCACTGATGCCATTAAATTTTCAAAAAATGTCAATGGAGTGAGGCTGTAGAGCAAGGTCACCGTCAGTATCTCGAGGTTTTATTTAATTATGGTCATATTTTTCTTAGTCACATTTTGTTAACATTTAAAAAATAACAATATTTTTTTTTTAAATTTGCAAAACCGCACCCCCACCCCAAAATTCTCAAAAGGCTTAGTAAGAAAACTGCGTTAATAATACCCTCTGTCACCACAAGAAGCGCTGATGTCCCAGTCCACCATCTTGGAACTTCCCTTTTTCCCTTTGGAAAATTCTGTTTTTCTTCGTCCTCTTGGACCGGAAAATTTGAAATTCCACAGGATTGCCAACAAAATTATTTTTTAAATATTAATTATTTATTTTATTTTATTCAGTTAATATTTCAAAGGTTGGTAGTACTGATGTTTAGCTGATGTTCGCCTATGTTGTGACGTCATAGGTGAGTGGTACAATTAAATAAATCAATAATGTTTAAAGGGTAAATAAAGTAATTCGGTCTGGCTGGGTCTCAAACTCGATCGTTCAGTTGACTCAGTACCTAGTGCGTTAAGCCTCGCAGCCACACCAGTCTGCTGACTGTACAAGCGATGTATGTTGTGAAATTACATTAGTTTAGTTAGTGCTGACCATCGCCGCTAGCACCGCCACAGCTGCGTGAATTAAATACGATATGTGCGCGCTCTTTAGTTAGAATCATTGAATTAAATAAACGAAAATATATTATACTTAAATAAAATTATAAATATTTTAAATTAAGTTGTGTGTGAAAGACTTGCATCAGAAACAACCCAGTCAACCCACAGGTCAAGAAAACACATTAAATTTCTAACCCTAAAGTTCATAACATACAATTCTACGTCAATATTTATATATTTCATCTTGATATTTCTGCATTTCACTTACAGACTCAAATACATATCTCTTTTTTAAATTATATCCTATCATAGTGCAATAAAGAATCCATATTATTCATAAAATGTTAAATAATATTTAGTTTTCTACTATAAGTTATATTTCAGGCAAACTTTATAATAATTATTCCTTTTTATTTGACTATAAATTTATCCTTTAATTTTATTTCCTTTATAACGTTCTTCATTTAAATATTAAAAAATACTAATAACAGTCAGTAAACCTCTCTCGGTCTTAATTTATCTGTCGTTTTCAATTTTTACGATCTTATAAAAATATAAGTACTATATAAAACGTAACAGTAATTTTCAAATAAAAACGGTAAATAATTTTTCATTACCTGAATATTTTAGAAAATCTTGTTATGATGCAAAAAAATATCATTTTATAAAACTCATAAAATTACTACTAAAAACAAAAATATATTGACAATTTTAAACCCAGGAAATTCATTTATTTAAACAAGCTCTTACAGTTAGTTGTAAGCGGATGAGGCTGTTATGTTTGTTTTCTCTTTATATTATAAACTATAGAATACTGATAGAACAAAAGCTGTTGTAGTTTTATAATGGGTTCTTACAAACAGTTCAGCGTCATTAAATCATGATGCTATTTTACAGTTTATTATTGCTTTTCCATAATAAAAAGTACAAAGTAAACTCCTTTGAGGTGAACACGTATACTAACAGTAGCAGTTACGTTATATCACGATAAGGCTTCAAGATGGTGCAAACATTAAACTACTATGCTGCACAAAGAACCCTTTGATAAAAAATGAGAATTGTTACTGAAAAACAACACGAAATTTCTAATAAATTACACAAAACGATTCGTTTTATAACGTGAATTCTTTTCCCCCACCATTTTGTTTTTAAATAAAACATTAAACTGCGAATTAAAATTGATTAATCCAAGATTTATTTTAATAAGTTTAAAAAATATTTCATATAAAAATTGATAACTCGTAAATCGGAACAAATTTTTAATTTCTTTGCTAACTTTCGTTTTTTTAAAAACTACATATTTGTCTCTATGTCTTTCCTGTTATTTATTTGTATGTATCCATTTTAATCTTTCACAGTGTTTTTATCCTTTACGTGTCCTTACATAGTCATAATAATTGACCGCAAGAGCCTTAATAAATATATGAGGTCTTCCATATAAATGAAGTTCTTTCATTTGTTCATCGTTTTCAATTTTCTACGTAACAAAATGCCTTCATATAAAACTTTTATATACCCAACCGAATCTTTTGAAAAATCACATTTTCAATACTTTTAATCTTGAATTACTAAAGTATAGGAAATTTAATAGTTTTTCTTC
This sequence comes from Lycorma delicatula, assembly GCF_047948215.1. NCBI lineage: Eukaryota > Metazoa > Arthropoda > Insecta > Hemiptera > Fulgoridae > Lycorma > Lycorma delicatula. Next base: position 46,698,619 of record NC_134459.1, read on the forward strand.
TTCTTTTTTAAATCGATATAAATAACCAGTTCAACAATTTTAACAAAATACAATTATAAAAAAATTACTGTAATAATAAAAATTTTCTTTGAATATTCGGAACGAGTATCGCTTTCAGTTACGTATAAATACGTGCAACGATCATTCTATTCTAAAAGGTAAATTCACGATTTTAAACTAGTTTAAATGTATTATTATACATAATTACTTTTTTTTTTTTTTTTAAAAGACAGAAAATTAACAATCGCCGGAACAGACGTCAAACATAGAAGATGGATATATGAATAAAATGGAAATTAAACTACGTCAGTTGTTTTGGCTAGACGACAATAAATCACAGTTTTTTTTTTTAGAAAATAAAATTCTATTTAATATAAAATAATAACAGAAACTTAACGTACATGATAAGATTATGGAAAACGTCCGACACAAAATAGCTGATGTTGAAATACTTCGAAGTTGTCGGTCAAAGTGTTTAATGATCTTCAACCGCTGACCGCGAAAGAAACGTTACACGATAAATATTTTACAATAACAGCGATAAAAGAATAAATTATTCTAAAAAAGAATGAAAAATATCTCGAAAAGTTTAAATTTTATCAAACTTTATTAGTAATCGATCGATCAATATCTTTAGATAATAGTCAAGACATTCGTATATAATGAAGGTAAAAAATACTTGTGTGATAAAATACTCTAATATTTCGTTATGAAGAAAAATAATGGTTATTGATTTCAACAAAAATAAGTTTGTAATACTTTATGATAAACTAAATAAGATTTAATTTAGGACAATCAAATAAATAATGTTTGTATAGCTCATATATATAGATTTGAATTCCGCAATAAAACAGAACTATATTCATAAAATTAACCGAACATTTATTCATGAAATTAACTGGTTAGCGAATTAATATGCTTATCATTACTGTAACGCATATCAGACTGTGCTTTAGACACAATTTCTTTAAAATGAAGAGTACGTAAAATTTAATTTCACTAATAACTTCTGATTTTTTTTCATATTTCTTTCTTTGTTATTGAATTATTTATTGTAAAACTTTTTTAAAATATCAGGTTAATAAATCAATATATTTAAATTTAAAAAAAATTAAATGAAGTCGAATTCGAACCGATGTGCCTTCCCCTTGTAAGATCAAAACATTTAATTTATTAAAATGTTATCTGGTTATAACTCTGGAACCAAAGAAAACATTTACCACTTATGATATATCGTTAAAAGGTTCTCAAAAAGGGATTATTACTGCAAAAAAGAAAAGACTAAAATTAAAATTTTTTGTGCATTTTTCGTGAAGTCGATTGCAATCAAAATATCAGGTGCCCAACTAGATGTTACAAAAGTCCTAAATCCAAATTTCAACATCCTACGGCTAATCGATTTTGAGTTATGCGAGATACATACGTACATACGTAGAGACATCACGCCAAAACTAGTCAAAATGGATTTAGAAATTATCAAAATGGATATTTCCGTTAAAATCTGAAAACCGACATTTTTCGCGATCACTTCCTTTATTTTTTACAAGGAAGTAAAAATTAAGAGTTAGAACAAAAAACAAAAAAATATGACAAAAACAAAAATTATAGATGGGGAGTATAATTTTTAAAAAAATGTTCGTGTATACGTTTACATCAAAGCATGTAGCATATAGCTTTGTATATAAGCAAGCTTAAGTAAAGTTTTCTTTAAATCTAATATCCCCATCAATAAAAGCTAAAAATCAGAAAAGAGAATTTTCATAAAACGTTTCTGCATTTGAGGTTCACGGTCTGTAATTTTTTTTAAATTGTAGACATTTCATGATAATTCTGTAAATGAGGTACAAACTTTGAAAAATGTTTTGAAAGTTATTTAAACCGAAGGGAGGTAGTACAAAAACATATATATTTTAATTTTAAGAAAAGGTGGTAAATTATATGAAAAGATTTTTTTATTATTTTATTATATTATTTTATTATCTATAAATGAATTGTAGGTAACAAATCTGCTTTAATAAAGTTTTCTCTAAAATGCCTCTGAAGAAAATCAAAATGATTTTTTTCGTGATGTCCCCCATCCTTGAACACATTTCGAAAAAAAGAATTACTATGATCAATGCCCCATATATAGAAATATTTAAGTCAAATTTGAGAAACTTTTTTCGGTCAATCTTGAGATATAAAGCCAAAAACAGTGCGACTCATATCCGTATATAAGAACACATATGTTTTTTGGGTCTAGATGAAGTAGTTAGATCCAAAAACGTAAAAATTTGCAAAAACATTTTTAACCCATTTTTTGATATGATCTCCATACTTTCGCCTTAATATATTACGGCGAACTTACTCTAGCACTTTTCGCCTGGAAAATAAGATATATGTTGAGAAAATAAAATATATAAGTGGAGATAAAACGATATTTGTTGACATTTAGTAGCGTTATTCCATATCTGAACGTAAAAAATGTAAGGTAAGGCTTTTATTTAAATGCAACATTTTGATGTGTTGATGAACGATGTTTTTTCATTTTCATCAAATGTACACTTTTTTCATTCATAAGTTTAGTTTACAGAACCACGTAAAACATCCATTTTCCTCATAACTACGTGCAACCTTATTTTTCAATTGACGTTAACTCAATAATGTAAGTGAATAAAAATTTACTTTGTCCCTCAATTTTTATTTATAATAGGTTCCGGTTTTAAGGAACCATTAATAAATTTACTATTGACACGAAAATTTTTTTTATAAGATTATCGGCTCAACTGCAATGGTCATTAGCCCAAATGCAAATCTGTAGCGTTTGAGAAATGCCATGCCTAACCGGGATTTGAACCCGGGACCTCCGAATGAAAGGCCGAGATGGTACTACTCCGCCAAAGAAGAGAGGTCCCCAGCAAGAACCGTCAATAAAATATATACAAGTCAAATAGTTCACTTGTAAGAAAAGCAAATAAAAAAAATTTATATATATAAAAAGATTACGTCTAATAACACGAATAACATAGCAAGAAAACCGAATTATACTATAATCTAACAATCAAAAGTAAAGCTAAAATAAAACAGTGCTATAGTAACATATGAAAGCGGTAATAATGAATTTAGGTTTCGGATGAAATAATAAAGAAGACGGTCACCATTCCAGAGCCAAATTTGAAGAAAATTTGTTCGGTCAATCCTGGGATATAAGGCCAAAAGCAGTGTGACACAAACGTACGGATGTATGTGCGTAACATACATACGATCATATAAAACATACACGCATACGTTTTTTTTTGTCTAGATGAACTAGTTAGATCCTAAAACGTAAAAATATCAAAACAAACAAAGTATCAAGTAGACTCTTCCAGATCCTGTACCTCGATGGCGGTTCAGACGCCTTACATCCTCGCTGTTGTCGAGAAGACTTTACAGCTAGATGGTTAGAATAATTTTTTAATCGTTTTAATAACTTTTTAATAATTGTTTGTATGTAGAGCTGAATTTTTGGATATGTTCTCGAACAAAAGGTAATACCAAATAATCTTGAATTTCCTTGTTTCTAGAAAGTACGGGGCCTCCGATATGGTTTTCACCTACTTAATCTAGAACGTTGTAAAATTTCAACATTGGTGCTGCTCGTTGTATTCCATTGTTTGATGCCATATTTCCAAATCGTAACTATGTATATTAACTGTTTGTTGGGCAACAATAAATATGAACTGTTGCCAAACAACCAGTATACCTGTTTAAACTTGATGTTTAGCTGCTACTTTTTTGCTCTCACGTGGATGTTCCGTATCAAGTTACAATAAAGGTGATGCCCGAGTTTTCGTTTACAGTCCGTGCGTGGAATTAAAATGCCATTTAGGTGGACTCGTGGACATCGTAAATGTTACACGATTCGATTTAGGTTGATTTATCTTCATTCTCCATTCAGTCAGCCACGCGTTGATTAGGCCTAACACTGATTGGAGCTTCGTTGAAGAATAATATGGGTCTTTATTTTCACTAGGTTCTGCGTGTCAAAAAAAGGAGGCGACAGAAACGTCCGGAATTGGAAGGAACACAAAGAAATTCAATACAAAACGGATCCAAAATCAGTGAATAAAAATATAAAAAATTTTATTCCATTTGAAATCAAAAATTCAGAAAAATAAGGTATTCTATGCTACCTCAACAAAGCTTTGAATTATAACTAGGTAATATCTGCCCTTTTAAATATCCCTCAAATCTTTTTGTATTACATAATAATTTTCTACAGAGCAGCATATTTGTATTCCTTCCGGAAGTAAATATTTATTCGCTTGATAAGCCTACCGATCTCTTATCATATACTTTTTTTTTTATCTTTGACCGTAAAAGAAAAATTGATTTGGTGACTTAGTAAGAGCAACAAACATACAAAAATATCTCTCAAAGCCCTTTTCTTTTGTATCTCCAGGGGATCATTACGGAATAAATTCAAGACAATTTATATACTCTAAAAATAATTTAAAATACTCTCGTATAAATTAATACTAATTTATAATAATTTTAAATATGAAAACAATGTAATAAAACTATAGTAATATTTTAATTCGTTGATACGTAACTTGATTCGGTAAATAAACAGAATAAAAGGTTTGTTTAAAATTTATCTTGCATTTAGTAGAAAAAAGGAAGGGGCCAGAAAGGGGGAAAAGATTATAAAGAAGAAGGGAGAAGTAAATATTGAAAGAGCAATCCTGCGACATAATGGGCTCGCCTAGGCCCGAGTCGCAGCCCCCACACAAAACATACGAACTCCCAGCACGCGTTTATGCACACACAACAACGAAGAGTGTATACACAAAAGCGACATTTTTAAATGACACAAAACACATACGCATAAAAGAAGTAACAAACAAAATTTATTGTCTGAATTGAAAAGGAATTTAAGTGTAGGATGTTCCACGACGCCGACACATTTACTATTGTCGTATAAATCACGTTCCTTGCGTTCAAGCTTTTAATTCTGAAATTGAAATTTAGCGAACGACATGTTCTGGTCAATCGGTAATACAGTGAAATGGTTTGTCTCATAGTGATTTATTAATTATTTATTTCTTGTCAGTGTTTGGAATATTTAACTGTCGGTGTGGTGTAAGACAGCCTTAACTTCTTTCAATAAATGAAAGATGTTTCCTTTTCGTGTGTACAATGACAGCCCGACTACGCAACAATGAGAATTTCGAAAATTCATTTAAAGATTAAAAAATAGTTTCATAAACGTTAAAAAAAAATCCATGTTGTTCTTATTTTACTCCCCAATTTTTATTTTTATTTATCTATATATGATTTTACTTCATTGCTAAAATATGTATTCAAAATATTTAATAAAAATTAAAGAAACGTACTATTTTTGACAAACTGTTAATCTTATGACACCCATACAAAGCACATTGAAAGAATTTGTACATAAAAGACCTGTAAACTGAATATTAACCAATGATTTTTTATTGTCTTTGCCCGGTGGAAACTTTTTTGACCTGCAGTATACTGATTATGAAGTTTTCAAGTAATAGGCAGTAATTTAATCACAAATTATCTTAACAAATTAAAAGGAAACCGGTATATCTGTGTTTATGAACTGGTTAAGAAAATGTGTAAAACAAGAAAATGATCTATATTTAAAGTGATATTTGAGAATATCATTTAAATAAAATGACAGTAATTATTTTGGGCTAATGCAACCGATAAAAAATTACTTTCACGGAATACTGCATGTGAAAAAGAGCCACAAAATCAGCTACATAGGATGTTATTACTTAATAATTACAGTCTACTTTCCTATGCACCGCAGATATTTTAAGCACTGTTTTTTGTTTTGTTTTTTTAATATCACTTCGTCACCTTTATAATGATTATTTATACATATCTTCTTATCTAGTTTTTCAAAATGCACATAGTATCAGTTTTCTGTTCTTGTTTAATAAGTAATAAAACAATTATTGTACTCCAGTCTGAAATTATTATTACTTGGAAATTGGGTAATAATTATTAACCTAAAAAAATACCAAATTTAATGAGCAAAATGAAAAAAAAATTATTCACTTAATAAGTATATTTTCAGAATTTAGTTTTCAAGCATCTTACACAGGCGTGAGTCGAGTAGGGTAAAAGGAAACAAACAAAGAAAATTTATTTTGAAAATCTTTTTCAGTAATTTTATAGATAAATAATAATAAATAAATAAAATGACCTAGTTTAACTAAAAAATAAAAAATAAACAAATAAAGAATAAAATAACTTCTTTTCATTTTTTTTACAATATTTTTGCAGTGAATTGTTGACCCACAAAATAATAAGCAAATATAGAACGCGATTAATAAAATTTATGCAATAAGTGAAGAAGCCATTACTGCAAATATTAGAAGAAAAAACTCTGAACATAAATTAAATTTTTTTTTCCAAAAAAGAAAGCAAAATTTGCAGAAAATATTAGGCGGCGGAGTTTAATTTTTTCTCCATTAAATTCTTCAACTTCTTACTTAATTTCCTCTACGAAATAAGTTAAGTTTTATGAAATTAAATGTAATTTTTTATTCTATTTATAATTTTTTTCTTTTAGCTTCCGGGACCACCGTTAAGTATTGCTTCAGAGGATGAGATAAAATGACAATTTTGTAGCATGTGAAAACGCCATCCCTGATCAGGATTCGAACACGGGACCTCCAGATGAAAAGCCGAGACGCTACCACTCGCGCCACGGAGGCCGGAGCTATTTATAAATCTTGATTTCAAAAAATTTTATTTTTTCTGCTTTTTATTTATTGCCGTATAGTGATTGAAATATATATTATACTTCAAAACATATTTTTTCTTTTACACGACATTACAAAAATAAACTATTTTAAATCTAACTTTAGTAACGCTACATATTTTAACGTCAAACGTGTTAAAATGTGTACGCTGGACTCGTAAAACAAAGTACATTTTATTTTTGTATATTATCAGTTTTCTAAAAACAAATTGCAAAAGAAATATACTTGAAATTTTTATAGTCTTTTAAAATGAGCCACAGTATTGCAAAAATTCTGAAATTTATCAAATAATTTAAATTTTATTCATTAAAAGTAATAAAGGGTTAAAAAAGGACAAAAATTATTACATGAGAACATTTTTTAAACTTTTTAGTAAGTAAAGTAACTTTTTTTAAATTTATTAACGATATAGAATTCGACATAAAAATAATGTTTAATCGGACTATTACTCCAGAAGAAAATTAATGTATTAGGTAATAAGTTTATATAATATTTATTTATGTATTTGCTAGTGAACACATAGTTACTGAAAGGATCTATTAATTTTCATAAAATGTGTGCAAGATATTATTTTAAAAACCCGAGTAACAGTAGATATTCGAAGATTTGAAGAATGAAGATTTTTAGATGGTGGTGGCAATTAATAAGATGAAATATCATAACTGCTTGAACCCAAATAACTTTTAAAAAGAGGGTTCCAAAATATAAACATATATATAATTATTTCAAAATTATATTATAGATGCAATAAAACCAAAAATAATTATGCAACGTTTAAACAAATATCAAACAAAAAGCAAATAAATATGGTTATTAAAATAAATTCAAAGGAGGTAATTACTCAAAAAAAAATAATAATAAATAACTATTGCGATTGTTAAATGATCGTTATTAGACATTGAAGAGTTATTAATAAACATATTGTCAACGATATCAAAAAAATATACAACATTTGATTATCATCTAATAAATCAATGTACAGTTGCAAAATATACGTATTATAAATAAAAAAATCTAATCGATCTAAATAGTAAATAAATTATTTTTAATAGGAAAGAAGGATACCCAATGATTTCTTATGGTTAGATTCTCTAACCACGAATGGCTGAAGGAGCTTTGCAAATGTTAGCCTTTTATTTTTGTTACAAAATAGCGGGCAATAACAGCTATGGTCGTTAGCGCGTGAAAATTGGTAGCGTATGAAAACCCACCGGGTTGGTCTAGGAATAAACTCGTCATTCCAAGTCAGCTGATTTCCAAGTCGAGAATTCTAAGGTTCAATTCCTAGTAAAGGCAGTTATTTTAATACGGATTTGAATACTAGGTCGTGGGTACCGGTGTTCTTTGGTAGTTGAATATCAATTAACCACAAATCTCAGGAATGGTCGACCTGAGATTGTTTAAGACTACATTTCATTTACATTCCTACATATCATCCTCATTAATCCTCTGAAATAATACCTTACGGTGATTCTGGAAACTACACAGAAAAGAAAGATGGTAGGGTATGAAGAGACAACATGCCTGACCAGGATTCAAACCGGGAATCTCCGCACAAAATGCTAAGATGCTATCTTTTTAGCCATGGATGTGGGCGATATTATTAATCTATTTAAATTTAAATAAGTAGAAAAAATTTTTAAATGAAAAAAGTACGTATTTGAATTACATTCCCGTCTAACGGTATAGCCGTAGAAGATAAAGTATTGTAATCGGTCTAATTTGGTCATATGCGGTTTTCACCGGATCTTAACATTTTGACACCTAAGGAATCCAAAAAACCGGATGGAAATTTTCCGTATATTAATATTCTTATTCACGTGTGTATGTGCGCGCGCGGGCTCTGTTGGCCTCTAAATCACCTTATATCTCCAGAACTACTGGACCGATTTTGATCAAACAAGGTCAGATTACTTCTATATATGGGACATTGGTGCCATTAAATTTTTAATTTAAAAGGTCATGGTTAAGGTAAGGCTGGAGAGAAATGTCACCGCAGTACCTCGGGATTTCGCCTAAGGTTTTATTTTTCTTAGGAAAATTTATTAACAATTAAAAAATAATATTTGGCAAAAAAATCCTTTTTCAAAATCGCACCCCCACCCCAAAAATGCTATAAACTAGTGGCTAAGTAGCTAAACTGCGGCAATAGTACCTCCTCACCCCAAGGAGCATTAGTGTAGCAATAACGTATGGCTGGGCAAAATAAAATCATATTTAAGTAAAATGATAAATATTTTTAAGTTGTGTGTATGTGTGAGTAAGCCGTGCATCAGATAAACGCCGCGTGACGGGAAAGTCCTACCACTGTGTTGACAGCATTTTTTTTATGAGATTCAAAATAAAGAATTTATTCTAGCATAGATTAAAACCGTTATAATAAAAATAATCAGATTTATATAATCAATTACTTTTGATTCAATAATAAATAATTCAAATAAATTAGTAAAAAATTTACATAGGATCCTTCAAAGTAACGTGATACTTTAAGCGTTACACCGAATATGAAATTTATATTATACATAATTGTTATTCATTTATTAAACTTTGAAAAAAGGCGTGTATGATATCTGAATGACAACATGCAATTACAGATGTCTTATAACACCATACCGTATTGTTATAGAAAACAATAACAAAATGGACAGTGGATTAATTTTTTTCTGCCCACTCGTAACTATAACCAAACGTAAAAATAGTGACAAATATATGTTATTATATTTTTTTTTGTTTTTATAATGAACTAGTCTTTAATAGAACAGCACTTATTGTATCTAAAGAAAAATAATTTAATGAAATAAAACCAAACCTTACGGCTGCAAATTTTTACATACAAATTTTCCATTTTAAGTAAACAGATAATTCATACCATCCGATTTAAATAAAATTTTGTTAACGACCGTAATCGACCAGCTGGGATCGGGATTAGTATTTCTCTTAACAATGTTAAAGTTCTAGATTTGATTGATAGCAAAATAGATGTTTTCAAAATTCATATAATTTTCTTTATAAAATACCGTATTTGCTTGTGTAACTTTTTTCTTAAAAACTAACATGAAATTTATGGGTTCGCGTGATACGCGAGGATTTCCAAATGAAGGTACAATATTTGTATTTACCACTTTATTACATATTGTGGTATAATATATTAATATACGATAGTAATTTAAACAGATCGTAGGGTGTATTCTAATTAGTTTTGATTTCACGTCAGTAACTTAATGTTGAGTCTTATACATTAATAAAATTGACCATTTATAAAAAAAAAAATTGTTAAGCATTTTGTTTATCTCCCCATTTCCGGTTAGAAGATAAGATCATCTTCAAACAATCAAAATATAAAAGAACCAACAAATAAACAAAAAAAAAAATACAAAAAAAGAGAAGCATTTATATAAAAACTATAAGAAAAGCTAATATAAGGGAAAAAAAAGAATCAGAAGAAAATAAATAATAAATTATACGTTAACTATAAATAAAAGTAACACCCACAAAATAAAAAAATAAACATAAAAACTCCAAAATAAAGTCCCTTGAATAAAACAACTTATATTATTATTTATCACACTACATTTTTGTATAGGACAAAAGTCGTCTCAGCTAAACAAATTTGAGTATTAATTTTGTTTTAATTGAGTGAGGGTAGATTGTGTTCAGTATATACTTACACTAAGTTTTGCAGTTTGTACTTTAAGCGAGCTAGTAAAAATGAGATCTGTAAAACGTTTGTCTTCATTTACGGTATGAGAAAAATTTAAAGTTATTCGCTTAGCTGAGAGAATCGGTAATCATGCAGCAGGCCGTAAATATGATACTTCAGAATCATGTATAAGAGATTGTAGAGAGTAAAAGGAGAAGTTTAAGGATAGTTGTAAAATTAGAAAACATTTCACGACGGAGTTCGGAAGTTTCCTAAAGTAGAAGAGCAATTGTTTTGTATTTGCTGTATCAACAGATATATCACAATTAAAAGTAGCTCGAATTGTGACTGAACTACAAACACAGATTTTAAAAGCAAGTTGAGGATGGTTAAATCGTTTTTTGAAAAGGTATCAACCTATTTGTCAACGTTTGCCGTATGCCTTTAACGAAAAATTACTCGACTTTCAGAGACATATTAATTCATTTACAAGAAAATAACTTTTTCAAAAATAAATCAATTGAAAATTTCACGTGTTAACTTTTTTTTTCACTTTTGTTTAACAACAAAGTAAACTTAAATAGCCAAATAACAAATCGGTTGTATATGCCTTTGACATTCTTAATATCATTTCTGATATTTAAAAAATAGAAAAACCAGTACAATAAATTCTTTATAAAAAATTATGAATGTTGAATCCAAATATAATTCACAATTGACGTGTTAAATATTTAAAAAAAGAATTTCTAAAATAATAAATCTATAGCTATTATCTATTTGTCCCAGGTCGATCCTTTGTTCGTTTAATTTGTATTCTACAACCGATTCTATTTTATTTTTAATTTGTTTATTTGCAATAGGCACAAAAAGGATTTCTTTAAACAATAAACGAATTATCACTTCTTCGCTAACTGCCACTGATCCCTCTTTAAGTTGCGGTGCGATTGTCCCATCGACGATTTATAGAGGGAGAAATGTTAAACGGCTAGACTTGCTCGGTACGACTACGGAGAGAACAGTTGAGCTTAAATATTCAAATGATCTCTAATTAATCAGGGCTCCGGTCGTCCCTCCTGTCCTTCCGGTAGTATCCATCTCATTTCCTTTAATGCCTTTACCGGATTGTCATCGGTTATCTACAAACTGACTACCCCCTGTCTTCTCCGTTAAAACTACTAATTTACGACTAGTAGACAACTGTCGGCTACGTAAAAATTAAAAGCCTACTAAACTTCTGTCCGTTCCTGTAATATTAACAAGATAAAAGGGATTTTAAAAATAATTTCAATCTTCGAAAAAAATCCAATTTATAAGAAAATAAAATTTATATGAATACAGTTTGGATATGTATAAATAGTTTGAATATATCGGAAAATGATTTTTTAATAAAAGATATAAATTATTATACATTTTTTTATTTTTATTTTAAGCTGTACCAGATCTTTCCCATGCTTATGTACAATATACATAACATGATATTACGGGACGGATAAATTATCTATCTATAATATCTTCTAAACCATCTGGAAGATACCAACAGCATGTTAATAAACGATCACCATCTAGTCAATAGTTGTGGCAAAAATTACTTAACGTTGATTTTCATAAGAAATCAAGGTAAAATTACGAATTGAAGGCTTAGTTAAAGAAAATTAAAAAAAAAGAAACAATACTTACAAAATTCATTGATGAACGGAACAGAACGCAAGGATGTCACGGACATTTTAACTACGTTTTATTTATTGAGAACCTGGACATAAGCCCCTTGCTGCAGTCTCTTTCTATTTATCTGGAGGGTATTTAAGTTTTAACAAAGGTTATACGATTGGTCTTAGTTTGTTTTTAGTACGGTTGGAGTTTGGAATGGCGTTCCGATTCTTTGTAGGTCGTATTTATGAAAAATATTTTTTACTCAGGTTATTGCTTGGGAGATTGGCAGGTTATTTTGGTCCTTCTCCCAACGTGATTATCCTTCAGTCCGACCGCTGAAGGTCTTTTAACTCTAATGCCTTTCAGTTTAGCAGGAATGCACCTGATGGAGACCTAGTTTTGTGTAGGGTCCCACTCCCTTCCCTTCGGGGAAAGAATCGCGCATATGGTGGCTGTTGGCGGTTGCCTGACTAGTTATTGCATGATAAAGGAAGGATCAGGAATCTTGATTTAATAGATTGTTCACTATGAATATTTTTTCTAACGGAAATATTTTTTTAAATTTTACAATGACATTTAATTCCAAAAATACACACATAAAGTAAATAAAAATTTAATAAAACTAAAAAGTATTACCAAGACAAAAATTTCCATATTAAAAAATATTAAGTAAAAGGATTAAAAAAAAAAAAAAATTAAAACTTATACAAGAAATGCTTTTAACGATGTCTTTTACACAAAAAAATTTAACAATGAAGAATAAAGTTCCGAAATTCTCTTATTTGTTTAATTCTAATTTACTGAAGTAATTTAAAATATATTTGGTAACAATATATATTTTTACCATGTAAATTTATTTACATGTAAAACAAATTATTATTATTCAAATATAAAAAAAATTAATTAGTATACTTTTATATATTTTAAAAATAAATAAATTTTTTTTTTTTTTTTTTTTAATTATTATTATCAATATTGATATTAGGAATCAATTTTTTTTTTTAAATTAATAATTTACGATGAATTTAATAATTTCCAACGTACATACATATGTACGTACATATTAAGTATGACTGCTTCTACACTCTATAATAGCGATATGACATTTACAAATCAAAGTTTAATAAAAAAAAAAGTATTAAAAAAGAAACACAAAAACTAAATAAATTATTCGATCACATATTAAAAAGTATTTCTAACCACTTAAAAACGGACACAATTAACAATAACACCTCTGATGAGAATAGTAATTCCAAAAATATCTCATTCATATTAACAATCGAATCAGGTTTTTTTTTGTTTAAAATTCAGTTTATATTAATATTATTATATATATCTTATTTTTTAAATAAATAATTCATTACAAACTCAATGAATAACTGACACTAAATATAATGATTATTTTTAATAAAGAAAATGCTTGTTAGATGTCTCATTAATAATGCTAAATGATATTTTTTTTTACGCTCGTAACTGGTAAGAGCGTAAAAATTACTCTACACAATTTATTAAGATGTATTTTTTTACAGCGTACAACGAAGCAAATATAAAATATTTAGCAGGTCACCCTTCTTGCCGTATTGTGACAATTTCAACAAAGTAATTGCCTCGTACACTTCACTAATGTTTCTCAGTTTACAGAATATTTAAACGATTTATATCTTCTCTTAATAGTTTTATATTTATATAATATTGTAAAATATTATCTTATTCTACGTATTTGAATTTCTAAGGTTTGTCCTTATTAATCAGGACAAACTTGACAATTAAATGTCAAAATTATCAACATCATAATTATCACAAAACCCCATCTCTACGCTCATTAAGGAAATATCAGTAGTTACTACTACGCGTACACATATATATACTCGTATGTGTATATAGACCGATCGAAATAACTCATTTAGAGGGGAAAAAATTGTTACCTGAATTTTACAAGTGGAAATGGTAAAGGGGCTTATAATAAACGTAAAAAAAAATAAATGCGTGAGCGGTGATGGTGGAAAGTTGATTTGGGGGATTGAAAAGGGGTTAAAATGGTATTATTATGATTTCCGGCGAAAGTTGACGTCAAAAAAATTGTGGTTATTTAAGACACAGAAAGGTATACTTTCACAAAATTTTGCCAAAATTAAATTATTTTTGTGGAAATTAAAAATAAAAGACGAAAAAAAAAATATTTTTCGCATTTTTTTTCCGGAAATTTTGAGGTTATGTTAAAAAGTGACCTCTGAAAAAGTTGTAGATTTTTGTATGATCTACAACTTTTGTATTGGAAATTTTTTTTTTCAACCCCCAACCTCTCAAAACACCCCTCCATCACCGCTCCCGCATTTATTTTTTTTATGTATATTATAAGCCCTTTTACCATTTCCAGTTATAAAAGACAAGGTATCAAGTTTTTTTTTTTTGTGTTTTGGCTGGACTAATATATATATTTATATGTAAACGAGTATATAAACTTTTTGACAGGATTAATTTCAGTTTCAAGGACTAATAACAAATAATTCATGACATTTATTTGTTATTAACTAGCTGGTGTTGTGTGTTAAATCGATTTAAATCATTATTTAAATCGACTACACATCCTTCATACTTATATACTCCACGAAGTATTATTTCTCTCCCCACTCTTGAAATGGTGTGATTGTCCATCAGGAGAACCATTTAAATCAACATAAATTGTACAGGATTCACCCCATTCTTATGGATTTTATTTCACCTACAAAAATATATATACCATTAGCCTGGATTTGTTTTCAACAATTTTAATTGTTATGCAATTTATAGAAATAAATACAAAAATAAATTAGATCGATTGTATTTATTCATACACACAATTCAGCGTGACATAAATATATTTGAAACACACAAGTGTACTGTCAATTGTATAGTAAAAGAGTGGTATGCGATGAATCGAATGAAAAATATTTTGTATGCAAATTTTGAATAGAAAAAGTACAGGGCAAATGGGAAGGTTAATATTAAATAAATAATTCTTTCAAAAGGTATTTCTAAAAAGCTTCTGTAGCGGCATAAAAAGAACTTTTACGAGTTACAAAACTTAAAGGACCGGTTTTTTATGTATTTCATTTTGAAGCGTGATGTCGTTTAAAGCCGTGACTGTTAGCGAATATTATTATAGAAAAATATTATGATTAAACATTCATCAGTAGATCGTGACTCGAGTCGTTGAGATGCCGCATAGCTTCTCTATATAAACCGTTCTACCTCTCTCACACCTTTCTCCCGTTCGTCACACTTATTTTAACTCTTTAAATATTATACAACAATTAAGTTTACAATCTACCCTATAAAAACTTTTCATTTATTATCACTGGGGAATTATATATTTTGTTTTCGAATTATGATATTGCTTTAATATAATTTCATCCTCTATAAATAAGAATTTTATTATTAATTCTCAGAAGTGTAACACTTTTCGGTGTTAATTAAATGTAATTATTATTATCTCATCTGTCATTAAAATAAATATGATACTGAAATTAATAAAATATAGAATCAATCTTGACTGGAATTTTATCAGCTTTTGTGATAAAATTCCAAAATGTTACGGATGAATATTTAAAAAAAATGATTCCAGTAATTTTAATTTTATATTAAAATACTGTATACACTTTTTTTTTATTCCTTAAGAACAAAATCAGATGTGGACATCACATAACTTCCATGTAGGCCTATTAAATTACATATAAACTTCTTTTTTTTTTAAATGGAAAGTATAGAAAAAATATATTTTATTAACAACTTCAGATATTTTTTATTTGTTTTATTGTTATTGAATTATTATTTATTGTAAAATTTTTTTACCTTCAGAAATTAATAATAATTAATAAATCAATATAATTAAATTTAAAAAAATAAAAGTTACAAAAAAAAAGGGAATGAAGTCGGATTCGAACCGATGTATCTTCCCCTTGTAAGATCCAAATATTTCATTATTTATAATTTTATCTGGCTATAACTCTGGAACGAATGAAAATAAGTAACAATTATGGTATATCGTTGAACATCTCTCAATGAAAGCTTATTACTGCAGTTAAAAAAAGTTGGATTTTAGACTTTTTTGGACAATTTTTGTCCAGTCGATTGCAATCAAAAGAGGAGGTGCACAACTAGATGTTACAGCAGTCCTAAATCCACAATTTCAAAATCCTACCGCTAATCGTTTTTGAGTTTTGCGAGATACATACGTACTTACGGACATTACGCCGAAACTAGTCAAAATGGATTCAAGTATGGTCAAAATGAATATTTCCGTTGAAATCTGAAAACCGAAGTTTTTCGCGGTTACAATACTTCGTACAAGGAAGTAAAAAGAAAATTTCTTAATAATCGTTAATAATATTAAATTTCTAATGTAAATTGCTAAAAATAACTTTGGCAATTTTCATAGAATTGTAATGTTTCTTGAGAATATTAAATTTTTTTTTAATGTTTTTAGCATCTGTAGAAATTATTTTTAAAAATAATAATTTTATAACACTTCACATCATTGATTGTCATTTAATAAATATTGGAATGTAGGAACTTTTACATCGATTATTGTTTTTGCTACAATTCATTTCATTGAGAAAAAATTGCTAAAATCGGTCTTAAATTATATACAAACGGTTTTGCATACACAAAGAAACCACAAGTTCTGTCGTAGAGAAGATTACTTCATCTCACAGACACAAGATTCTTCATCATTAATAATTTTCTATCAATTTATAAATAAATATCGTTCTTAAAGGGAAGGAAATTATTATTTTTTATATTTTCCTTATATTTTAAGACATTTTACTAAAGAAGAAAGATAGTTAGGATCACTGATGTTGACATCTGTGATATTTATTAACCACCGGTAAAGGAAATTCGAGGACTACATGTTTTTTATTTCATTAAAAAGAAAATAAATAAATTTATGTATATAAAATTAAGTTTAAATATGTAGTGTGTTTTAGAAGGAAATAATTTTAAATAAAAATAATTTATATATATATATATATATATATTACTATATTTTATTGAAATAGATGTAAATGAAATAACCACGATAACGTATACATAAAATCAGTTTCTTCATAAAATAATTACAAGGAAGAATATCCGTTAAAAATGTTGTCTTTCTTGATATAAATTCTTAATTTATTGTTGTGTTTTGTAATTTATCTAGGGTGTCCCATTTAAAACGCAACCCACCAAACTCCCTTCAATAATATTTCGATTAACTGCTTAACTCCCCTACATTTTACTGGTATGGACTCGTCCAACAAGAAGACGAGACATCAAGTAGACATTCATCGCTCCGACGCAGCTGAATGCTATTGATAACCATAATAAAGCGATCACAACGCTCAGTGCATTGTTACAAAGAAGATGGTGTTTTCACAAGAAGAACGTGTTTTTATACTAGAGTCGTACTTTAGCACGTGATTAGTGGTTGCAGTGCAAGAATCTTTTGGCCGTTAGTATTGTAAAAAACCAGAACCTAACAAGTAATCAGTTTTGAATTTAGTGCTAAATTTAGAGAGACAGGAACAAACAAGAACGATTAAACAAGGAACAAACAAGATCGATGACAGTGTTGAATGCAGACATAGTCGCTGAAATCAAAGAGCGATCAACCGCCTCGCAAAAAAATAAATTCAATTAGATTTTTGTCAGCTGAAATTAATTTACCAAAATAAACCTTTTATCGAGCAACAAAAAATTATGACCATTTCGAATTTAAACAGTTCATAAAATTATTGATCCAGACAAACAGTATTATCTCAGTTTCGTCGAATCGTACGTGAAGGTATTCATGTTATGGACTCGATTTTTTTTTTCAGACGAGGCCTGCTTTCATCTGGTCGCTACATAAACAGCCATAACAGTAGGATTTGGAGAGTCCTACTGTTATGAAGTTAGGTGCAATTGATTTTCATGATATGCCTGGGGATTTCCCCCATGCATATCATGAAAATCAATTGCATTCGCAGAAGATGGACGTATGGTGTGCGATATCACGAAAAAAATTACTGGTCCTCCTTTCTTCGAGTACACCATTACTGCAAAACGATATCAGAATGTTTTGTTAAAATTCATTGCACTCTTGGAAGAGGAAGATCGATAGTGCTAGTTCCAACATGACGGCGCAACATCATACTACACACATTCAACTTCTGATTTCGATAATGATTCCTTTGGTGATCACGTTTTGGTCGTGGATTATGGCCGCGAAGGTCTCCAGATTTAATTGCACCAGATCTTTTTCTTTGGAGTTACCTCAAAGAAAAAGCCTATAACATACCACGTGCACTTGAACAAATAAAAGTCAATATCGAACTAACTGTTTTAAATATCAACCCACAAACTCTGGAAATTATTACATGAAAGACAATGAAAAGGATGGAAGCGTGTATTCATGAAGATGGCGGCCACTTCCGCCATTTACTCTAAGATATTGGAAAGTTTAGAAATAAAATATTTAATTTAATGACTTAAAAATGCCTTTCTTATTTTAATACACTACTGACATAGATGGGTTGCGTTGTATTTGGGGATATCCTTTACTATGTGTTCTAGCAAAGAAAAATTTAAGAACACTCACCGTACTCTGTTATTAAAAACCTAAGCAGAAAATATATGACACGACTACTAAACCTTGTTATCCGTTTTTCGTTTGTAAGATTTAGAGATGCACTTTTAATTCTTTCTTCGATAAAACTGTTATTTTTTGTTGTTTTTTTTATTTTACTTCCTTGTACGAAGTAAAGAAAGTGATCGCGAAAATTTTCGGTTTTCAGATTTCAATGGAAATATCCATTTTGACCATCCCTGAATCCATTTTGTCTAGTTTCGGCGTGACATCTGTAAGTACGTATGTATCTCGCATAACTCAAAAACAATTAGTCGTAGAATGTCGAAATTTTGGATTTAGGACTGTTGTAACATCTAGTTGTGCGTGCACCTCTCCTTTTGATTACAATCGACTGGACCAAAAGTATCCAAAAAAAGCCCAAAATAAAAAAAAAATGGATTTTTTACTTTTTCTTAACTGCAGTAATAAGCTCTCATTGAGAGTTTTTCAACGATATCATAAGTGGTACTTTACTTTCATTGGTTCCCGAGTTATAGCAAATATAATTGTAACTAATGAAATATTTGGATGTTACATCGGTTTGAATCAGACTTCTTCTCCTGTGTTTTTTTTTTATTTTTTAATTTAATTACATTGATTTATTAATAATTATTAACCTTTGATTGTAAAAAAAAACTTACGACAAATAATACTTCAATAATAACAATAGAAAAAAAATTAACATGGAAAAATATCAGAAGTTATTAACGAAATAAACTTTTTTGTACTTATCATATAAAAAAAAAATTGTGTATATGTAATTTAATAGGCAAGTGTACAAGGAAGTCATGTCTTGGAGTCCACATCAGATTTTTCAATTATTAAAAAAAAACAATTTTTCACTCAAATACTCAGAATAATGTCCTTTGAGTAGGTTTAAATACATTTTATGGTACATTAACATTAAACACTATATAATAATACTGAATTTCAGCTAATTCGTAAATAATTTAATTAGTTTAATAAATTGTATTAAAAAAAAATTCCAAGCTAAAAATACGTTTAGTTCGTAAGGTTGTATAATAACAACTTTCAAGTTTGTTACTGGAGAAGTCTTAAGTTTTTAAGTACTGAAAAGTTTAATAGCATCGTTATAAATGTTAATTTTTTAATTTTTAAACTATTATAGTTACCAGTTTGCAGCAATAGTATCGTAAAGATTCTTAAATGTCTGATTTTTCTCTCTTCTATATTTATTTATTAAATAGATTACGAATATTTAGATAAGCTGTTTAAAATGTAAAAATCAAATTACCTGTATATTAAAATCATTTAAACTTTTTTTTAGATTACACTTCAAATAAAATTTAATTAAGATTTTTTTATTTGTAATATTGTAAAGCATTACAGTTTATTTTCCTTTAAAAAGAAATATAATTTAAATAAAAACCAACTATAAATTACGAAGTAAAACTACAAAAAAATAAAAATGTTACAGTTTATTTAGATAGAAATAATAAAACATCGTTACTGCTACTTATTTAAGTTTTCACTTCTTACTTATAAGTAGAAATTATTTTACTTTATAAGAGTGAATAAATTAGATAGCTGATTGCGAGTTATTTGGTGATATGCCAAATAGATAACCAGTGTTGGGAAGTATGTGTATTGCATTATTTACGATAAGATTAAGTTTAAAATTGAACACTTAGTATTTAAGTCGTTGTACAAGTACTATTACCATTGCCACTAATTATAAGAGAAGCATTAATTTTATTTACTGTATCTATCTAAGACAACGCATTGTTTTAACGGCTTTTAATTCTAAGGAATTTAAAAATTAATAATCCAAAACTGTTAAATAAAATAGTCTGTTTACTTGGGGAACAAAATTATTAAAAATATTTAATACCACTTTTAACAAACAATATGATGTAAATAAACAATTGTATAAATGAAACAGAAATTTAGGAAAAGAAAACGTAAAATTCTCAACAAAAAAAAAAACGAGGTGCTAACTTTCATTATTAAACAATAATCATCAGTATTTATTGGTTAAGTGTAAAAAAAATAATTAAAAACTTTACAAAGTACAATAAAAAAATAAATCTAGCAGTATTTGTGTTCTCTAGTCGTTATAAAGAATCCCAATCAAAGTGTAAATTTTGCTTTAAAAAAAAACATCTAAACCTTTGAAACATTACGATAAAAACTTATCTCAAGAAAGATAAAGATAGTGTAAAATATAAACCAATCAGAGAGTTATCTCTTCCTATGCAAAATATTTAAGGGTGGGAATAAATGAAAAATGATCATACGAAACATCTTATGGGATGCTTATTATTACCGATAATAGAGTTACTTTGAAGATTTTCTCTTGATTAAAGGTTGCTTAGAGTTATACCTTATGGTACCTCTCTTTTTTCTGTTTAGCCTCCGGAACCATCGTAACGTATTACTTCAAAGGATGAATGAGGATGATATGTATGAATGTAAATGAAATGTAGCCTTGTAAATTCTCAGGTCGACCGCTCCTGAGATGTGAATTGAAACCCAACCACCAAAGAACACCAGTATCCATGATCTAGTACTCAAGTCCGTATAAAAGTACTCAAAGCCACTTTACAAGGATTTGAACCACAGAACTCGACCTCGAAATCAGCCGATTTGCGATGACGAGTTCACCACTAGACCAACCCGGTGGATTACGTAACTTAACAGTATGTTAAGTTGCATAATATTTCTAAATTCGCATATTTCTAAATTGCTTAATAATTCTAAAGGTGATCTCATAATTTGGCTTTATTGTATTTAATTTGTAGGATACAAAAACGATCTGCTAACCATACCGTCGACAAATATAAAACAAGTTATAAAGATAAAAAAATTAAAAGACGTTGTTTGTTTTTAAATTTTGACAATTTGAGAAACGCTTTCTAAACAAAACCTACAACAGATTCTCAATACAAAGACAATACATTTTCATACATCTCAGCATTTACACTTAATTAATAATGAATGAATATAAAGATCACTTGAAAAGACAAAGAATACAATTTTTTAAAGCAAATAATTGAACATGAAAAATGGAACAAGTAGAAGGGAAGCCTGGTTATTTTTCGTTTCTCTTCCCCCGAAGATTTTGCAAGTTTTCCCCTACAAATAACTCAAAAATAACATGAAATATTGATATTAACAATAAACAGATTGGAGAAATAGCCGAATAACCCGATATAACCATGTATATTATAAATATAATTTATCCAAATTTAACCTACGCTCGCTAATCTTGACTAATTAACAGTAATGTTTTGAGTATTTAAATAATAAATTCAGTAATTATTGTAGTTATTTATTATTTAAATAATTAAAACATTTACTGTTAATTAGTCGAAGTTAGCTTTTTAGATAGATTTTTAGTTAGATTTTATTTATAATTAATATCTATAATTATAAGCAATAATGCTTAAAAATAGCATTACTGCTATTTTTAAGCATTATAAACTAATTTTTAAGATTATTAAAAAATTGTTAATATAAAATAAATCTTAAAGTGGAGAATGTTTTAAAACGACCGGTATAAAACAGCATGTTAGTGTGTCATCGGGTTATTGGGTTATTTCTCCAACCTGGTTAGTGTTAATAATAATATTTTGCACTTTTTTGAGATTTATCCAGGTGAAAAACTTACAAACTTTTGGGATATTGTTAATATCAATATTTCCTGCTATTTGGAGTTTGGTAATATAAATGATTATACCGGATTATTGGGTTATTTTTCCAACCTGGTTATTGTTAATAT
Organism: Lycorma delicatula; assembly: GCF_047948215.1. NCBI lineage: Eukaryota > Metazoa > Arthropoda > Insecta > Hemiptera > Fulgoridae > Lycorma > Lycorma delicatula. The sequence continues at coordinate 46,721,043 of NC_134459.1, forward strand.
CAATATTTTCTGCTATTTTGAGTTATTTCCAGGTGAAAAACTTTCAAACTTTTGTGAGGAAGGAGAAACGAAAAAATACCGGGAAGCCAAAAAAAAAAAAGTATAAACAATTCTTCACCAATAATTTTGTTGTATATCAAGTCCAGTTTTTAATTTTTTACAAAGTTAACATCAGTAGTTATTACTAATATATAAACCGGAGTAGTCTTGTGAGCTGAACAGACCTCCAAATTAAGCTTATGATTCCTTTTTTTTTACGAGGCACCGATTTTTATAATAATTATTAACACCAAATAAATGGATGCTGAATTAAAACTTCACAGATTTTAATTTTATTTATCTGTCAGAAGTGGTTAATTACATTAGCATTAATTCAAACGGCATTTTTATTTTTAAGCATTTGTATTAAAAAAAAACCGTTATGACATGGTTATTAACAACTGTATTTACGTTAAAGGGACGGTTGCCACTTTATGAGTAATTAATATCCAATATAAAAAAACGATTGTGATTATGACGTTTCACGGGGAATCTTTTATATCATAAACATTTTTTAAACAAAAACCTGCAGGTCGAAAAGAGCAAAACCTGTGGTTATTTTCTAAAAAAAAATTAATCTGCTATAAAAGATTTATTTTCTCAATTAACTTCAATACACAACAAACTAAAATCGTGGTAGAAAAAATAACCTTATATAAGACGATCCCATAATTATAAAAATTAAGATTATAACTTATTGAAAAAATCGTGACGTACATAAAACAATGAAAATAATTATTTAAAGGTAAGATATAATATAAACAATAGAAAATTTATATTTGTTTTTATAATTATAATAACAATGAAGGTTTTTTTTTTGTTGTTAATAACTAATTATGCTAATGACTTATTGTAAATATTAAAGTTCACTAATAACAATTTTAATCTTAATAACACATCACAATTATAAAATTAGCTATTTTAGTTTCATATATATATAATTTTTTTACTGCTTTTGTTTTACACAAGATTGCTCATTTATTATTAAGAAAAATAACAATACGTGAATCAAAGCATAGAAAAAATTAATTATTAAAACATCTTAATTATAAAAAACTTCATTATTGTAACTTAAAAGATTAAATTAACACAGGATGTCGCTGTAAATATCTAAGTTTGGTTGTTGAATATACGACGCATTTTGCTGATGAAGTTTCGATATCAAATCTATGATGATATCAAGTGTACGTATAAACTTCGGAAAACTGGTTCCAACAATGGGGGAGAATAAGCTGGTATTAAAAATTTCATGGTTGTAATTAGTTCCAGAATATCACGGATTTGCTACCAAATTACCAGGAAACGATTTGGTTACAAATATAGAGATCATACGTTTGACTGAAGCTAACTATTTATAATCGTATAACATGAGATGACAATGATATTATTGGGAAAAAGATTAATCAAGGTCAGGTATTTTTATTTAATAAGAAGATTGCATTCTTTTTGGTAAAGTACACCAATAAAAGGAGACAGAAGAACAACATACGATGTTTTGTTGAAGATTTATGTGATATATAAAGGCTAGAATAGACATAAAAAGAAGAATTAAATTAAAAAGCATAGGAAAAAGAAGATGAATTACTAAGTAAGGGTGAGTGGTACGGTCATCTGATGAGAATGAATGAAGATAGATTGGCAGAAGGTGTTTGTTTAGTTACTAGCAGAACTTAGGCCTAAAGTGAAATGGAAGCTGAAGATATTCTCAACAATGATAAGAAGATAAATCGATGGGATTTCATACGAAGATCGTAATCGAAAAAATGAAATAAAGAATCCAAGGAACGGCCACAATTGTAAGTATTTGCTGAAGAAAAAGATAAATAATATTGAAAATTATATTTTAAATCAAAAAATAACCCAGTACAGGAGGAGAATTAGAAGTTCTACACAATTTAGTATGTGATAAAAAATATCAAATACATTTAAACTTCAATTCACACCACTAAATATAGGTAAATACCTGGTATAACAAGATATAAATATTAAAAAACTCGATAGTCAAAAAAACAACACTGCTGACAAACATTGCTCTTTAATATAGATTAACTACTAATATAGGATAATTAAAGAGCGTCGTGCGGATGACAACTTTGTATATAGTATAATTTTTTTTTTTAATTTGTTAAATTAGTATATATATATATATATATATATATATATATATATATATATATATGTACACATATTTATATAGCCTATGACACTCCCGGTTACGTAACGATTCCAACGCGGGGTCATATATCTATATCGGTTCAGCTGTTGAGCTACTATGGTGGAACAATCGCGTACATACTAAATACATTACACTCCTTTTTTTGGCAGACGTGTAAAAAAGCAACCAACAGCTAAATAAACTTAATTGTGCTGTTTAAAATAGTGAAATATTCATTTAAAAAATTTAAAAATGTAAAATAATGTTGTTTAAAATATATAGCATGTTTTTGTATCGCTGCTACCAGCTGAATTATCTCCATACAAGGTGACATAGAAGAAGCTTGCCCCAAAAATTAAATACTGAAATTTTTATAAAGAGTACAAAAGAACTTTCCAAACATTTAGATATTGTACTCTACAGTACTCGATCACAAAAAAAAAAGAACTAGATAAGAAATTTTATTAAACCTTAATCAATAAATTATTTGCATAATAGCGAGGAAAACTACAGGGTTATTTTACGACAGTGATCAAGAAATTGATATTAAAAAAAGTAGAAATGGCATTAAATTTTTTATAAAACTATAATAAGATTTTAAGTTATTCTAAAATATCATTCTAGTTCATAAGTTTTTAATTTATTGATCAAAGATTACTTGCAGAAATACTGTTAAATACACACGAATAAAGAATTTTCAATGATCTGCTAACGGATTATAGTATAATACGGATAAAATTCTGTATCAAACAAATCATTTAAAGTGTTCCTTAGATAAAAAACAAATAATTATTATAATTAAATAAAGAAAATTTTAAACAACGATTAATTCATGTTGCACATTAATTTCTACACGAAAAACTAACACAAACGAATGCTGATTTCAGTAATCGTAGTGTAATAACGAACTACGACCATCCGTTATCATCCTACAATCTGGGCACAAACTACGAAGTAGAAACAATTTTTTTTGTTATAATAGAACTTTATTTTGTTACAGAAATCCCGTTTTATTCCTTTACATTTTGCTAAAAAAACTAAGAAAAATGGAAAATAACATTTAAATATATACAATTATTTAAATTTATTTAATTGTAAAACAATAAAACACTATATGTAAGTATAAAAATAACACTGAATAAAATTTATTTAAGAATAAGCTAAGATGAAGGTTTATTAAAATAAATTTACAAAATAAAAAAATGTTAAAAATCTATAGAAAAAAATTTACTTGAAATCAAAAACCAGGTGGGCATTTTTGATTGGTAAACACTCATTAGTTGATGTACAGAAAAAAAATTGTCTTTTTACTTCCTTGAACGAAGTAAGGGAAGAAAATATAATGAAATATTTGTTTATCCAATTAATAAAATATTTGACTCTTACAAGGGAAGGCACTTCGGTTCGAATCAGACTTCATCTCCTTTTTTTTTTAACTTTTTTGTTAATTTAAATATGATGAAATATTAATAATTATTAACCCGCGATTATAAAAAAGTTTTACAATAAATAATACTTCAATAAAAAAAAGAAGAAAAATAATGGAAGTTATTAGTGAAATAAATTTTTATTTTACTTTTAAAAATGTGTATATGTAATTTAATAGTCATTATTACATATGTTTATATGTAATAGATTTGGTGAAACATCTCATTATTTAATATTAATTAAAAATTATAATTTAGAATCGTATTATTTTCGGATTTTTTAGTTTAATTTGATCTATATTAAAGTTAATTGCAGAGTGACTGAAAAGAAGACCCTCACAAGAACAACATATGCATTGGGGAATACATGCCTGATCTTTAATAAATTACAAAAACTTCATATCTTTTAGTTCATTACTCCTTTGATATTGTCGGACAATATTCCCTCTAAGTCGGAGTTGATCATCATTTCGTTTATTTGCTTTTTGTTGCCAATCATTTAATCGCTCTTTGGTTTGATATAATTCTTCTGATCTTAATTTGTGTACACAATCTCTAGTTTTCAAATGTTCTCTCTATATTTATCATCTTCTCTTAATCTTTTTATTGTTTCTTTGATTTTAACAGCTTCTTTCTCTTTATATTTATCATCTTATCTTAATGTTTTTATTCTTTTTTTGTTTGCAACATTTTCTTTTTTTTGGGTTTGTAACATTTTCTTCCTCTTCATACTCATTTTCTTGTCGTTTTTTTGAGATGTATATCTTCATGTTATCTTTCACTTTCCTGTATGATTGTTTCTTTTGCTTTTAGATTATTCACCAAATAATCCAATAATAAAAATTGAATATTTTACACCGTAAGGTCGAAATTAACATTTGTAACCAGCATACAGGAGTTCACTAAACGGAATAGTTTAACTATTATTAATCTTTATTTATACGACACACCAGAAATCACACTTTTGTTAATCAGCAACTCATGAATATATGATTAATAATGAATACGAGTAATAAAGGGACTTTTACTCTGTCCTAATACTTCAGGTAAGATGTTGAATTAATAATTGTATAAATATTTAATTTTAATAACTAATATTTTAATAATTATGCAACTGTCTACTTTATTAAAGAATTGGAAGGTCGTATATCTCACTTTCAAATGAAATAAGTTTAAATGAAGTGCAGAAATAAATGTGTATATGTAATGTAATAAACGTACAAGGAAATAATGTGATGTCCACATTTTTCCGTATTACGCAATCAAAATCAAAAGCGTACATTTAGTTCAAATATTTAAGCCGGTCTTCGTGGCGCGAGAGGTAGCATCTCGGTCTTTCATCCGGAGGTCCCGGGTTTGAATCCTGGTCAGGCAAGGAATTTTCACGCACGCTACAAATCACTCATCTCATCCTCTGAAGCAATACCTAACAGTGGGTCCCGGAGATTAAATATTTAAACCATTAGAATTTTACCATAAAAACTTATTTATAGAAAGATACAAATAGCATAAAACATAAACTAATCAAACAGATATTCCCTCCCATGAACAAAATTTAACAGATAACTGTTTCAATATTCTTATGATAGAGAATTTTAACAAAAATATTTTTAAGATTTTTAAAATTCTTAAGGCTATTAGATGCTTTTCTCTACTGTTATTTAACAATAAATTTTTGGCATCATTGATAAATTAAGTTATCCAGTTATCTAATTCTTTTAATATTAAATCATTTTTTTCTCGTTTTAGAAGAAACTTGATTTCCAGTCAATATTAGGCTACTGCCGATTTCTTTGGTCTTCTATATTTATAATGATAATATTCCTTTAAAAGTCTTAGTTTCAGTAATTTTTCTAATTCGCTCGCCATATTCTAATTCACTAGTATTCTCTTAACAAGTTAGTTTTTTTAGATAAAATTACCTTTTCAACAGGATTAACTTTATCAAGATTAGTTTCTTAAAAACATCCGAGGTTCCTAGATTATCCACTCATTAGATTCCAATTATCCCAGTTTCTTAAATTTATCCTCTCGATATAGTTTATTGTGTTTTAAAAAATAGTTTTTAGTTATTATTATAAAAAGGGCTTCGTCCTCGTTTTAGGCAAACATTTTTCTTTATTGGTCTGCAGCAAGATTTTATTTTAATTGAATTTTCTAAAAAGATTTATCCACTTTTGACAGAAAATTATTAAAATGTATTATAGATATTGATTTTCGATTTCATTTATTAACAACCAAATAAAACGATTATAAAATGGTAATACGCCCAACGGGCTGGTCTAACGGTTAACTTGACCTCGCAAATCTGTTGTTTAACAGCTGATTTTCGAATTCAAAGGTTGAGAGTTTCGAATCTTAGTAAAAGCTAGTTGCTTTTATACGGATTTGAATACTTGACAGTAGATACTGGTGTTTGTTGGTTGGGTTTTAATTAACCATACGTCTCAGTAATGGTCGACCTGATTCTCCACAAGACTTTACCTCATTTACACGTCATACATATCATCCTAATCTCATTGAGCTGTGGAGGGGGAGTTGCTTATTGTTCAATAATTGAACAGATTGCAATGCACAATTAGGAAAATGAAAATAAAGTAGTACACAATTAATGATTGCTTCTAATTATGAAATATTTTTTGGAAAAAATGATTAAATAGAAAGGATAGGTTTAATTATCAAAACTACAATGAGAATGATAATGTAACTAACATTTTATATTTATATATTTAATGGAAAATTGAATAAAGAAAGAACGTGTATTTTAACAGTTAACTAATAACGAACATTTCAATCTTTTATAAGCACTTTAAATAATAAAGCATCTACATAAAGTTAAAAAAAAAAAAAAAAAAAAAAATATTATTATTATTATAAATATTTTATTTATTTTTTTATTATTTTATTTATCACAAAAAAAATTATGAAAAATTCGATTAACTAGTGATAATGAATAAGCACAAAAATATTAAAGGCAAGCTATTTTATTAACCAAGGTCATGTGAGCTGTAATATTTATTTATTAAAAATATATTTGTAATAAAAGAGAATAAAAATAACAATAATAATAATAATATTATTATTATTATAACTGTTATTATATGTAAATAATATTATAAATTTACCTGAATGGATATCCTTAGTCATACAAATAATAAATTAAAATAGAAATAAAAATATTTTATACTTTACATTAAAAGACCGATTCAAATCTTATATAAATAATATAATCATGCTTGTATACGTACATATATATATTATAGGAGTTTATATATTTTTCATTCAGTATATTTACGCGTTTGTGTTCGTGTGAGTATATTTGAATGCACTTATCAATATGTAATACAGTCATGCAAGTAATATATTAAAATAAAAACCATATCCTGTATGTTTATTAATGATGATTTATCTATGAAAAGCAATATTGAATAAAATAAAAAGTAATTAAATTTCATATGGATTAAAAAAAGCAACCATCTACGATGAATGTTGTACATCCGCATCCACGTGTGAATATATCTATAGTCTACGATGCTGAGAGTAAAAAATAAAATGTGTTAACGGAATTTATTTTTGTCTTTAGGCTATTACATGAACTAGCTCAAAACGGTATGCCAAAGATGATCGTTAATTCTGATTTAGGCTGATCAGCCTTAGAGTATTAAAGCTGATAATTAAGCACAATCGTGTTTATTAATTTACTTGTAATTCGGCTGTAGTTGATATTAACCTGTTATCACGTGTTTAATTCTAATATAAATATACCGATTAAAAAACCCTCAATATTAACTGTTGTATGAGATTAAAAAAAAAAAATTACATAGGTTCTAATGAAGACAGATTAAATATTCAACTTTAGAGTACCTAATAGTTTTTTCTCTGTTATGATATTCAACAGAGCATGAGATGTCTTGGAAAAAATTAGTTATGAATCATAAATTAAAATAATTTGAACGCATTTTTTTATTTTTTATTTTACAAACCGACATTTAATTAGGTTGATAATTCATTTTAATGTATACAGGTTAAGTTTAGTTAAAATATTTAGATTTAATAAAGGAAAAGGTAGAATAGCGCTCATCTTGAAAATTGATCGAGATGAATGAATTAAATAAGCCGTTCAGAATATGTTATAAACGGCCAGATCAACATAATAAAGAATTCTACAGTTATCCACTTTTTTTCTTTTTTAATAATAATAATAAATAAATGAACGATTAAACAAAACGTATAATAATTATAATTTTACTAAAATATGAACATATCTCTTGTAACATCAAAAAAATTTGTAACAACTATATGATGACAAAAAATTATAACTTGAATATTATTGATAAAAATAGGATCTTTCAGTTATTATTTCATCTTACTGATTATTTCACCTCAAACAATACGACAAAAAACCATGACTCTCAGTATACGTAAAAGAATGTGAGCGAGAAATAGTGAAAAAATTATTACAACGTTAATTTCCCAGCCATCACTAGATAGAAAACACGGATAAGCTTTCAAGTTCATACACTACAGCAAAATTGAGCAAATTCTCTGAAGAAAAAAAACACTTTTGCTATTCTTCTAGTTTTTTTTTTTTAATATATTTCTTATGAATATTCCGAAAGTCTCTAGATATTCCTTACAGCTTTCTGGATTCGGGATCCGTAGGCAGCCGCATCCCTTGTTCGTGACGTGTCAGTGAGGTGTAGTCTTGTACAGACACAGGCGGACCGTACCTGAGATGTGTGATTAATTGAAATCCAATCACCAACGGACACCGGTATTTAAGATGTAATATTCAATTCTGAATAAAAGTAACTGCCTTTATTAGGCCTGATAACTCTCGACTTCGAAATCATCTGATTTACGATGACGAGTTTAACCATTAGACCACTGGTTCTAAACGTCTTTAGCTCCACGACCCCCAAAAAGTAAAAAAAAGATATATAATGAATATTTCGCGACCCCCCAATCACAACCCAATGAAACCTAATTTAGCTGAATTGATAGCGACGGGTATGAACATGCATGTATGAATTGTACAAATAAGAGCAACTTACAGGTTTCAAGTTGAGTTGTACGTGATCCTAGTAATTTGTTCAGCTTGCATAATACTCGCTATGAGGGCGTTATGTTCGAAAAAAAAAAAAAAATTCAGTTGGCAGAGTATATCCCGGAAGATAAAAATAATCTCTGATAGAAATAGGTACTAAAATGTGAAAAATTTGTTGCAGCTACTAAGTTACTAGTTGAGATTTACGACCACTTTTATCAAAATGTCTGCCGATAAAGACTTACAAATATAATTCACATTTGAAGATTTAGTTACGTTTTGGCTTGCTCTTCGAATTTAGTATGAACATTTTGTCACAGGAGCATTGAAAATACTAATCCCTTTCGCCATGTCTTACCTCTGTGAAAAGGATTTTTCATCTATGATTGCGCTAAAAACTAAACATAGGAATCGTCATTTATTACTAAAAACAATTAACTTTTGTGTGTTTCTGATATAGATCAACGTCTGGAGGAACTTTTAAATGAAAAACAAACGCAATTATTTCATTAATTTATTTTCTTACTTGTGTACGTATAGGTAAGTAAAATGTTTGGAATATGTAATTTTATCTTCATCAAATGATTTAATTTTTGTTTAGGTGTAAAGTTGTAGGCTAATTTCGCTACCTCCAGGTTGAGAAACGCTGCAAACTAGACCAACTTAGCGGGTTTCTGAGAATCAATACCATACATTTGAACTATTATCACAGATAATCTTTGTGTTACAAAACTGATTAAAATATTTATTTTTAAATATGTACTGGTAGACCATTAAATTAGATACTATATCACAATTTTTCAGTATGAAACCAGAAAGATAGATCTCAAAATTAAATCCGTCAGAATTTGAAAACGGACACTGATAAATATTTAAGGACGCTAATATAGATTAATTTTCTGTACTATTTGTAAACAATAATAGAAATGGGATAGTTAGTAGGCTGACGGAGAACTTTATGAAATAACAACATTAATGATAAAAAAATGCAATATTGATAACAATACTCCACTTTAATGCTACATTACTGTTCCAATAAAGATAAAAACAATAAGAAAAATTGCTGTTATAGATAAATAACAGCTTACGATTATGTAGAAATCGTGTTCAGTAAAATAAAAAGTACTAAATAAGATGTAAAACAAAAAAAGCAAAAGAAAACAATAAACTCTACAAACATACAGTACGATATATTTTATAAGCCTATTAGCTTTTATATATATATATATATAGTTAATAAGTATAGTATTAAAAACTACATTTACATTTAATATATATATATATATATATATATATATATATATATATAAAATAAAAAACAAAATACTATCTTATAAATTAAATAAATACTTTATTTTTAAATTTGCATTTAAGTTTATTTACTACATTAACTCCATACAGGAAGTTTAAATACAGTATAATGTATATGTAAATAATACAAGTTAATAGAGTTGTTGGTTCAGAATAATTGTGAGAATTTAAAAAAAAAATAAAAAATAAAAAAAAACTTTCAACGCATTATGTATTTACTAAGAAACAGAAGTAAAACGATCAAAAGATTTAATTTTACGTAATGCATTTAACTGTAAATCGTTCGAAATCATAAGTAAGTAAAAAATTTATAAAAAAAACTTCCGTAAATATTTTTCCTGTACGAACATTATTTGAGGATTTTACATAAATAAAATAACGTATAATTTAAATTTTAGTATTAAAAATAACGAAAAAATTTAAGAAATGTGTAATTTAATAAATCTTTAAAATATTCTAAGCCGTATCAAATATTTTTACGATGTAGTTTCTTATTTTAGGATCCTTATTGATCCAAATGTATCCACAACCGAAATGATTGTAAGACACAAGTAACTCATAAATGTTTATATGCATCCTCAAGAAGAAAAATCGTCTAATGCCAAGGTTCTGATGAAGAGCAAGAATGGTTTTTGAATCAACTTCTTCAATGAGCCAATGTTGAAGAAGTTCAACATTGAACTTCTTCAATATTTTGACTGTGATGAGCTTGGCTCATCACAGTCGTTTATTGTACATCAGTAACGACTTAAGCGAAACCGTAATACGTCCTAAAAGAGTCAATTAATTTCCTATACTGTAATGATGAGAGTATATTATATACACTCATATATATATTATATCAGTGTATATTTAATATACACTCATATATTTTTGGAGAAAATTATATTGTTAAAAAAAGACAAATCTGATTGAAACCTCTCGTTCAACATCTGATGAGAAATCTCCCCTTCCAATTAACGATAACTTTAAATTTTTTCTCTTACAAGCAAGTCCAACACGTTTACTTTAGGAAACATGAACAGTATTCTACAGCACATACATTTATTAATATAATTTAGATTAATGTACAGAATGGTCCAGAAGTCGCAGTATAACATATTATTTCAGAAGTTGTTAAGAAAATGAAATATTTGGATACAACAACGTAAATTAGGTATGAGGGCCCCCCCGCGTTTGGGGCATAACACAACAATGGCCGCCATTCTGAATCGCCGTCCATTTATTTAAATGGTCAGATAATGTGACGTATCAAAACAGATTGAAATTTTACCAGGAATTCATTTCTGCAATCAGATTTCATATAACTGTTACGGTGTAGGAGTTAGTCGCATCCAAAAGTTTGAAAATCTTCTTCTTTTGCAGGTGACATGAGATGGCTTTGACGAAGGAAGAGCGAATTGAGGTGTTCCTGATAGCCGGTGAACGAAGCAGTCGAGTCGTTGCAGCAGACTTCAACAGGCGCTACCTAGAGAGATCACCGATTTCGCATACCACTGTTGCATGTCTCATATACAAATTTAAGGAAACTGGAAATGTGTCCGACAGGCAACGTAGTGGGTCTTTCAAAATCTTCCACTGATGAGACAACCTCGACGATGGTCTTGACTGCCTTTGCGAGGAACCCATAACGTTGCACTCAACGTCTCGTGAAATTGGTGTTAGTCATTCCTCCATTCTGCGTATTCTTCATAGCAAAAAATAGCAACCATTTAAGGTCAAAATTCTGCAAAAACTTTCCGAGGATGATCGAGGTAGACGTTTCGAGTTCTGTATATAGGCACTACGTCAATATAGGAACAACGCTACATTCCTACAGATTATCCTATTCAGTGAGGAGGGAATGTTTAATGTCAGTTGTGAGGTGAATCGGCAGAATCACCGAAATTGGAGTGATGAAAATCCCCACTGGATTGACCCATCCAATGTGGTTGGAAATATTAAAATTATGGTGTGGTGTGGGATGTGGGGTACCCGTGTGGTTGGACCAATCTTCATCGATCGAACCCTGAATTTCGAGCGGTATTTGGACATGCTGAGAGACACTGTATTTCCTTTCCTTTTAAGTGAAGATGGAACATCCCCTTCGTTTTTTCAACAAGATGGTGCTCCAACACACTCTGGTCTAAATGTTCGTCAGTGACTCGATATCCAGTTACCTGGGCAATGGATTGGTCGGCGTGGCCCATTCGGAATGGCCACCAAGATCACCCGACCTCACACCTATGAACTTTTATTTATGGGGGCATTTGAAGCAGCTTGTTTACGCAGAGATGATTCTGATGTTCACCATCTGCAACAAAGAATTACGCTGTGCTGCACGGAAATCGCACCAGAAGTGTTTCTGCGAGTGTTTGCCGACTGGATTAACCGAATGGAGTTATGCATTCCACAAAAGGGTCGACATATTTAAAACATCATGTAGCCCTCTAGTGTCAATTGTGGATGCCAATAACTCCTACACCGTAAGAGTTATGTGAAATCTGATTGCAGAAATAAATTTCTGGTAAAATTTCAATCTGTTTTCATACGTCACATGACCCCCTTCCCATTTAAATAAATGGATGGCGATTCAAAATGGCGGCCATTGTTGTGTTATGCCCCAAAGGTGGGCCCTCATACCTAATTTACGATGGTAGATCCAAATTTTTCATTCTCTTTACAACTTCTGAAATAATATGCTGTACTGCGACTTTTGGACCACTCTGTACTTTTATTTATCTTCTGTACTGTATATTTAATCCGCAGAAATCAAGTTCTTGCGATCAGCCGAAGGTTATATTTTTTAAATGTATGTGGTAAAAAGCTGTGATATTAGTAGGAATCTAGTCAGGGAAGAACTCAATTTCAAGAAGTGTTTAAGTACGAAGAATAAAAAAATCTATTAAGCTCAAAAAATATAGAATATCCTAAAAAACAGAAACGATGTGGTTATGAACTAAAATAGTGTAGTACTTAATTCGTAGTGAGAAGAACAATTTTTTGCAGTTAAAAGAGAAAGAACAAAAGTGATAATATAAAATAAAGAGAAAAACCCACGTTATACGTAATGAAAACATAATTATGTATATTTTATTGTGGCTCTACGGTACAGTACATAGAAACAGAAAATAGTCTGGTCGTACAATATAGATACAATATGAGGTTAACCAAGGTTAAGTTACGTCAGCGTGAGAATGTGACTGAATATAGTCTTAACTTAGCTATAATAGCTGGCTACACTTAATTAAGTTTATAGCTAGTAAAAATAAATTTAAAAAAATGATTCATTAATTACGAAATAAAACGAGAACTAAAAATATACATCAAAGATGTGAAAGAATAATAATTTAAACATTTTTTTTATTTTATTATACGATGAAATATGTACATGTTTAAAAATAAATCTTAAAAAGAAGTAATTAATTTAGTTTAATTTTCATTTTAAATATAGAAAAAATTTTGACAATAAGAATATTCTATTTAAAATACACTATATTTATTAATAAATAAAAGAAAAAATAGACAAAAATATGTACGTTAATAAATAATTTCAATATATAAGACAAGTATTTAAAAATTAAAAAGGGTAAAAAGGGATGGTTGAGAAATGTAGCACCTGTAGCAACAAACCAAACACCCTTAAGGCCAATTAGTCAAAAAGTAAAAGACGTGCGCTCATAAAAAACTTTAACGAAAAAAAGATACCACAAGTCACTTTGTAGCTAAAAACAAATAACTAAGCGGAAAATAGAAGCAATAAAAAAAAAATATATATATATATACGTTGTGGATGTTTAACTTTTAAAATAGAACTAACAGAGAATCTATTTCATAACTAGTTAGATGATTTATCTGCGATCCGGTAATATATGATACCAGAAGCTCTGTGTGTATAATCTATCCATGACTATATGAAAGGTTTTCTAAATTTGCCTCACAATCTATTCCCTTAAAAAAAATATAATCAATTAAATAATCTATACGTTACTATTAGTATCAAATTACAAAAAAAAGAAGAAAATTACTAATCTGAAACATGTTTTTAGTAAACTATTATATAAAATTTAATTTGTAAATATAACTTAATCTGTTTTAGGAAACTCTTTTAAGTAAAAACGGCTATGAAAAAAATACAAATGAATAAAAAGTAATTTTAAAAATAGTGATTTACAATTTACTTACAAAATAACGAAAATAAAAATTGTATGAAAGCTAAAGATTAAATATCGTAGTTTTTAATAAAGAACTATTAAAGTACTTCCAAATCCTCAGGTTCCTCCTCTTATGTAATTTTCGTTTCATATTGTAAAAGATAAGCAACGTTGGTACAGAATATGGCTAAATGATTCAGCAGAAGGAAATCGGTTATCTTATAATACAGTCAGAAACCACGCTAAATCTGTTGTCCGACGTGTTCAACAGAAATCTTGGGAACAGTTTATAAATACCGTAAAATAAGACTTGCATATACTAGCTCATAAATCTTTGAAAATTATGGTCAGGAAAATAGAGAACGCATGCGGGTACAATGTAAATCGAAGAAGGAATGGATAATAGATTATACTGCCTTGTGATGTGATAAAAATGTAGATGAAGGAAATTTTTCTCCGTGCTCCTCCTGTCAGATCGATGAACTAACAACTGATGAGTTACAGGGGGTAATTAAAAGCATCAAGAATCGTTAATCGCGAAGTTCAGATGGAGTCAATGCAGAAACGATAAAATATGAACGGTTATTGTTGCGCATGAGGTTGTTACATTTGTATAATGATTGTGAGAAGAGTCAAAAAATTCCCAGGGCTTGGGGTAAGTCCAGAATAACCTTGTTATTTAAGAAAGGTTCAAGTGCTGATCCCAATAATTATCGAGGAATCATCATTTGTTAGATACAGATGACAACTATATACCTCCTTCTTGAGCAAACATTTTTGGGGATTAACAGACTCTTTAACTGGGGAGAAACCGTTGGGTTTCAGGAAGGGTGGTGAATCGTGTATTGACGCGATGTTTACACTTTGAATGGTTACTGAGAGACACCGAGGATTTAATCGTCCGTACATCTGCCCTTTTGTGGGTTGGGAAAACGCTTTCGACAATATTTGTAGATCTATGATATGGAATATAATATTAGATAATGGATTCGCCAAACATCTGTAGCTGGTTTATATTCTGAAACGACTGTTATGATTAATGCGGGAGATGGGAAGGTAGTTGTGGAGTTGAGGATATTTAACATGGGTCTTCGACAAGATTTTCTAATGTCACTAACGTTATTTATACACATTTGGATGAGCTAATGTATATTTGGCTAAGAAGAGTTGACTCCGATGTAGATTTTGGATAAGGATTTTTACTTAACTTTTTAGCATTTGCTAATGACACGTGATTATAAAGGAAAGTAAAGGAAAGCTGCAAATGGCAGTTTATCGGCTCCATCTCCTCAATAAATAATTTAACATGAAAATTTCGCAGCAGAAATCTAAAGTTATGGCTTTTGTGGGAAATGGCCTTTACTTTCCAGGACAGTTTTCAATGAGAAAATTCCGAAACAGGTGGGAGAAACTTCATATATCTGGGGTGTGACCTGCCCTTCTATCATGAACAAGTTACAAATGGAAAATTAACTAAATTTAGCGCGATTTGTGGATCGATACGTCGTAATCTGAAAGATCACACCAGGAAGAATACCCAAATTATATTTTATAATACAATGGCCATTCCTTTATTTACATATAGTAGTAAAGCATGGGCCAAAAGCAAATCGGAAGAATTCCGTATACAAGAGCGGAGATTAGATTCCTGCGGAACGGTGAAGAGTTGTATGAGAAAGGATCGTATTAGGAATGAGGTCATTCGCGAAGAGAGAAAGATACAATGAATCAACGAAATGATCAGACAAGAAAGATGGACGAGTTACCTGTTACGAACGCCTCAACATAGGTTCCCATTGTGTACGTGGTGTTATAAGTCGGATGTAAGAAGATATAGACCGAGACATCAATGGCTGCCGGAACAGACTAATCAAGCCTAAACCGTGGAAGAGGAATAAGATAAGCTTAACTCTTGCCCCAAAATAGCTAAAAATTATACTAATCTTTCTTATAAAAAAAAATATCTTTTAACCTTTATTAAACCAATATTTATATATCATGACGATACAATCATGACAATCTAGTTTCTACCTGATAATGATGAGAACCATTATGTTTATCAATTAACCGTGAACAAAAAAAGAAGTCTCTAATTGGTTCATATACAGCCCCGAAACACTGTTTATCCCGTAACTTGTAGATCCAGTGGCTCTACAGGTCGCGGGATTTTTAACATGGAAGACTTTACAGGGTCAGATCTACAAAGCATCAGAACTATTGTTTACATTCTAACAATTTCATGAGGGGAGTAAATCTAGCATAAGAAAAGGGGGTGCGCGATAACGTTGAAGATACTACAGTACAAAATTGACACCACCAACCAGCAGAAAGCTCAAACCTTCTTCAAGCAAAGGGATTCTAGAGTCCCTCGAAAGATAGGATATTTTTACTCGGATAGGAGCGGTACATTATCGGACCAACGATCTTGGATTAAAGAGCATAAGAAATTAAACAAAAATTAAGAATTTAATTTGAACTTATATTGTAATTGCAGCGGTATCTGAAGGATAGAAAGATCATCTATCTATCTTACAATGAATCTGAAGAATCAGAATGATTCAGTGGAATCGAATCTTTTTAATTAACTGTAATTTTTCTAGTTCTGATGAATCATAAAGTTGTTCAGAATACAATTTTAAAGAAACAGAGAAATAACCAGAAGCATTTTATATTACAGTAAGTAATAATGTAATGATTGTAAAATACAAATATAAGAAAAATTAAAAAAAAAAAAAAAAAAAACATTCTAGAAACAAAAAAATAGGGAAAAATTCCAAAAACGAGACAAATTAAAATTGTACGATATATATACTCGTATATCATAACAGTAATGTATATTCAAATAAATTACTGTTTATAAAAACTTTAATATGAATTATGGTCATTGGGTAACCTATTATACTAACAATCGATAATGAAATATATAGGAACAAATAATAATAAAAATAGAACGATGAAAAAACAACATAAAAAATTAAAGAAGTTATATCATACCATATCATAGTAAATAAGCTTGGGCTTCATTTTTAAAATAATATGATAGTTATAAAGATCGATTACAACTTCCTCTAATCGATATGACTTGTGATAAATATAAGCCGTACATTTTTTTCCGCCGATCTACATTTCGTTCATATCAATCATAAATAATATAAAGGTGCTGGTATTTTTTTTACATAAGATGTATAAATCAATATTAATTATGACAGTTATTGTTGGTTTATATTCAGTATACCGTAACATATGTTTAAGAATAAGGCCTTTAAGGCATTTTTTTTATTAAAAAAATATATATTTTTCCTAACATTGTAAAATAAGATCCTTTGTATATTAGACACCGGACATAATTGGATTTGACTATTGTAATCATTTTTGATAGGTAAATCATATAATATGATAATAGGTTTAATTTAATTTTATTGTTATGTATTTTTTTTAAAGACAATAAGTAAGTATAATTTACTCATACATACATGAATTTATGTGTGAATGAGTAATATTCTGAAAGCTTTATAAAAGATAAACACGTACAACTAAATTCCATATTATAATGATAATAATACGAATAAAACTGATAATATATGACTTCAATATTATAATTAAACGTGCTTGTTTCTATAATATCTATAAATTACTCAAGCTGTTACAATTAATAAAAATATTAGACTAAGGAGACAAATACAAAACATACAGAATGTTTACAAAAAGTTATACCAATCCTCTGAAAACGCTTTATTTATCAAACATGAACATAGTGAACATGATCTAAAAAACTAATATAAATAAAAACTTTTGAGTGTAGGAAAATTTATCCCTTATCTCTGAGGAAAATTTAGGGAAAAATCTATTTATAAAGAAGTGATCCCTAGAAAAAAAATAATTTAAAGATCTATTTTAAAATATTGACAAAATAAGTATAACTTTTATGAAAGTAATGATAAAATTTGCTTTTCATTTTGGGTCCGGAACACAGTATAACATGCAGTCTATATATCATGTATCTAAAAGCCGCTAATTTATCCTCCGTTGGGTGATTTGAATCGTAAGCTATGATGTTATCTGTAAAGATTTCTTCTCTGTATATTTCCAAATCTCGATTATTATTATTTGTTTTTATGGTTAGATCTAAAAAAAATGATAAATTCGTCGTTCTCTTTATCTATCGTATATTTAATGTTATGATGGAATTTGTTCATTTCTTCATGAAAAAATACAGATTTTAGAATGTATTAGGTACATGAATTACTATTAGTAATTAAAAAAGAAATAAATATTAATGAAGAAAATATTCTGAAAGAAATGAACAAATTCCATTGTAGATAGACTAATAAATTACAATTAAAGAAACCAGCATATAAAAAAAGAGTTAAACACTATTTTTCAAACAGCAGAAAATAGGGAGTATAAATAAGAAATGATCAGAAAAAAGAATAAAATAGAAATAAATTAAATGAAATTAAAAAAACAAACTATAAAGAAATCGTTAACTAAATTAAGATTTACTGGAAAAGGAATTTACCAAATTAAACAATTCTTTAGTATATATGAGTATAATATAAAAATGGCTATAAATACAAATAATACACTAAACAAGATTTTTAATAGTAATATATACAAGGAAAAGATATATACAAAATAAATTGAAAATGTAATGCAACATACATTACACAAACGGGAAGAATATTAAAATTAAGATATAACAAACAAATGAGATCATTTAAAAATCAAAACCAAGATTCTAATTATGCATCATATATAATAAAAGAACATACCCCAACGAAAATAGAAAAATCAATGAAATTAATTCACAAATGTGTAAAAGGAAGAAAAATGAACATATTAGAAAATCTAAAAACCTTTAAATTAAAAAGTAACAATAAAGCAAACATAAATGAACAGATCAACAATCAAGCGGATGTACTTTTCAAGAAACTCAATTTATTGAAAACAGGAAATATATATATAAAATTAAAAGATAAGTGTAACCAATAATAATAACAAATAAACAAGAAGGCCAGATCAAATAGCAGAATTCCCCTTCTACCCCTTCTTATATCTGACGTATGAATGACGTCAAATATAGGAAGGGGCGTTGTCTAAACACCATATAAAGATTAACATAAATTTAAAAGTACCAGTATAAGTTTTGACAATGGAGCGGTTTCGGAATGCGTCAAGTGACAAAAGAAAGAAGCTAAAGAAAAGTAAGCAGTACTAAACACAGAAACTATAGTGATCTTAGCAGAAAAGATAATTGTGAATTATTATCCTAATAACAACAATTTTAACTTTAATGAAATACAAATACTAATAATTACTTTAAATTTCAATAAATCAACATAATGAGATATGATTTATATATTTTTTTTAACCGATGTCAATAAATTGAGGAAGATCTTTCATCAGATAGACCAATTTCTACGAATTTTTTTATAATGAAAATTCCGGTAGTGGTCCTGTTGAATGTTTTCCCCCGTTTCTTAACTAGATTTGATATTTGGTGAATAATTAAATTGAAAACATCAAATACTTAAAATTACTTTTATATTTTCATCATTACCAATGAATATTAGATTTTTATAAATTAATGTGTAAATGTAGTCTCGTGTTATTTTGATAAAATTAATTGAAAGCCCCTGAAACCTAAGATCGGATTAATACTTTGTCATTTCATTAAAAAAATTCTATTTATTTTATTATTTAAAATACTTAGGTCAAGTCCTTTTTGTGCCTTTGACAAATTTTAACTTTCTGTAATATCGGATTAAGTCCTTTTTATGTTTAACAGAAGACAATGTACGAAGAATTTATTATTATTAAAAAATGTATGAGAATAAATAAGACTTGATAGAAATGATGTAATGTAATGATCACGTTTCCTAAAGGAAACGTATTTTTTGGAAGTAATGTTACCAAGTAACATTACTTAGTAGTACTGAACTAACTTTACTTTCAAAAAATTAAAAGTTATAGTTTGTTGGGGAAAAAAGTTATGGTTTTTTATTACTATCACACCATGTAAGTGAAATCAGATTTCCCCTTTCTTAGAATAAATTGTTTACACCACAGCTAATCATCTTGGTATTGGATTATAATAGAATAATCATATATTAGCTGATATCATTTTGACATATAAAGCATTTTTCACATTAAAATTTAAAAAAAAATTTAATCGAAAATCTTAGAGTAAAAATTATTAAATAAATATATTCCAGCATTTCCAGAATACTTTTTTCACACTCGGTTACAATCCTTTACGTCACTTTCCACTATATTCCTTTAGTAGAAATTTCGTCTTTTTAAACTACAATAAATTTTTATAAAAATAAAATGAAAAAATATATAAATAAAAAATAAAAACGTTTATCTATTTGCACGCACAGTAAAGCAAAATGTCTAATTATAACAGACTCACAAAGTATCCAAAGCTTAAACTGTAGGAACTCGGAACCAATCATTCAGGAAATTTGAAATATTCTTTCAAACAAATATAAATGTGGTATTAACTTGGGTTCCAAGTCATTTAGGCTGATGAAGCAGCTAAGACAGTCTCGATAAATCGACATTAAGTGAATTTGCTAAGTCAAAACGATTTCGTAACAAAAGCTCGCGATAAATTGAAAATCCAGTGGAACAGATTTTGATTGCTGTTTTCACTATGGGTCCACGGGTCATCATGAAATCAGGGAAAATGTATTTGAAAAAACCACTCGTTCCCTATAATTGACGAGATCAAGTCATTCTAACACAATTGAGAACACTAGAACCATTCATGCCCATCTCTATTTACTGTTAGCCTCTAGAACCACTGTAAAGCATTATTTCAGAGGATGAATGAGGATGATATGTACGAATGATGTAGTCTTGTACGTCTCAGGTCAACCGTTCCTGAGATGTGTGGTTAATTGAAACCCAACCACCAAAGTACATCGGTATCCACGATTTAGTATTCAAATCCGTATAAAAGTAGGATTTGAACCTTAGAATTCTCCACTTCGAAATCAGCTGATTTACGATGACGAGTTAACCACTAGACCAGTCCTGTAGGCATCCGTACCCATCTACTCGGCTCTTCTCGATCATAATGTCAGATTTGTGTCATGGACTATCATCCTCTTCATAATCTTCTTCTAGGATATTCAAAATTTGCAGCTGGTCGTCAGCAACTAGGATCGAGTCTAAATAAGAAGTTACTTAGGAGTGTGATATCAAGACCATATGAAAATGTTTATTAATACAAAGATGAAGAATTCAATTTATTTCCTTTTGTATTTACGTAACAATTGCTGTCAAATAATGCTTAATGTTTATTTTGGGGGTTCCTTAAGGACTTTCTTATTACGTGCTTTTGTCAGAAAACTTACTTATGGCTCCGCAGAAGAGCCGATTGTAATTATAATTTTAATTGAGAAAAAAAAAAATTAAATCAAAAAATTTTACTATTGAATGATCTGCTCCAGTTTGAATCGTTCTAATGTTTGCTTGTTATTTTATTACCTTTTTTTATTAATACTCTAATTATATAGCAATGGTGTAATCTTGATAACCGCTAATAAGTTTAATTGTTGATACAACTATAAATTAAGAAAAAACTAAGTTAATAACTTAATTAAGTTATTAAGAAAAAACTTTCATAAAATATTTTATTGAAAAATCTAGAACTAAAAGTATATCTTTTTCAGTTTTTGAGATAGGCGATAAGTTGAGTGTTAATAAGTTGATAGGATTGTTTTGTTTTTGATATTACCATGGCTTCTGAAACTCAAAATTTAAATAAAAATTGTAAAAATGGGTTTTAATTTAATTTAAGACGATTTTTCAAACTTCATTTCATTTTTCATTTAATAATAAAAAACAAAATTAAAAAGTTAATGTATGTAGTAATACACGAAGGAAAATATTAATTACAATACTCCCAAAAGTTTTTTTTAGAAGTATGAAATTCGTCAGTAATGATAAAATGATACTTCATAGGTAACAACAGTTCCTTCCTCTTGTGATGGACAATACTACAATTAATAAAGAAAAGGGAAGATTAAAGAAAAAAAAAACACTTCAAGTGAATTCTTAGATGCATTTACAGGCTCCCTTTTTTTTGTAATATTCATTGTCAACCTCTACATCTTATTTTCTTTTTTCTTAAGCAGTATGTTTTTACAAAAGATTTAGATTTTTTTTTTTTTTTGTTATGAGAGATGGGCATCAACAGCTTTGGTCATTATCCCAGTGGAAATTGGGAGCGTATGAAAAGATGCAATGCCTGACCGGTATTCAAACCCGGGACCTACGCACGAATGCCGAGGCGCTACCTTCTCAGCTGCGTAGGTTGGCAGGTTTTACGTTAAATTTTTTGATTATAAAAATAGAAAATAAACCACAAAAAAATTAATTAATCCAAATCAAAATAAATTTATACAGAAATAAAAGGTTTATTGAATAATGCGATACTATAATTTATACATTAAAAATCTGTTAAATTTTAAATATAAATTATTTATTGATTGAAATGATGTTACTCAAAACTAAGCAAAATAATTCCATTTTGGAAAAATAAATATACTATTATCAATTAATTTAGAAAATACAATCCAAAGCAAGGTCGTCCAGTGTTCTTGTTATGTGAAGTAGCCCTTTTAATTACACTTAAAAAAAATACGAACATGAATAAAACTCATAAAATAAAGGATATAATTCTACTAAGAATGTCAGCAACATTTAACGTTCTATTTAACGAATATGTCTGGTCAGGTTTAAAATGTAATTTATGGGGGTTATTTTACAGAACGTAATTAGGTATATATACTTCGATAATTTTAAAAACATTTTCTACTTTTGTTAAAGTATAAAAAAAAAATACATTTTTATTTACTACAGCTGTAACACTACTCACAAAGTTAATTGAAAATAAATAAATTTACAAAAAGAACTGGAATACAAATAATAAATTATACAAGAAAAGTAGTTGCGTAATAAATTAAACAATTTAAAAGGAATTTCTAGTTAAAATACGCAATTACAAACATGCATTTAAGAATGAACAGACTTAGTAATCAGGTTTCACGGAATTATTCACTCGTATAAAATTTAATAAACATTGGAATTTATTCTTAATCTACCACAAAAATATAACGTAATAAAGTTTCACTTTTTATTACAGACCATAAGATGTTACTTATTTACTCAATTATTTTAAATAACAAAACAATTTTTTATTAAAATATTCAAAATACCATATTTTATAATAATTATATTAAAACATCAATAAACATACAAAAACCCAAATATTAAAAGAAAGACTTAAATATTCTTAAAATTACTACAAGGTAACTGTATCATTCACTAGAAATTAAACGTAGTTATTTTTTAACTTTAATAAACATTAATAAAAATTTTAAAAAGTGGGCTACTTTTATGATTAAAGTAAAATAAATTTTTATTACAAGAAATATTTATGATTTTGGTTATATTATTATTATTTTTAAAACGAATATCCCTATGTAATATTTATAAGAAAAATGTTTATGGCTTCTGAACAATTGTTACAATTTCAATCTGTTCAACCAATCACAGGAGTAGATTAGTTACCTAACGTCACCACAGCGTTGCGAGCAGGAACTATAAAGTACGTAGGTGGTCCACTATTAGCTCGGTCTTGATTCTCTACCATTCTAGAGACCAGGGGTCTGCAACGCGGCGCCCGCGAGTGGCATGGCGACCTCGATGCGATTTTTATACGCTCTCACTATATTAAACACCTATTAATTCCAATAACCGTATCGGCGTCGCGCGTATATAAGACAAAATAATTGCGCAAGCTCAGTGTAAACAAACAGCAATCAAGGTCATACACTGACAGACTTGCTACTTAGCACGTAGGAATATTCTCGCTTTCTGATAAATTTTGTTATATATTCTGAGTATTCCGTATTTTGAGTGTTATTATTATTGACTATATTTTATTATTTACGTATTATTAGTAACCATATCTAGCAAGATAGTCACGCTTTTCATTATCAAATACATATCATATTCATTAAACGGATTTTATAAATAGCCCGTCATGAATAATTGTAAAAAAAAATATTTTATTGTTTCAATGTTGACTGGAGAACAATTTTGTTTTATTGACTTTAAAGGAAAATGTATCTGATTATTGTATAATAATAGTGTGGCTCTCCCAATAACTTTTGAATTAATTTTGCATCCTTACTGATAGAAAGGTTGCCGATCTCTGCTATAGACAATCTTGCTTTAACCTATAATACATTAGCAAATAGCTAACAGCCACAGCTGATAGCTGTAACAGCTAATAGCTACAAATCAATTACATTCCAATTGCTTATAATTACATAAAGACTTTAAAAACCTAAAATATAGGATCTTCCTTAATTAGTCTATTTTCCTTTTTTCATTTACTTTAGTAAAAACTAATTAGAAATAAATTAATTTTTTTAACGAAAGTTCATCTAAGGGGATCGGATTTGAACAAAGAATAAACGGTAATTAATTTTTTATATTACTTTCCTTTTGTAAACTGTTGGGTTATGTTTAAAAACGTTATTATAATTAACTAATAAAAATATATATACAGCCCAAAGTTTATCTGTTTGTTTGTTCTCACATCATCCGAGAACCACCTACAGATTGTTCTCAAATTTTCAGGACGCAGTCGTATTATCCCAGCAAAGGTTTTAAGCCATAGACCAAGGCTCTAGCCCCCTTGGAGATGAAATTCTGTGGCGGCTGGCCTATAGGCTCTGTTGAACAGCAGCACCCGATACTTTCACTTGATATTATCGATAACATTTAATATAATGAGTCCTTTTTACTATAATTCTTTCTTTACACTTGTACAGTATATAATCCTTAATTTTAATTTCAGTAGCCATCCCCCAGTTTATGAAAAAAATACAAAAATCTTTGTATGGAACTGTGCGTTTCACAATTTCAGCGGCTTGATGTTTGGCTGTTGTGCGCATGCGTACATAGAAAGCTGCACGCGAGAGAGAGAGAGAGAGAGAACTCTGTTGCTCCCGTAGTGCCGACCCTGCCGTGCTGGTGGAACGTAGTTTTTTTTTACTTCGCGTGTGTATGGAACGTTCCTTGCTCGTTCCTTTTTCTAGTTTAGTCGGTGGAAGGAATATGAAAGCGGTTTAGTTGTTTTTATCAGTAGTGATCAGAAAATGGCGGAAAGTAAGATCTCTTTGATTAAGAAATCTGTCCAATAACACGCTGGAAGGGCGAAAGAGAAGATAATTAGTAAAAACCAAAAAATTAAAAATTTTTTAAAGTGTATAAGTATGGTTTTTATGTTATTCCAACCTTAAAAACTTCGCAAGCATTTAAAGTTGAAGGAATAAAAAAAAAAAATAGCTACTAAATAAAAATGCCACTCATATTTTAACGACTTAAAACCTACATATTTGACGTCTTTAGGAATTATAATTTTCATTCGATTCTCATTTTATCAAGTTAAAGTTCTTTTAATTATTTAATAAATTCAGAGAATTGTATAGGTTTTTCCATGCATATAGTCTAGATAAAAGTTTGATACAAAGGAATTCCTAATTGCATTCAATATCGGTAACAATTCTTGCACCACCTTTTGAAACTCTATCGTGCGTCGTATATAATATTACTGTGCCTGATAAAATAATTCACTTCCGTAAAACAAGAAACTTTTTTTAAATGGAACTTACTTTTATTCACGTCAAAATATCATTACCATATAAAGTAACATTAATTCAAAGAGTAATTTTATAAAAATGATAAAGGGTATTATAATGTCAGCATAATAAAACATACTTATTCCTTTTTTTCAAGCAACTACAAGTTAACCGCTAAATTGCAGTTTATGATTAATATTTGTACCGTATAAAAAATGTAAAGATTGACTGGGATTGGAACCTAAAACGAACTGGATAAAAGGAAAAATGCAACCACTCCGCCACTGAGATCAGAGAAATTGAACATAATTATTGCTCTAAACAAAAATAAAAACATCAGATGAAAATAAAAATATTAGTAACACAGTTAAAGTTGTTTATAAATGAAAAAAAAAATTATTTTCCAAGAAGAAAATAATATATGAAATATTTTCTTTTAGAATTTTAGACAAAATATAGTACAAGTTAAACCTACAGAAATAAATCATTACTGTCAGACCTCAATAAGAACAAAAAAATAATTCGCACTTAAAGGGTTTTTCATGTTATGAGAAATGCATTTATGGATCATTAATTTCAACGCCTTCTACACACACAATTCAACCGGCTAGCAAGGTCAGCCGCAAATTTTATTTTCTCAGTTAATAGCGCATTACGGTTCTCCTCTTTTTTTTCTTAAGTTTTTAAATTAAAACCTGGAAATGTTAAAATAAATTTCAATATTTTAATACAGCTAAATGATATAACCTACCATTAAATAAGGATATAGTTCGAACCGGCACGAACACTATTAAAAATTTAAAAAATAAATTACAGAACAGTATAAACTTTGTTAAACAGCTGAATAAAACCAATTTATAAAAAAATTAATAAAAAATAATAATTCAACGAAAAATACATGTAAACAAACTTTTAATTTGAAAAATTTCTATGAAGTTGTAAATTAAAAAGAAAAACCAATATATACATATAAAAGAAAAAAGTAATACCTTAAGAATTATTATAAAATAAAATAAAACTTCAAATACAAGTTTATAAAATTAAAAATTTATTGAAAAATATTACTATGAATGGAGGATATGAAATCTAAACAGCACAGTATTTTAATAAAGGAATATAAATTGAACCGTAAAATAAAAAGTATAAACGGAATAAGTATTTATTTTAAAATATTTATAAAGCAATAAAAAAGAAAAAAAAACTAATTATAATTGATTAAGAGATTAATTTATAAACGAAAGAATTGAATTTTAAAAATATTAATATAAAAACTTTTGGGAATTAGTAAAACTTACGTAAAAAAATGAAAATCAAAGAAAAGGAGTAAAAAGTTTTGAATGAGTAATTTAGTTTGAATAAAGACCAAAAGTGTAAAATTCATATAGGAGTAAATGATGGAGAGAGTGAGAATGTTTTAAAATTATGCTATTATTATTATATGCAAAACTTACCAGCTACTAACCATTTAACCAGCAACCTGGGAAGTCGGTAGTGGTATTTACATTTGCATACACACACTCACACCCAGCATAACTTGAAAACTGGCTGGAGAAAGCTAACTATTATAACACAATTTTTTTTGAAAATAAAAATTTTAATCGAATAAATTTTACTGTATTATAACAAGACTGGTATAACAGATTCTTACCAATTAAGAAGAAAGTAGTAGAAAATATAATAATGGGAGGAATCTAGAAAGGAGTTAGAAACCCTTTTAGTAAAGGTAACAGGTCCGTTTAACCATCGTCTTTTGTAATACTGACTAGTGACACACTTAAACAACTGGGATCTGGTCCAGCAGGTAAAGAAGATAGGAGTATAAATACTCCGGGGAAGACTAGTTAAAAATCAGTTCCACTAGGAGAGTCTGCGATGTGAGTTCTGCAAATAGTCTAAGCGAGACGTTACGACGTCAGTCTACGAGATGTGGCTCGGCGATGTCAGTGTGCGAGATATCACTCAGCAAGTGTATTCTGCGAGGAGGTCAGTCAAGGAGCGTATTTCTAGTTTAGGTTCGACGCAATTATGGTGATGTTACAACTAATTCCAGTACATGAAAACAAGAAATGGTTCGGTGAGTTACTGTAAGACTATAAGTGAAAGAGATAAAGTACTAAATTCCATTCATAAACTGTTAAGGGTTATTTTATGTGTGAACAGGAAAGTCTGCATTGAAAGAACTTTATACTTTTCTTATCTATTGTACTATTGTTGTTAATACAAGACTAGTGGTTAAAAGTATTATGACTAGCGGTCATGCTAATGTCTTTTGCCAACGGGACTGTTCTGCTTTTCCATTCTATTTATCTATCTGTGAATAAATCCTGATGATTACTTTAATTTTTTTTTTTATGTAACCACTGTTTATTATTATTATTATTATTGACATTTATTATTATTGTTTGCTGTTGTCATCATTATTATTCTCATTATTGTTGTGGTTGTGATTACCATGATCATTTAGTTTAGTTTTAAATAATTTTGAATTTTTATTATTGTTGCTTAATATTATTATTTTATTGTCATTATTGATTTGTCTTGTTTTACTGTTTTTAAACTCATAAATTGTAATTATATAAACATTTTCAATTGTCAATTTCTCAATATCCTGATCGAACCGCGAACACGCAACACCCTATGCTCTAATGTTCTACCTTGTTGGATTTTGATAAAAATGACAATATATTGTATTAGATGACAATCTGGTATAGTTTAATTTTAGAAGAAACCAATTCAAAAATTAAGTTTTTCGATATATAACCAGATTTTTTATGGAACATTGTAACTTACGTGAGCGGGGGGTGCAATAGAAACCAAATTTAGTATGTAAAACCTCCCAATTTTTTAAAAAATGAGTAAATTTTAAACTAAAAAAAAATTTAATATTTTAAAAGTCAATTTGTTTATTTTTAATCCCCATTTTATTATTATAAGTAAAATAATCATTAAACTTATTTTTGTAGCACTATTTTTTATCGGTCTCACTTAACTTGACGATTTAAATCAACACTCAAAGCATATTTTTTTTAAAAATTCGACATTACTATTATTATTATCTGAATCCGGAAAAAAAGATTATATTATTAAAACAGTAATTAACAGAATAACATCAAAGCTGTAGCCAAATAAATCATCTTATTTAGATTTTGGTTCATTCGATGATGGAATGAACTTATCCATATCTGATAAAGACGAATACTACAACAAAAATTTTCACCAATTTAGTATTTAAATATATTGAAAATAACAAACTTAGAAGCGGATATTCATTATGAATACGTTGTCATCTGAATGATATTTTAATTTTTAGCCCACGTTGTAAGGAAAAAATTAAAATTATCTGTTAATTACAGCTTAGAACTAATATCTACTCTAGTAAATCAATTTTAATACTTTGATCTTGGCGGAATTCCTCATCTGATGAGTTATCAGTATCTGAAGCTGGATTTTTTACTAAAAAAAAAAAAAAAAAAGGTTTATGGTTTGGGAAAATAAAAATAAAATACATATAATAATAAAGTATGTGAATATACATAGGCAGCAAGTTAATCAAGTAACAACCAAAATGTTTATAGGATTATTTATTTTTGAATATTTTCAAAACGACTTAAATTTAGAGATAAACAATATATTTGAAAGTGCTAATTTAAATGCACTTAACACTTAATTTTTTCTGTAAATTTTTATTGAAAATTTTATTTGAATCAAACTCATAAATTTATTCATTTCCAGGTATACTTATCTTTTCCAATGAGTATATTAATTTAAATCGGTAAAAATATTCAAGTTTTTTGATATGAGTACAAATCATGTAACTTCTTTATAAATCTTATTTTTCTTAATTTTAATTTCACTCCTTCCATTTTAATAAATGCTCACCCGATTAGTTGGTCTAGTGGTAAACTCGTCGTCGTCGTCGCAAATCAGTTATTTAACTGCTGATTTTTGAAGTTGAGGTGCTGAGGTTCAAATTCAAGTAAAATTTAGTTACTCTTATACGGATTTGAATACTAAACAATAGTACTTTGGAGGGTGAGGTTCAATTAACCACTAGTCTCAGGAATGGTCGGCTTGAATCTGTACAAGACTGAACCTATTTACATGTCATACATATCATTTTCATCTCATTGGGCCGAAGAGAGGTTGCCTATTTTTCAGTAACTGAACAGGTTGCAACGTACACATAGGAATATAAAATATTAATAAATAATTATCAAATTTTTATATTAAAAAATTCATAAGCGACAAATAATAAAACAATAGCTTAATCTCGGATTCATGAAGAATTTAACATTTCTATACACCTTATTTAGAGAAATGCAAAAATTTTTTTTCATCTATCTTACTTTCAAACAAAAAAATCTCAAATTTTTAAAATAGATTTAATATAATTAAAATAGAAGCACCATAAGGAAACGTTGCTAAAACGATTTTAGATACAATCAACATATTCGACAACAGTTTCCTGGTTTATATACATTGAACACAGCAACTAAAAATGTAAACAAACAAATTCACAAATTCAAGTTAAACAAAATCCTGATACCAAGAGAGAAAGGTCTTTTAAACTTAGCTGAATTTCTTGCAAAACCAGTACCTATGCAGAGGTATTAAAGTTACTGAAATAAGAAAAATTGCTACCGATGTATCGTTAAGTGAAATTATTTATTTTTTTAAATAAGGAAAAGGATTCTGACAACCAGGCAACAAACTGAAAGAAAAAATTAGATAAACAAAAAAGTATCTCATATGAAAACAAACAAGGGAACAAAACCGCTATAAATTAATTAAAAGAAAAAAAAGTAAAAAAACTGCACCAATAATGGTATAATTCCAATATTTTTTTTTTTTTTAAATGTAACTTAGGTATCGAAGAAGATAGATAATTTTTTATACAATCCCTTTAAAACATAATTTATAATAAATTATATTTACTATTTACGAGTATAAATTTAATTTATTATTGTTAATGAGGAGAAAAGTACCCAATCGTGTCGCTTAACTACTCATAATAATTAATTGTTAACCAAATAATTAAGTAAAGAAAATTTAAGATAAAAAATAAATAAATATGCAAGACAAAAAATTTATTTATGAACGAAGATTAATACATCCAGAGATAAAGAATTTATGTTCAGTATAATTTTCCGAAGCTCTTTTCATGTCATTCTACGGCAAAGTCGTTTTTAAGTGTTACGTCTTCTTTACAACAATTTCCATAACTTATTTATTATTCTTTAATGATCGGTTATTTTTTATATAAAATACCCAGAGCCAATGAAATGACTTCATTGGGACAGTTTTGGATTAAAAATAAATGTTAAATTAAAAATAATTTTTTCCTTTTTTTATATACGTTCAAATATATTTTTAGCTTGAGTTAGTAAGTTAGTTATAACTAATTTATTTAAATTAAAATTACTTTAAATTTCAGTCGTTTCTATGAAAATATTTAAGCATCGTAATTGGTTTTAAATCATGAAAGTCGAGGGTTAAGCCGATGAAATGAAACAATATTACACATTATACGAGACTAATCTAGATGAAACTGAGCTAGTATTGACAATACAAGCGTATAGATTAACTGTATGTTTTCAAGACGTTATTGTACAACTAAAAAAGTATATATAAGGGTACTTACACTATTTTATTTTTAAAGATGCTTAAAAATTGTTGAAATGTTATTATCTATAATAAAACGCTGCACTGAAGTGTTTTCGTTTGTAGATTAGTTCTTCACAACTGCTTATATTACATGATTTGGTTCAGATCGTTACAAGTATCTCGGGAATACTTTACCAAAGAACCCCTATTTTATTGAGGGTTGCTCGGGGGTTTGAAAAGAACGATAGAACTGCAGCCCTCATGACACAACGATTTGCACCCCGCCTTTGACAGAAGTACAGAGGAGCATTATTAGAAGTCCTAACTAAAGGGAGGGGAAAAAAGGAAGAAAATTAGACTTTCATCTCCTTTAAAGACATTTCATAAACATATAATAAATTCCATCAATACTATTATTATTATTATTGCTTTTGAAACCTTTTTAATTTTTTTTTATGTTCAGGCCATTCAAGGGATCAAGTTTACGTAAATTTGGATTTTTTTCTTTTCCTAAAATATTCAGATTCTAAATTTTTGTTGTTCTTTTCTTTCTTCCGTCCATTTTATTTCAGGTTTAGTTTGCTTTTCATTTTCTGGAAACCTCCTTTTATGAATTAACTTTCAAAATTGGTTTCTACTTCTATTTTATCTTTTATGATTCCTAAACTTCTAAGATCTTTTTTAATTTCTGTGAATCATTTAGGTTAGGGGGTCTAAAAGCGGCTAAGAACGGAGGAAGTGGGTGGCGACCAGGATCGTTAGTAGGCGGGTATTTTTCTCTACAGGGGTTAGGATTATGTTCTAATTCACAATTTACAATTTTTATTAGTATTGAATGAAACAAAAATTTCAATAATTTTTAATAATAATTATTAATTCCAACAACTTTTTTGTTAATTAATATAAATACTTGAAAATTTATAAATAACTGTATACTGACGGGAATTTAAAAAAAAATTGTCTTTTTAGTGTTACTTGTATGATCGTATTTAATGAAGTGAAACGAATCTTGCAAGATAAATGTGAATAAATTATCTATTAAAGATTTTTTTTTTATTGTAACAATTATTTAAACATTTTAATAAAATTTTGTAACATTAATTAATTTGCTGTTTTATTTTTATAGTTATCTTGAACAACTAGTTTTTAAGGTAATAAAAGATAAAAATAATGTTTTATACGACCGATTGTGGTTTTGGCATTTGTTTTCGGTAAATCTTTGCGTGGGAGTTCTTTCTTACCTAACCTTAGTAAAGAGGATAAACCCACATGTTTCACCGACTACTGTTCATAGTTGTCTACATCTGATATTACTTACGTTAAGACGAGTCAGATTTCTCTAGCGATTATTTACCCTGAAGCAAAAGCATATAATTTTTGCATATAATTATTCCGATCCGCTGCACTTTTGTTACACATATTAAGCTTGCTGTCGTTGT
This sequence comes from Lycorma delicatula, assembly GCF_047948215.1. NCBI lineage: Eukaryota > Metazoa > Arthropoda > Insecta > Hemiptera > Fulgoridae > Lycorma > Lycorma delicatula. The sequence continues at coordinate 46,753,864 of NC_134459.1, forward strand.
AGGATAAAATATATCAAGTTAAATCATTTCCTATGACTGAACTTATTAAAAATTTAGTATCTTGAAAAATAAAACAAACGTTAAACTAATATATAAACTAAAATAATTCAGCGAAAAAAAACCTGGAACTTCTTCGGTACTATTCAAGATCGTTGAAAAAAAATGTAAATTTAAGACCGTTGTGACTACAAAATATAAGATCAGGAAACAACTAGCTATGAACAAGAATAAATAAAAAAATCTAAACGAAAATAAAAGAGAAAAATTAATAATTCAATTAAAAGAAAAAACTCGACATCGGACTTTAAAATTACTACAACCAAAATGTTTTCAATAACATTCATTATTCGGCCCTCTGACAGAACTTTAAATCATTTGTATACATTAAACATTATTTCAGAAACTTCGATTAAAAAACAAAATTTAAATTGTTTTGAATAGTTTTCTTCTTTTTAAAAACAAAAATCGATTAATCATTTTTTAGAGGTAAATAAAAGAAATGTTAATGTTACCAATAATTTAGAAAGATTTCCTATAAAAAAAGGCAATTAAGCAAATAAACAGGTAGAAGCTTAATAAAAACCAAAGCCTAACAAAAAAATTAAACTAAAAACTTCACACTGTATCCAGTGTTTATTAAATTACACGGGTATTTTGAATGAAGAAATTAATTAAAATTAATTATATTTATTACGGAAGAAAAAACATACGATTTATGATAATGGAATACTCTACACAGGAAACGATTGAAAAAAACGTTTCACAATATTATTAACATTTTTAAAGTTGTTTTTATAATAATCTTTATATAATTCAATTTTTTTCAAATTGATATACATAAAGTGTAATTAATTTCACGACATTCAAACATGTTTGAAAAATTATCAAACCAAGATTCAAGATTCAAACCAAGATATTTAATTTATATAACACGAGATACTACTTTTTCCTTTTCTTTATTTCAATACTCAATATTTTGCTACAAAATTTTCATTTGATTTCGTTAAATTATTTTTAATGTCAGTTTGAAGCAAAGACTACATGTGTTATACGTTCTCCTTCACGATAACTGCCCTAAAAAATTTTAACAATGTACATAGGTAATCACCGTTAATCATCTTCATTTGTACTTGGACAGAAAATTTATATGAAAAAAAAGACACTATTAGTGCAAAATTCAAAATTGAAGTTCAAATCTTAGTACAAAATTCAAGCAAAATTTATTTTAGCTTCTTAGACGACGTTATAAATTATTATTATTATACAATAAAATCATAAAATATAAATAACTCCTAAAACCGATACAGATATATGGCTTACAATTATGGGGAATTTTATAAAATTCAAATAGACATGATTCTGTATTTCCAGTCAAAATTGCTGTGAACAGTTTTCAAGTGCTGTGGCACATTATTAATCAAATCGTTCAAACATGTGTAACATTTGTACTACCAAAGAAAAATTTCAAAATTCAGCCATAAATAAGAAAGAAATAATAAATAAATAAATATATAAGAAAAATATATTTTTGAGTCCAAAAAAAATTAATTGATAATATAATTTTATTAAACCAGGGAAAAACGGTACGAAAATGAAACGCAAGCATTAAACGGACTTATTTGACTAAATTTCCAAAGGTCAATTTTAGTAATGAAGATGACCACAGTGTATTTAACTAAATTTAAATACATGTAGCGTAAAAAAAAAAACTGTACTGAAAATTTCCTTTTAGTATCACTGCTTTTGTGTACAAATATGCTGAGAAATTTTCATTGTAAAATAGTTTGTAAAAAATTATCAGTTAAATAAAAAATAACTACTTTTTTTCTAAATTTTTATTTTTATAAGTGTAGTAGAAATCTAGTACGGTAGGTCTACTTTTGAAATCCAATTAACGTATTGAAAAGTCTGATGTGGACACCACATGACTTCTTTATACGCTATTAAATTACACATACACATTTGTTTTAAATGAAAAGTACATAAAATCTTATTTCACTAATAACTTCTGATATTTTTAATAAATATTTTTTTTCTTTATTGTTATTTTTGAATTATATATAGTAAAATTTGATTACAATCAGAAATTAATAATTATTAATAAATCAATATATTTAAATTTAAAAAAAAAGTAAAAAAAAATATATGTATATGTTGTCGGATTCGAATCGTTGTACCTTCCCCTTGTAAGTCCCAGATATTTCATTAATTAAAATTTTATTTGGCTATAACTCTGGAACCAATTAATATAAGTACCACTTATGATATAACGTTGAAAAGCTCTCAATGAGGGCTTATTACTATAGTTAAGGAAAAGCCCAAAATCCAAATCTTTTGGATTTCTTTACTTCGTACAAGGAAGTAAAAATTAAAACTGTACTATCTTTTCATTATAAATTTTATAAAATTTGGCAATGAATCGAGCAATTTTAAAAACGTTATCAAGATTAAATTATTACTTTTGCTTGGTTTTAGATTGTATGAACACAATAAAGACATGAAAACATTTATATTTTTACTATATTTTTAAGTCACCGAAAAGAGAACTTTATCGTCATAAATGATATCTTGCAGATAACTGCCATTCCCCGTACATATACAATAAGTTTCTTGCTAAAGTTACCCATTACTGTTTGCAATATCTCTAGATGAATTCTAGAGATTGCAAATCTCTAATAATTATCGTCTTCCGACTTCTTCGAAAGTCCAGTAACGGTTATTGACAAATAAATAAATGAGCTTCATCACTCATCAGTAGATTAATAACCAAGCTTTTATTAATTAACTGCAGTAAAGTTTGATAAGAGTTTACCCGGTTTTTACAATCACATTTGTGAATTTTATGAGTTATTTGAATTTTATACTTTTAAAGTTGAGGTTATTGTGAAAAATTCACCTTTTACTGCGATCAGACTGTCCGAGAATTTCGACGCGCTGACCCGTGTAAACTTCTTTCAAATGCCTCTCTCGCAATCGTGATATTCTCGGGTGTATTGCTTTACTCAAACATCTTTCTTCTTTAGTGTAGAACCAATGGCCTCAACGTTTTGAATCAAAGTCTCAATAGCATGAGCTGATGGAAAAGCTCGATTGAGATCAATTGCGTAATATTTTCAAAATTCGGCTGAATGATTACGTAACTGTCACCGTTTTTGTAAAACACTTTCGCAGCAAATGAACGTTGTTCTCAACTCTAATTTCTTTCTTTTTCTGTTTCTGCCTCCGGAACGGAACCAACGTAAGGTAATACTTCAGAAAATGAATGAAGATCATATATATCGTATAAATGTAAATAAAGTATAGTCTTGTAGTGTCAGGTTGACCATTCCTAACGTGTGTGGTTAATTGAAACCCAACTAACAAAGAACACCGGTATCCACAATCTAGTATTCAAAATCGTATAAAAAGTATCTGCCTTTACAAGGATTTGAAACTCTCGACTTCAAGAGGGAAACTCTCGACTTCGAAATCGGCTAATTTTCGGAGACGAGTTTACCATTGGACCAATCCGATAGGATGTTTTCAACTCCACTGCTCCATTGCAACTAAACGCTTATCAGTAAACTAAAAATTGGCAAACTAAAAATAGTTTTGCAAAATCGCCCGATTTATTGCTACACTTTTATAAACATTTGAACGCTAAAAAGTAAATAATTACATGTTGTTAATTTACATATCATCCGCTCAATTTTTCATATCTCAGAATTTATTCACTTTTTTAACTTTTTTATAAGAAGTAAAATCATTTTGATCGCGAAAAATTGCGGTTTTCAGATTTCAACGGAAATATCCATTTTGACCATCGCTGAATCCATTTTGACTAGTTTCGCCGTAACGTCTGTACGTACGTATGTATCTCACATAACTCAAAAACGGTTAGCCGTAGGATGTTGAAATTTTGGATTTAGGACTGCTGCAACAGATAGTTGTGCATCTTCCCCTTTGACTGCATCGAATGGACAAAAAGAGTCCAAAAAAGCCCAAAATACAAAAAATTTGGATTTTTTCTCAGCTGCAGTAATAAGCCCTCATTGAGAGCAGTTCAACGATGTATCATAAGTGTTACTTATTTTCATTGGTTCCAGTGTTATAGCCAAATTAAATTTTCATTAATGAAATATTTGGTCTTACAAGGGACACATCAGTTCCAATCCGACTTCATTTCCTTTCTTTAACTATTTTTTTAAATTTAAATATATTGATTTATTAATAATTAAATTAATAACCTGTAACTGTGAAAAAAGTTTTACAATAAATTCAAAAACAAAAAATATATGAAATAATAAATTTAAAAAATCTTTATTAAAGAACTAGAGGATCGTACGTTTCTCACTTTCAAATGAAATAAGTTTAAATGAAATGCAGCAAAAAATGTGTATATGTAATTTAATAGACGTACAAGGAAGTCATGTGGTGTCTACATCAGATTTTTTAATATTAATTATTCTTTACAGTGTTTATTATTACGAAATATCTACATTCTTTTTTACTGCTTCTGTACTAAAATGTAGTTTATGTATTTAAAATTGAATAATATTTTGATAATTTTGGAAAACAAATTATCAGTCAACCTTTAAAACAAACAAAAAAATTACTATAACTTTTACATAATTTTAAAGAAAAACATCTGCAGTGTTACAAGAAATTTATTTTTTAAATTTCAACAATTCATTTCAATAATTTTAAAGACATATAATTCTTTATTAAAATGATGGTTATTTTTACAGCATTAGCTAGAAAATAAACTGGTATAAAATGTAATAAAATTCTAAACAGTATAAAATAAATTTAATGTATTTAATAAAAATAAAATTTCATGTATTATTCATAATAAATAGGATGCTAGTAAAATTATTTCCTCTTGTAACTCGAACTATTTAATATAAAAAAGAAAGTTTTATATATGCATACATACATACATATATGCATACATAATTTTATTTGTAAAAAAAAAGAACATTTTAGAATAGTTGGACGAACGATAGAGAATGAAGAATGCCAGTGCTTAAGGCATCATTTTGTATATATTATGTTCATATAGAAACAGTCCCGTTCCATCAAATAACTGAAACAGATATTTTAGTTTTTCTTTTTTAATCTTATTCAAAAAAGGAATAAGCAACGAACAAAACTGTCGGTCCATAAATTTTAATAGCCAATTTAAGAAAGGTAAATTTTTTATGATCGATTATGAGATATATACGCTATGTAAATAAATAGTAAAATATAAATTAGAGCCGTTAACGAGTTAATGTAACTCAATTATTCACCGTCTAGACATTATGAAAGTTATGCGAGGTGGAGGGGTAAAGGGGAGAAGTATCTTTATAAAGCATATAAAAAAACCAGGAGAACGACTTGTTCTTATAAGAACACCACGGGTTGAATATTTCATAATCCTCCGCCTTCGATGTCGTCAACGACAACGACATCATGTTTCTTTCAATTTGTTAAAGAAGTCCTGGTCGAGTCCGTCGTATTCTAGTTTTTACCATCACTACCCTTCTCGACAACATCCATTATTTATCGATTAAGTGACGAGGAAAAGGAACAGGGGGTTTAGTTCATATTGCCCCGGTGCATTCGGAGTAGGGGATGCAATGCTACCGGGAATTTCATCCCTCTAGACGATGGAAAAGCTTTCTCTCTGTCTTTTCATTTCTCTCTATCCCTATCTCTCTCGATCATTCGTTCCCTTTTTTCCCTTTATAAAAATACCACCCTTCACTTTACGTAATTCTCATTCACAGTCCGGCTACTAGAATTATACAGTCATTAAATGACTATCATAATTTTAGTAAGTCACAAAATCTGTAGAATGCGCTCGTCACCATTATAAAAAATTCCACTACACTCTTTAAAACAAAAATGTTCTATATGATTTTTAAATTATCGGAATTACAGTCGGTCGGAATACGATCGATCGGAATACGTCAATTCCACGGCACAGACTTCAGTTTGTTAACATTATAAATTACACCGATTACTCCGTTCTGAAATTAAATTATATTCGTAAATCTTTAATTACGAGTAAATTAATGAAAAAAAAAAGAATTACTTCGAATTCACAATTACATAATAAATGCAGATAAGTTATCAATAGTTACTGATATATCGACTAAAATGCGGTATAATTAACGTTATATAATCTGATTTTCATACCTTGATTACGTTAAATGAAAAATATATTATGTAGGTACTAGTCGATATTTGGTGATAATAAAAAAAAGATTTTTATGCAGAAAAAATCAATCTATTTCTTTTTTATTTTTACATTCAGTTTGGTATTTTGGTGTTGCATCCTCAGGCTGTTTAGCCGGTATAAATTCTGCGCTCGACTACCTTACTTTACTTTATGTTAACCAAATTATATCTCTCTCCCTAATAATGTTAAGCAACAGTTAACGCCTTAACGTTTTTTTTTCACAAAAATCAGACCTATAATTTTACACATTTGCTTGTGTTTTAAGTGATACTTTATTTATCTAGGATCTAGATAACTGAGAACTCTCGAAATATTTCCATTTTTGGATATTCTATTAACAAATCTTAACGTCTGTTGTAAAAGTTAGCTTAACTGATGTTTTAAAACAATATTCAACGTTTAAAAAACATTGCAGTTCATTCTAAAAATAAAAGTGGTTTATAATTTTAAATTTATAAAAAATTCCCTTTCAGCACGCCGTAAGGCGGAGGTAGATTTCACCGATGATAAGTAGGAGATAAAAAATACGTGCACTTTAAAGTTAAGAAAAACTTCAAATTTACTCAATACGACAATGTGAAAAAAAAAATTTCATATGATTAGCATATGACAAGCCCCATCTTCTTGTAATTTCAGGAAGATTTTGGTAATCCCTTGCCGTAAGGGTTGGTCATATCTAAAATTGTTTCAGAGAAAAGTTTTAAGCAATGTTTAGAGAAATAACAACAACTTTAAACCGATTCAATACTGTGCCTATAAGGGAGGTATGATTTTTTTGTTTTCGAAACCCCATTTATCCACCGCCTGGGCCGATGGTTGGAGATATCAAAAAGCTTTACTTAGATAACTTTCAGGCCCTTATTCAAAGAATCATAGGAACTTTAAACGAATTCGATATTTTACTTAATAAGAAAGTTATAGCGATATTTTGTTTTTTTCGAAAAATTCCCACCCACACGGTCCGATTTTGGCCATTAACGAACTCGATCGAGATTTTGGGTCGTTGTATTTTATGTATCAATTTGAAAGTGATTGGCGCAAAATTACGCCAGTTATCGTGTCCATAAGAAAGTGAAAAAAATATATGTATATTGATGTATGTATAAATGTATATATAACCTTTGAACTGACGATGGTTTTGGGGTCCGGGGGATGTGAAACGCGAAGATATGACGAAATTTTCTCGGAGTCGAATCATAGTACCCATTACAATAGGTAGCTTTCTTATGAAATCTACCTAATATGAAAGTGCTTAGTCGTAGTATTTAAATAAAAATATAGGAAGATGAAGTTATAAAAAATAGTTTAACATTATCCGGTTGCAGTTTTAAGGTTTCAGTATTATTATTAAATAATTAATTAAAACAATTAATTAATTAATTAAAACAATTAATTAATTAATTAAAACTTAATTAATTAATTTATTTATTAATAAGTTTCAGTATTACTGATCTTATACCAAAATTTAAAATGAATGGGTAGGTATGGATATACGTTCATAACATAATGTTATAATTATTCTGTTACAAAATATTTTTTTTATTTTTTAACTTTGACCTCTTGGAGACGAAAACCTGCCCCAAGGAAGACTGTGAGGTGGCTATTCACCCCCTGGACGTCGTCCGACAACTTGGTTCACATGAACTTAACCAGTATCGTGGACACCGCGCGCCGCGATCTTTCGATCTGAAGCATAGTTTCAATAATGTTTTCTCTTACAAAATAATAACATTGTTACAAAATTAAGTTTGAATAATTACTTCATAAGTTTTTTCACTATGTCCCCTTTTTCATTTTAGTGCAATACATAGTTTGTCGAACAAAGCATAATTAAAGATAAATTCTTATTGAATATATTTTATTATTAAAAAGTAAGTGTAACATTAAACCATAGAAATTTAATTAAACGTGAATTTATGGAATAAATGTTGTGTATTGTATACAAGCAAAGTATATAAGGATTATCGAACGAATTTTTAAATTACAAAAAAACTCCGAAAATAAATAATAGGAATTATTACATTATGAAAAAAAATATATATATACATATATATTGTAAGAGTGAATCAAGATAACAAATGTTGAAATTAATTTGCTTTATCAGTAAAAATGTATTTTATTCGGTTCTTATCGTTATCCGACAAACTCCACTATGAAGTGACCATACTTCGTTTCTCAATTATTATTTTTCAATTACTTTTATTTTCTTTTTAGACAAGTAACCGCAGGCAGATGCAACCAGTTGCGTTGTAAAGACAGTAGGACTGGTAGTGATGGTTGACCCCCGCACCATACAACGTCGTACCCTCTTAAAAAAATGGAAGTTCAAGAAAACCCGAAAATCGTTTTCAGATATTTATCTAAAGAGTATTTGCAAGCCCCAATCTACTGAATATCTCGTTTAGAATAATCGGAAATGGGGAAAATTTGCAATCATAGTTAAATTTTTTTTACCTTTCTTTACTCCTTTCAAGGTCGAATTTCGAAAAAGATAGAAACTGATTTTTAGATATTTACATAAAAATTACACATATCAAAAATCAACTTGATATCTTCATTTGTTACCGAAGAATTAAAAAAAAAAAAAAATAGTAAATCTGATTATTATTTCATTCTAATACAGAATTTCAAAAAGATTCTTTCTTAGTGTGCAATTACAGCGTAAGAACACGTTTACAAATTTTCATCAATTTATCTTCAGTAGTTTTTGTTGGGCGTTTATGAATCAATCGCTTAGTCACGACAAATTGATTTTTAGGTATAGATATATGTCTACTAACAATAAAAAAAAAAAAAAATATATATATATATTTATACTCATCAAACTAACAAAAAATACGTAAATTTAAATTTACAAGTTTTCAAGGAAACAAATTCTTGAACGGTACGAAAAGGAAATGGCAATTTATCATGTCTATTACTTCCACTTCTTTTACAGAAAGATAAGTTCAATGTTTTATTAGGAGGGCGCACGGACGGTCACAGGTAACCGATAGGTAGAGGGTTGTTTAAAAAAAGGAAGCAAATAGTCTGGTAACGTCGACACAGTATATAAGCTATACGGCCGAGATAAATTTTAACCTCCCCTTCTCAATAAACATCACTCTTGTAATACATAAACAATGAGATAGATTCAATTTGCCCGTTACTACATCTTTTTCATACCGTAAAAGCCTTACACTCACCTTTGGAAGTTTTCTTTGTACGTAATCTGTATTGTGTATAAAATAAACATACGGTAAAAAATTGTATATTTTATAAGAAACGACAGAACATAAATCTATGAGAATAATTTAATTGATGGATAATACTGCAATCAAATTATTAAATACAAACTGAATAAAAACTAAACGCTCTAAAAAAAAAAAATTAAAATTATATATTTTAAAAACAAATTCATGAAAATAATCTGTATTTGTAATAAACGAAGAAAAAAAAAATCTATCAATGATCTTTTAAGTATTCTGACATTTTTGTAAGGAAACATTTAAAGTCGTCACTTGTGGTAAAGTCTATAAGGTTGTTATCACACTTAAAACCTTACCAACTTTTCTAGTTAGTTAATAATAAAAAAACATCCAAGTTCAAAATTGACTCATCAAATAAATAAAAATATTTTAAAAAACCGGCTTAAATTCAAATTGAATTAAGGCATTCTCTTTAAAATAATATAAAACTAAGCTAACAAACATCAAATAAGGAAATTTATGGTATTGGACAAAATATTTAGTATTATTATTTCAATGAAGAAAATTTCTAATTTTTAGAGGACTAGGCCTTGACCTGACAATCCACTATTTAGAAAAAAATAAAAATAAATTTTCACATTATTCTTATAGTCCACATAGGTCTAGTTGTTTACTTGTCGCAAATCAATTGTTTAACAGATAATTTTCGAAGTCGAAAGTTCTGAGAATCGATCTTAGTAAAGGGTGGTTGCTTTTATACAAATCTGAATACTAGACAGTGGATATCGGTGTATTTTGGTGGCTGGGGTTCAATTAACCACACGTCTCAGGAATGGTCGGCTTGAGTCTGTACAAGACTACATCACATACATGTCATCCTCATCTCACTGGAGCGGGAAGGGGTTGCTTGTTGTCGCTAGTTGACAGATTGTAACATACACATTAACGAAATAAATAAAAATATTATTCTTATGTCGTTAGCTCGTCGTCGTAATCAATTCTTTAACAGCTGATTTTCGAAGTCAAAGATTTTCAGGTTTAAATCCTTGTAAAATATAGGTGATTTTATACTAGGCAGCAGATACCAGTGTACTTTGGTGGTAGGGGTTTAAATTCATTACATGTCTCAGGAATGGTAAGCCTTCTTCTTCTTTTTCCTGTTTAGCCTCCGGTAACTACCGTTTAGATAATTCTTTAGAGGATGAATGAGGATGATATGTATGAGTGTAAATGAAGTGTTAGTCTTGTACATTCTCAGTTCGACCATTCCTGAGATGTGTGGTTAATTGAAACCCAACCCCACCAAAGAACACCGGTATCCACGATCTAGTATTCAAATCCATGTAAAAATATCTGACTTTACTAGGACTTGAACGCTGTAACTTTCGAATTCCAAATCAGCTGATTTGGGAAGACGCGTTAACCACTAGACCAACCCGGTGGGTTAGGAATGGTAAGCCTGAGTCAGTAAAAGACTACATCTCACACATATCATACTCACCATATTGGCCCCGGAGGGGCGTTGCTGTTGTTCACTAGTTGAACAGGTTTTCACATCGCAAAAATAACAATATAAATAATATTTTCCTTATAACAATATTCAGATAACAAATCTGTATTAATGTAACTGAATACAATACTTTCACTAACGAGAAATACTTTATTTTGATTCCGTTATCATTTTCAATAAATTGCCAAACAATTTAAAAATTCTTATCATAAATTTATTAAAATAAAGTCTATTTATTTTATTTTTACAGAAACTATATTATACCACTGATTATTCTTTAAATAATATTAATTTTCTTTTTTTTAAATAACCCTGCACTTTTTGCATTCCATTCAACCAGGACATAAATATTTGCTCATATAATGTTTATTAATGTCTTCTGAATTGTGAATTATTTTGTAGTTCGTTTTTATATTATTTAGTATTATCATGAAATTTGCCTTACATTACTTCATATCTTTATATTTTTAATAATTAATGTGATTAAAAATTAATATTTTTAATCACAACAATTTGATGATTAAAAATTACTACATTAGTTCACCACAAAAGCTTTGACGCTTCTACGTAGGAATATGGAAATTATATTTTGTAGCACATGAAAATGCCTCACCATCGGAATTCGTACCCGGACCCCTATATGAATGGCCGAGACACTACCACTCCTCCATGGGGATCAGTAATTTTTTAATATTATTATTATAATTAATTGTATATGTTTTTATGATGCTCTGATCAAGATTTTATCAGGTTTCTTGGTCCAAACAGATGAATGTTAGAGTAGTTTCTTTTTTTTCTATATATTTGTATATTCACCTATTCCTAACGTAATCTATATAATGTATTATTATGTAAAGATTAGAACAATATTCTATATTTACTTCTTAAGTTAAAATACTAAAATTTCACAAAAGTTAAATAAAATCCGTTTTTAATAATAGGGGATGCTGTGTTAACCGGAAATCCTTTGATAACGAAATAAAATAGTTCTCACGCTAACATTTCATGATATGAAGAGAATTCGTCACCATCATTATATAGCAGCTATATGCTATTATATAATGATGGCCTGGAGGCAGCCCTTCAAACATGTCTGTCTTCATTCTCCTCTACTGCCAACTAATCGTTTCGAGTTCTGAGAGCTCAAATTTCTTTTTATAATTTTCACTGTTTTCTGATCTGTTGCATTAATTTTGTTTCATCAGCTAAAAATCCATGCAAAATATATAGAATTATTTTTCTTTTTCCAAAAATGATCTCTATATTATTTTCTGGAGCATTTTTAATAATATTTTTAAAGTATACATTAAATAAGGTTAGGGATCAAACAGTATCTTGAATTTACATATCTTCTTTGGTCAAATCACTCACTTTGTACATTCTTTATTTTTAATACTGCTTTCTCATTTAGGAACGGCTTTTAATCAACACTAGCTTATTTTTCAATCTTTCCAATCTTCTCTTTTGTTACGTAATTTTTCACTAGTTTATCCCATTTGACACTATCAAATATCTCTTTCTGTATATCTCTACTACCAGTCATAAAAACCAGTTTTTTAATACATAGAAAATTTAATTTTTTGAGCACGCCGCCTGTGGACATACACATACTGAAAATAAGTGAGAGAAAGAGAGTGTGATAGAAGGGGAGAGAGAAGTTTTTTTCTTACACTCCGGGTATAAAAAAATGTACACAAATATAAAATATTATTTTCTGTTTCTACCGGTAAAATGAAAATAATGATACCTTTTCCTTCAGTTTCATTTTTTTTACACGTAAAAATTCTTCAATGCAGTATTACATATGAAGAAGGTTTGTTTTTACTTCCGACAATTCCAAGATTTTAACGGAACATATATATACCTCCAGGCTTCGCTAAATTTTCTTGCTAAGAATAATAGAAGTACATAGAAGGAGGTAGTTAATGGAAAGAACGGAGGGGTTCGTTGAAAAGGACCAAGAGTAAATATAAATAACATTTCTCGCGTGTCTACTGTCTCTACATAACAGAATACGAACGCACTGCTACTACTACTATATGTAAGAGGGGTAGAAACTACCCTTAACAAAGGGGCGTGACGTCACCATAAAGCCCTTATTATTAATCAAAATGGAATAATAATTTCTCTGTCGTTACATCATTTTTATTTCCAGTATTCTTTTTTGACAGGAAATTTATCACCCAGAAACAAATATATACACGAAAAATAGAAAAGAAATAACATATATGTTAATTACAGAAAATGACAGGCTATTACGTTCCAAACACAAATCTTGTATTTCAAGTACATTATTCCGTTATATTTTTATAAAATTACTAGTATGCCGTTTCCCAGAAAAGAAAAAATATGACAACAGCTGGTTATCCGAAGTAAACTGTTTCAAACAATTATTTTAAGAACAAACTGCAATTACAATTACGCAGGAAAATCTGAATATTAAGAAACTCATATATTTTATAAGTGAAATAAAATATTAGAGATAATTAATTAGATGAACATGAAATCAATAATAAAAATCAACTTTATAAACAAACAGGAAAATCATAATATTATAAATAAATTTGTATGAAATTTAATACCAACAAAAAATAAAAAAACTATAAATATCAATAAAGCATTGATATATATTTTATATCAATTGGGTTTTATTTTTGCTAATGAATTTATAGTATGATAACTGGCTTAATAAACAATAATATATATCGAAATCAATTTAATACAAATCAAAACAGATATCAGCTTGTTAAAAGTTAAAAAAATAACAATTTCTGGCTGAAATATTTATTAATTGTAAAATAAATTGCTGATAACGGAAAAATAATTTGTCCGGTAACACTGAGTAATAACAAAAAAATACGGTTAATTTATAAGATAACTGATAAATCTAATTTACTCACGCCCATAAATTGGAGAAAAAGAGAAAAAAGTGCACTTTTCTTCAATTACTTGCAAAGAACTTTCAGTAATAAGATAAATTTACATAGATTAACAAAAAGGTAGTTCTGAAATGAAATATGTACACCCTCGATTTTTATTCCCTTGTACGAAGTAAAGGAAGTATTGTGATCTCGAAACAATTTGGTTTTCATAATTCAACGTAAATATCCATTTTGAATGGTTTTGGCGTGACGTCTGTACGTACGTATGTATGTATATGCGTATGTATTTCGCATAACTCAAAAACGTTAGCCGCAGGATGTTGAAATTTTGGATTTAGCACTGTTTTAACATCCGGTTGTATACCTGCCTTTTTTATTGCAATCGAAATTAAAATTTTAATTAATGAAACATTTGGATCTTAAAGGAAAGGTACAACGGCTCGAATCAGACTACATCTCCTTTTGTTTTTTTAACTTTTTTATTTATTTATTTATTTTTAATTTAAATATATTGATTTAATAATTATTAACCCGTGATTGTAAAACATTTTTACAATAAATAGTAATTCAATGATAAAAAAGAAATTACCAGTGAAATAAGGTTTTATGTACTTTTAAAAATGTGTAAACATAATTTTAAAGGCATACGTATGTCTGTATATGTAATAGATTTAGTGAAAGATCTAATTATTTAATATTAATTGAAAATTATAATTTAGAATCGTATTATTTTTGAATTTTCTTACCAAATTATTACAAAAATTGTATATTTATTTTTTAAAAAGTCATTGTATTTAATTATTTGACAGAAAATAAAATACATTTTTGAATTGTATTCAATTTAAATTGATTGTTAAAAATTTTTTTCACATGTACGTAATATGCACAAGATTTCTGGTGTGTCGTATAAATAAAAGTTAATAATGATTAAACTATTCCGTTTGGTAAACTCCTGTATACCAGTTACAAATATTAATTTTGACCTTACGGTGTATAATAATCAGCTTTTATTATTGGATTATTTGATAAACAATTTATTTAAACAGTAATCAAGGGACTTTAACTTTAACCTAATACTTCAGGTAAGATTGTTGAATTAATAATTACATAAATATTTGATGTTAACAAAAACTAATATTTTATCAATTGTGTAACTGTCCATTTTTATTAAAGAATTGGAGGATCATATCTAACTTTCAAATGAAATAAATTTAAATGATGTGCAGTAAAAATGTGTATATTTAATATAATAGACGTACAAAGAAGTCATGTGGAGTCCACATCATATTTTCTTAATTAATTACGAAAAGATTTATTAACCTTCAATCTCAACGGAATATATATAAGGGTAGTATATTAACTTAGTGTTCAATTAATTTATCAACTTATTATAATAAAGATCAATTAAACATGGCGTTTTTTATAGTCGGATTTTTTATTAATTTTTTTTTTAAATAATGGACATCGCCTGTGCTCTATGTGAATAGATATTTGTAGTATATGATAAATTCCATGCCTGACCGGGATTCGAACTCAGGATGTCCAGGTGAAAGGCTGAGACGTTACCATAACGCCACGGAGATTGGCGGACTAGTATTATTTATTATTCTATCTTTTAAACCAGTATATTTCTAACGATTTCTTTCATTTGATGTAAATTATCTCTTTTATTTAATTACTAAATATTGTCAAATTGATTATTTATTAAATAATTATTAATATTTACTAATTTTGTAATTATTATTAAAACTATATGTTACCAACGAATTATTTTAATTTTTTTAACTATTCTTAATTAATTTTTTTTAAATTATATATTTATTATTTTTTATGCATAACTGTTGGACTAAAAATAAACCAGACTCCGTTGGCGGTGTGATGGCATCTTAGATTTCCATTTGGAAGGTTCTGAATTTGATTCCCGATCAGTGATGACATTTATATTTTCTGAAAATGTTCACATGATACACAACGCAAATATTTAAAGAGTATACATAGCGAGTCTAATTCTAAACTATATAAACACTACTTTATACAAAAATGATATATACATATAAATTGTATTATCAAGAATTTTTATTTGGTGCCCCTATTTGTGTGTCAGATAATATTATTTTTCCGATTTTGATAAAATAAAATCCCCCATTTTGGTTAAATTTTATTAAATCGTACATACCCAGAATTATTTGAAACCTATTTTATGAAAATGGCTGACAAACAAAGAAACAAAAATATTTAATTCAAATCAAGACGAGTCGAGTAAAAAAAAAAAGAATAATAATAATCTCTATGTCATGTTTTATTTAAAAAAAAACCTTTTATATAGAATTTATTTCTTCAATTATGCTAGCCATAAAATTCATTTTGATCTTATATAAACGGTATATATATATATATATATATATATATATATATATATATTATAAAAGAAATAACAATCTGTGTAGAGAGGATTCAGGGGTTGTCGTGCGTGTGTCCGCATGAGTATGTAAATGTACTTTAAATTTTAATCTATAAATGTATTAACGGTTATAATAATAGATTCTCATTGAAACGCCTATCTAACATAAACATAAAGAAAGGATCGGTCAACATAACAGAGTCATGTAAGCTATAAGCGACATATTTATCAGGATTCACCAGGGACCAGATCCTTTGTATAGGAATCGTGTAATGCTCTGGACTTAACACGGTCCAAATCCTACATCTATATAGAAGTTATCCTATGAATTATTCAACATTATACCGGACTGGAGGACACGGAATTCAGGTCTTTACAGACTGATCTGATGTCGGTCTTCTAGCTACGTCGGTTTACTCATCCGGAGAGAACCCATTGAATGCGAGACGGTATCGCGCATCTGACACAAGTTATGACCCGACGGAGGCACAACGTACCTCGGTAATAGATTAACGACCGACTAGGCTAGACCGGCCTACACTAATTAGAGTTGCGCGGATCTATCTGTACGCGACAAAACCGTGTAATGTCTGTACTTATTTACAGTCTTTGTTTTATCGTGTTTTCGTTTAAACTCTCTTCTCTTCATCATTTCTTCCTAACGACTCGATACTCAACTCGCATTGCAAATAACCCTAACAGTTTCCATAGCAACAAAGAAAGATCTTATAAGGGGGCAACTTTTATTGCCTCTCCTGAATAGATTTTCTTACAAACCATTACTTAAGTTACAGCTACCATTTGAATATATATATACATAAAATCACTTATCTGCTTTAAATCTTAAACCTACATAATTTAATTAAAAGTCATTAATCGATTACACCTCTTGGAATAAACAAATTATAAAAGGTATCTTTTTTTATATACATTGCTATAATAATGTTTTAAAATTACTATAATACTGTAGACTTTGATTAAGTGTCTTTAATTAAATACAACGACTAAATACCACGAAAGACTCAAAATAAAATTAAATAAACCATTCAGATTATGAAGTAGTAAACGTTACTCTTCACCCTTAAAACCAATTGTATTCATTTTTATAATCTAACTTACGACCTCAATTGCATTTAATAATTTATTTTTACTTTTCTAGCAAAATAGCTTTAGAGATACGCAGCAAGAAGGAAAGTATATAATCAGTCAAAAAATGGGGTGCAGGTTTTTTGCATTTTTGATGTTTCATGACCCAAGGGCCTCCCGGCAAAAAAAACGAGGGTAATGTTTGTACGTACGTATGTAGGTGCGTTGGTGTATTTGAAGCATAATAACTTTTGACTGGATAAACCAGTTTTAATGAAATTTGATTAAAAGACTCGTATATATTGAGGGCAAATTGTTGGTAAAAGATTCGGGTCAATATCTCTAGGGAAGGTGGGGTAGATAGTTTCTTTGGGGGTCAATTTTTTTCAAATTTTTACAAACATAATAACCTCATTTTAAATTAAGCTCAGTGCATGAATACAAGCTGAGTTTATCATTTTTTAAAAAAAATTCCCGAAATTCTCTTCTTTTCATTTATTGCCTACTTTTAAACCGATTTTTTTTGTCTTCCTAAGCATAATAGTAATATAAGTGACCAATAAAATAATATTTTTTGGGCAATTTTAGGGGTGAAGAAAGCTGAACAAAGTTAAAAAATAATTTTTTAAACTTTTATCAGAACGGAAATAGTTTTCACTTATTTTTACATTAAAAAGTAAATCATTTTTTAAAAATATAATATTAAAATATGTTGTAATCGTTCAAAATATTTTAATCTGGAACGTTTAATGCTTTATTTCATGGTAAATTGTTCAGTCTACCTCAATAAAGAATTGAATTTTTGTTTTTATAGCTTTTTATAGAAATAATAATAATTATAATAGACTGGTTTTCTTTTAGTAAAAGAATAAATAAATAAAATCAGATTGTATTACAACAATTTCAACTTTATCATAAAAAAAAATCTTAACCTCTAAAAAAATTGGGATTCTTTATAACTATTATATTCATTCTAATATTTTACTTAATGTTTTTTTTTTTCAGATTCACTCTAAATTAAAAATTACCGAATAAAACTCAAGATAATTGTGTTTAAAATGCTTTAACTGCTTTAACATATATTTAACACAATGTTATAAAATGGACAAGCAATTAATAAATTACAGAGATGTTAACACACTGAATAAAGAAAGAAAATTACAACGGAGAGAAAAGTACATGATAGAAACAGATGGCAAGAAATATTCTTTCACAACTTTCCACAACTTCACCTCCCTTGGGGGTGAAGTTGTGGAAAGTTATGCCCCCAACAGGGCTAGGGCCCCTTGGGGGGCATAATTTATTTAAATATAATTTTTTTTTATAACAGTTTTAAAATTAATTTAACTATTATTACGGTATGTAACTTTCCTATACCAAACAGAAACATAAGTACACCATAATCGATTGTACTTAACAATTTTCAAACATAATGTGCCTTTAAAATCTTTTATTACTAATTTTTTGGGAGGATAAAAAAGTTAAGGCTCTTTTTTCAAAATATATTTTGAAAAAAGAGTCTTCATTAATTTCCATATCCAAAATATATTTTTTTTAACTTCCGAATCTGCCGTTAGATATTGCTTCAGAGGATTAAATGAATGATTTAGCGTGTGTGAAAATGCCATGCCTGACCGGGATTCAAACCCGGGACCGCCGGAAATGAAATAAAAATATTGGAATTAACCAACAAAACTATTAATTAGTTATTTTATTATTAAATAAGTTTAATTATTAAATAAACAGAGAAAAACAGTACTGTAGACTAAATACTTATTATTTTAGTTAGTGTTTAAAATATATCTATGCATTAAAGAAACAAAAAATGAATATCTAGAAAATTCCATATTTCAGTAATTTTTTTTTTTTGATGTAACGGGCATCTCAAGAAACCTGGTTTGGTCATTGAAACTAACTTTTGGTTAATGACCTGGATAGGTCTTTGGACATTTTGCCCTATGAGAATGAAAATCTTTAGCGTATGAAAAATATCACGCCTAACCGTGATTTGAAGCCAGGACCTCCGAATGAAAGACTGAGATACTACCACTCCGCCACGGAGATTGGTAAAATGATCTTATTTACTTAATTTATTACATTATTACATTATTATTATTTACATTATAATATTTATAATATATTTAATATTATAACTTATAGTCGTAAAACTCGTCTTTTGTTAAAAATAAATTATTTGATTGGACATAAATGAAAAAAAGTTTTTTTATCATAAATTATAATGAACGTATATATTTTATTATTAATTAGTTATATTTAAAGTAATAACGACAAAAAAACATAACTTGTTAAAAAACTAATAAAAAAGCAAATTAGAATGACGGAAGCAAGAAAATTAATTCAGAAAGAATGTTTTATTTATCTTTTAACTGTTTATTTTTTAATGTTTTGTTTAACTATACATAGTTTATTTTATAAATCACTGTTTGTCTTTAACGTTTAAATAAGCATAACTTTTATAACAATTTAAAAATCAAGAACTTTTTTAAAATTAAAAAAGTTTATCAAAAATCATTCTTAGCAATTAAAGACACAAAAATATAAAAGAATTTATTTGATTTCTTGTTGACCTATTTTCATATTTTTTATTACGGTAAAACAAACAAAATTCTATTCCGTTCCTATTTTATTATTTTTATAAGTATTTTACATCTATTTGTAAGTTATCTCATTGAGGAATAAACGTAACCGAAATTAATTAAATTTTATATAAATACATATAATTTATAAACTATATAATAAACATTTTTGAAATTCAGATGAAAATCTCATACAAATAATTACAATATTTGTAAAACAGACGGAAGAAATTCTGTAATTTAGCAGACAAATTTATCTTATTTAACTGTATAGCCACAAATTCGGCTTTAAATATTTTTTAAATTACATATATGGCAGATGTAAATCAACCCCATAAATAATTAATGTTTTCTTATAATTCGTGTATATGTAATAGCATAATATTTATCACCTGTTAACATTAAGAAATCACAGGGCGATAAGCTCTGAAACCAACCAAGACCTATATATTAGTAACTTAAGAGGAGTTTTCAAAAAGTTTTTAATTAGTTGTATATATTTTTTGTCTCTATTTTTACTTTACAATCGGTCCCGCTTATAAGGGACCATAAGTAATTTTAAAAACCCTGACATGAAGAGAGGTCCTTAGCGAGATTCCTCAATAAAATACACTAAAGTTAAAAAGTTCACATTTACGTTAAGCATATAAAACAAAATTATAAAAAGATTAGATTTGGATCTAATCTTTTTATATGCATGAATGTACCACAATCAAAATAAAAGGAAATGAAACAGATCTACAGTAGTAAACTAAAAAGAAAAAATTAAACTAGGCTCTTATGAAGTAATCGGGAAGACGCTAACCACTAAGGGATTCAAGTCAAGAAAAAAGTAGACCCCAGGTCTAGCATATGAAGTCCTTACTATTGTCGAGACAGTCCCAGGCGGTAACTGTTTTGGGTTGGACTTTTTCTATATGATCGCTAATTCTTGCTTTAATGCTACCAGAATATCATCAGAAATGATTTAACTGAAAAAGGTCTGCTTACATTTTTATTAAATAAAATGTAAAACAAATCACAAAAAAAATCATTTTTTCCATTTTAAAATTCCAATTAAAAATTCTATTTTTTAAATGCGTTCACTTCAAATACACTCAATACGACAATGGTTTCATATGTAAACAGGTTTCATATGTAAACAGGTTTCATATGTAAACAAGTTTCACATGTTTAGCAAATGGGAAGCCTCTTCTTACAATTCTAAAAATATTTCGGTCATATCAAAAATCGTTTCAGACAAAAGGTTTAGGTAATATTTAGAAGACTAACGACCACGTTAAATGGATTCGATCCTGTGCCTATTAAGGGATTTATGATTTTTTTTGTCTTCGAAACCCCATTTTTTCCATCTACTGATACAATGGTTAGTGATATCAAAAAACATTACTTAGGTAAATTTTAGGCCCTTATCCAAAGAATAGTCGAAACTTTAAACGAATTCGATATTTTACTCAATAAGAAAGTTATAGCTATTTTTTTTTCAAAAAAGCACCCCTATTTCCAACCCCGTGGTCCGATTTTGCCCATTAACGAACTTGACCGAGATTTTGCGTCGTTATATTTTATGAATCAATATGAAAGTGATTGGCGCAAAATTACGGCAGGTACCATGTCTACAAGAAATTGAACTCTCTCTCTCTCTCTCTCTATATATATATATATATATATATATATATATATATATAAATGTATATATAAACTTTTAGAATGATGGTGGTTTTGGGGTCTGCAGAATGTGAAACGCGAATATATGTTGAAATTTTCCGGAAGTCGAATCATGGTACCCATTATAATGGGTAGCTTTCTTTTGAAATCAACCTAATATGTATGTATATACATCAAAATGTTTTATCTAAAATTTACAGATATATTTTTCTCATTAACATAATTAGAAAACTGCAAACAAGCTTTTTTCTGGAAATATTTTAAAAGACTTATCTACTAAAATTGAATTTCTTTTCAAATCGCTGTACTTAATCTATTCTCTCAGAAGTCAATTCTTAACAAATTTTTTACTACAAATTTTTATCTGTTAACTAAATAAAAAAAAAAAAGTAAATTTATGCGATATCTGAAAAAAAGTATATTTTTCAAATAATATTTAGGTATGTTAAATTAATCTTTAGGTAGACTAAATAGAGATACGGTTCTGGGTGCCACTATTTTATTTTTTCGTAAAAAATATATCAAACTGCTAAATTTGCCCAAAAATTCCCAATTCTGCCTCATATTAGAGTTAATTGAAAATTTTTTACATCCTTGTTTTGAAAACAAAGTAATTCCGGTCGCATGTTTATTATTAATTATTATTTTAATACGAGGAAACATCTGTAAATTTCGGCAGAAACTTTTTAGAACACCTGGCGTGTACGTAGACACACAAACATTCATAAAGAATATAAAATACAAATAAAATAAAATATTATTTAATGATTTCTATGTGAAATTTGCTGAAATTGAATTTATTTATGAATCTTTCATAATTATGCAATGAAACTTTAATACTGAATATGATTTGATGTTACATAATTAATAAATTTATAATTTAAGTATTAATGAATCGTATTACAAACGATTCAGTTTCGTAACAGTAAAAATACTTAATGTTTCCATCAATTTATAATATGCTTATATATAATGTATATAATGTAGGTTATATTATTAATTATTAAGATCTCCTTTTATTTAAGGTAAGGTTAGTAAAAAGAAAGAAAAATATTAAAAGAGTGGTTGTAAGGTACTTTAGTGATGAGAGTGTCACTTACGATGTAATTTTTTCATAATCTCTTTTATAAAGGAAATCTGTTAACATAGTCTCATAAATTTCTCTTTGAAAGATAAAATAGTCGAATATTCACCATCACATTATAACTGATCAAAGCACTAAACAGAGACAAAAGATCGAAACAAAAAGAGATAGATAGATCGTAAAAGTGTACATCAAATTTAAATGCTATATAATACACAGTAAAGTAAAATGACGGCGGGAGGTATAGAAAGTTCAATTAAAGACAAAGGTTAGTTCGTGGGGAGGCCACAAAGCGCTGTAGGCGCGACCATGTGGGAGCTTACTCGACTGTCATACCGGGTAACTCATTAAGTTACGACCAACGCAGGTCCCGGGTACATACAACGCGTGACCGTTGAACATATACCTTATACCGACGTCGACCGCACTAGTTATTGTTTCTCTTTTAAGTCATACACCGTAATCACAACAGCATTTAATGGTAATTTTATCACCTGTCTGTATTTAAAAAAAATACATCTACGTTTAATAATTTAACAAATCTTTCAAGAACCATCCCTTTTTTATTTCTCGCCTGCGGAAGGAGGATTATACGATATTGTATGTAGTTATGTTTGTTAAATATGGTGTAATAACAATCACACTGGTTTTTATGAATAAGGTAAGGAGTTCACTGTTATAGTGAAAGCAAAAAAAAAAAAAATAACATCAAAAGTATAATGAAAGCAGATAAATTTTTAGAAAAGCATAAAAATAATTTAATTATATAAATAAATACAAAAATGATATGAATTTATACCCATCAAATTTTTAAATAAAAAATTTCAAAAATATTTGTTTGCAAAACCGAAACTAGTAAATAGTACTACAACTGAAACAAATCACTTCTCACAATTACGATAATTGACTTAAAAAGTAAAAGTAAAAGTAACGTTTAGTTGTCATTTTTCGTCAATAGATTCAACTTACTGCACCAAAAGTACTGGAATATTGCAAAAAAGAAAGAAAAATATTATCCCTTCTTGTTACACTTTACTTTTAAAGCTACCAGATCAATAATCACTTAAGGAATAATTAAAATTATCATAGAAGAAACATAAAAAAACACATATCATAACAAAGACATAGAAGAAATGGACATTAAAATCGAAGACATAGGGAATAAAAAAGCCTAGAAGAAAGATTAAAAAATTTTAGAATTTCCAAGGGGCAAAACAAAATACCAAGTACACCTGGTCAGAAGGAAGAAAGAATTTATTGAGAGAACAGCCAGTGAATGAGTAGAACTGGTGGTCAAAATCGGCAATAGAAGAAGTAAAAATTATAAGTTTTGGTTTCAATCGGTTATAAGCCGACTTTTTCATTAAAAAAAAAAATAATGCTATCTCATTAATCCTATGTTTATAGTCGTAGTAATATTAGTAGCTAGTAAGTGAATTAAATAACTAGACAAGCATTTGAAGTGCAGCGTTGTAATACATAACTTTGATTAAAGGTTGACTAATTTTTTTTAATATGAATAGTACTACATTGGTAGTACGGCACACACTTGTTTACCCCGAATATCCAAAACATGGGTTTAATCAATTCCTTCCTATCTCATAAATCGTAACCGTTCCGTTTTTACAGTTATGTAATATTTTATGATTTTTACTAGTTTGCATTAACGCGGTCATGAATGAAAACAGATTTTATTAGTTTGATAAATACATGGTCGTGTTTTTATCATACATTTTTTAGTTCATCATTTATGTACGAAGTTTCGTCTCAGAACTTCATCGCTCGAAGTCTTTTTAAAGTGAGATTTATATCTAATGACTACAAATAATTGGTCTCTTTCTAACTCTTCACGTTATGTAACTCCATGATAATTGTTCTACAAATTACGGCGTTAGATTTTCATCAGGAGAAGGAAAATTTTCCGACGAGAAAATTTATTTTCATCGTTATTTTTAAAAAGTAATAATAATTAATATTTATTAACAGATAATAATATTTATAAATATTGACTGATTTTATACAAATTTTTGAGCTACAACTGACCTACTTATTATAAAATTCTGGAAGGGAAAAAAGGTCTTTAAATGGTAAATAACAAGACCATGACAAATTTAACACAGCTTCCCATTTCATACAGAAACTACATCGACCTCAGATTCGAAAAGTAAATAAGACACATTTATATTTATTTTGCAGTAAGTTGTCTTCAGAATTGTTTATGATTTACAAAAGAATATATTTTTCAAATAATCATGCAACGGAAATACGGAATAAAATAAATTTAAATTTTTGTAAATTAAATGAAGGATCATTCTCACAGAACAATTCCCTTACATTTATTTACTGTTTGTTGATGAAACATCATAATTAGTCGACCACAGTAGATTTTGTTTCTTAAATATATTTATAAATCCGTAAGTGCTATATAGTAATTTAAAAGTGATGACGATAAATGCTACATGAATTCATTAAAATATTTTAATGAATATAACAAAGTCATAAAGGATGAAGAAACACAATTGAACATACCTTTTACAGTTTAGAATAAACAAATAAAAAGGAAGATTAAGCACATCGTTGTATTCATAAAACAAATTAACGGTAATTGAAACAGTTAAGCGCAAATAAAAAGAAAATGCATTAATAAATGAATATCCATTAAGAATACAGCGAATTATTTTAACAAGCAACTAATAAAATGTAGAATTTGGAGTGTTCAGCATGAATAAAAAGATGAGATTTTCAAGCAAATGTATGAACTTGTAAGTGCAATTAACATATTAGTAGATTCCCTCAACAACGAAACTGCTAATTCTATTTGAATAATTTTATTCATTGCCTTTAGTCTAATTACTGTATATAAAAAAATGTTACTAATGACACGCTGTTTCAATTTGCTCCCTTACACATCAGCCTGAGTAATTAAGCTATCCATTAAAAGCACAACGGTACTTTTCCAGAAATTTTAATCCTTACTTTTTCTTATATATATATATATATATATATAATAATATAAAAAATAAACTTTACATGAGAAATTAAATATACAGAAAGTTGTTGATAGGGGTTTAAAAATAAATTATTATTGGAATAACTCTTAACGTTTAGTTAGAACTAAATTAAACTCTAAAAAGATGAACGGAAATTTTAATATTATGATAACGCTTCGATCAAATTTTAACTAGGAGTAAACTGGAATAAGTTCAATCATTAGTAAAATCCGATTTGAATTTGAAATACATTATAAAAAAAAGCTCGCACAACCCATTTGGTCCACAATGAGTTCAGTTTGGGTGCATTAATGAATTCATTAATATTATAACGCAATATAAAGAGAGTTTTCTGTCATGGATAACGTTAAGACCGCAAACAGTTTAAGTAGGAAAAAATTATAAACTTTTGCTGTAAACATAGATCTAAACGAAAAAAATCTGATGTAGACACCACGTGATTTCGTTATACGTCTATTAAATTGCATATTCACATATTTTTAAAATGAAAAGTACATAAAATTTTATATCATTAATAATAATATATATATTTTCTGATATTTTATCATGAAAAAAAAATTTGTATTGTTATTATTGAAATATTATTTACCGTAATTTTTTTTACAATTAGAGGTTAATAATTATTAATACATCTATGTTTAAAAAAAAAAAAAATTAAAAATGGAGATGAAGTCTCATTCGAACCGATGTGCCTTCTCCTTGTAAGACCTAAATAATTTGGCTGTAACTGTGGAATCAATGAAAATAAGTACCACTTATGATCGTTTTCAACGATATATCGTTGAAAATCTCTCAATGAGGGCTTATTACTGCAGTTAAGAAAAAGTACAAAATCCAAATATTTTAGATTTTTTGGACACTGTTGGTTTAGTCGATTGGTGATTTAAAAAAACTTTGATAAGTTTTAGCTCCTTATTCAAAGAATAGTAGGAACTTTAAAGGAATTCGATATTTTACTTAATAAGAAAGATATAGGGATATTTTATTTTTTCGAAAAAGCCACCCCAATTCCAACTCCATGGTCCGATTCTGCCAATTAACGAATTCGATTGAGATTTTGGGTCGTTGTAATTTATGTATCAATTTGAAAGTAATTGGCGCAAAATTACGGCAGTTATCGTGTCCACAAGAAAGTAAAATATTTAGGTATTATATATATAGATATATGTATATATTAATCTATATATAAACTTTTGAACAGTGGTTTTGAGGCCTAGGGTATGTGAAACGCGAAGATATGTTGAAATTTTTCGGAAGTCGAATCATGGTACCCATTACAATAAGTTTCTTATGAAATCCACCTATTAGAATGATTTAAGGTAGATTTTGCAGACAAACTGAATTTAAGGTTAGAAGCGCTACAATGATAGCCAATCTTCGTATCGAAAAGGTACATAATTCAAAAGAAATTTATTAAATTTTTCCCCGTTTTTTCATAAATTTTTACAAGTATAAAAATTTTTGACTTAAGAATTATAAATAAATCTAATAGGGTAAAATAAATTAACTTTATCGATAAAATCGGTGTTAAAAGTAAACTAAAACGTTTACGAGAGAAGCTTAATAAAAATTTCGGGTAATTTCAATAACATTTCCAGCCTATTTTCCACAAAACATTGTTCTGATATCTAAGGGATATAAATTTCAATGGTTTTTTTTTTTTAAATGAGTTGAACCTTTTTAGACGAAATTATCACATCATACAAATATCACGTATAAAATACCGAAAACGATTATATCTTTCGGTTAATCGAAAGTTATAAATCTTTATTTTGATGCTTCCGTGCAAAAAGAAACTAATGAATTATTTATAACAGGAAGAAAAATATATTAAAAATAACAATAATTATGTGAAAAAATTACTTCACAATTTATTATTTCCTACATATTGGTTTAAGAGCAATAAATGGGTTATTTTAAACTGTTTAATAACAAACAAACAAAAAATAAATAAAAAAATATTTTTTTATTCCATTAAAATACGGATATATATACCATAAAAATTAATGGTATTTTCTCCCAAAAATGATCTGAAAATCATAGTTAGTTTTTATAGGTATTCTTTTTATGCAACATTTATTATTTTACACATTAGAGAGCCATATAGATATATATCAAAGACTGATACTTAAGTAAACCAGAGATAAGTAGAATATAGCAAAATAGAGAATCGTTTTTCTGTTAATATTATTACTATTACGTAAATATATGAGAATCTTATAAAAGATATCCGAAAAGTTTTAAAGGGATTCTAAAGGTATAAGCGAAGTAGAACATAAGGATGATGTTACGGCTATGAACTTAAGGTCGTTAGCGCTGTTCAGGCTTATCATATATTTACA
This sequence comes from Lycorma delicatula, assembly GCF_047948215.1. Classification (NCBI taxonomy): domain Eukaryota; kingdom Metazoa; phylum Arthropoda; class Insecta; order Hemiptera; family Fulgoridae; genus Lycorma; species Lycorma delicatula. The sequence goes on from NC_134459.1 coordinate 46,781,838, forward strand.
CACAACCGAGTTTCTCATACATTTAGTACGATGCGACACGACTTCGTCCCGTCCTGATGAACCTCTTAACGTTAATCCCATGACAACAGAGGAAGAAGGTGTTTTCTGCCTTCCCTCTGCTTCCCACAACTCTATATACCTTCCTACATATCATACCTCAACCCCCTATACTAATTGGGCCACAAAATTAACATTAATTTTTAATGATATAACTATGGAGAAGCGGAATATTGCGGTAGCTCTAGATATAGACCCGCGATATTAGTTCAATTAACATAAAACTACATGATAAATAATATTCTCTTTACTTTGTATTAAATTGAATAATAAACTTAGTAATTTCTTCATAAACAAAATAAAAACATAAGTATATAATATAGTAAATTGAGTTATTTATAGTTTTCACGTTATATGCCTAAATGTAAAATTTATAGAATAAATTATAAGAGTAGAAAACGAGGAAAGAAAATTGTAATACAAAGAACGTTGAGGATATATTATATTACCACAATTTTTTAAATTGCATTCGATTGCATGAAGAGAGGTTATATTTTAAATGTGCCCTTTGTTTATTTGTGTATTTATTACTCAGTTATGATCAAACACGTTTACCGATTTAAAAAAATACGTTGTTGCAAACTTCTTTCCTGTAATTGGGAATGACATATATTTATCAATTTTTCATAAAAATCTTCCGACTCAAATGGCGCTATTATTTTTATTGGCCTGGGAGTATGACGAGATTCAGTTGAGGGAAAAAGTTTCCGTTGCCAAGTCACCGGTGTCCAGACTGAACACATGGTTTCTCTCCACTCACGGTGCGACGTATTACTGATAATTACCATTTTATTATTTTGCCTCCCGACGGGTATGCGTAAGATACTTCTTCACTTTCTCGTTTTCATCCATCTATAACGTTTATCACTATATCCCCTTTAATTCATACTAACATTTTCATCCACTGACCGGCGATATAATCCTTTCTAGACAGTCATCGATCAGAGATATTCGGTGTCCCTTACGACACGGTTAATATAATAACATTATTATTTCTTTTTCATTAATATTCCCATTTTTTATTTTATTACTATTTTCAATGCATTAATTCGAGTTTTTTTAGAGCTCAATTTATTCAATATAATATGTGCAAGTTGATCTACCGTTTGCAGAATTACCAGTATAGAAAAAACAATAAAACGCTAAAAAATGTTTACTGTTAAAATTAACAGTCGAGGAATAAATATTAAATCTGTTCTTAATATTATTTTTAATAAAACTAAAAATAATTTAGAAGGAATTAATATAATGAATTCTTCACCATAGAAAAAAAAATCAATTTTAAAGTAAAAAGTATAATAGATACAATGAAAGTAATGCAATGAAAAGAATGGAAGATAATCACGAATTAAAGTAAAAGAAAATAATATAACACAAATTGCAATATTTTGTTAATTAGAAATAAATTACGAAAGTCTGATAAAATAAAGAAACCTAAATCAGGCAGCCACAAGCCAGAAGAATTTTTAAGCAAAAATTACATCTACCGATATCAAACTCAGACGATAAAAACTAGAAATACATCTTTAAGGTGGGTAACCGGATAAAGTTTACTTTTTTACATTGTCAGTAGAGGAACAAAGTGAAAATTAAATGGGCTAAAAGTTTAAAATGAAGAATTTATAAGATATGAAGTGGTGTAATAATTATTTTTAGCCTTCGGTGCGGTAGGTCGATAGTTCGAAGCCTGGCTGTAGGCCAGATATATTAACGCTAACCACTCTTCAATATAATCTTCCACGTTGCGTTTCTGTTGTTAGATTCAAATTAATTAAATATCCTGATAATTGAGGAAGTAGTATGTATAAGGAAAGAAGAAGCTAAAAAACTATCTGGTAAGTCAGTCTTTTAGTCGTATAGTATAATTAGCAGTATTTTTATTCTTTTTGCAACGCAAAAGATAATCAAATTAATTAAAGGTGATAGTAAACAGAAAATGATGCGTTACAATTTTTTAAACAGAATTTTTTACTTTTGTTTAAAAATATAACAAAGTTTCCTAAATCAATCACCATTTTTATATTAATTAAAATAGAATAACAATGACGGAATATAACGTCATTTTTTTGATTACGTAATTATCCGTCATTAATAGGTTATAGACTTTATACCGAATCGTAAAAATAAATTATAGTATTTTCAAGTAAAACAAAATAAGTATTACTAACATTTAATAACATAACTTTACTTTTTCACTTTTTTCCTTTTAGAAATGTTTAGTTATTAATAAATAAGGTTTTAGCAAAAACGTTTATAAAATATACTCGCTAACGTCAGCAGTATTGAAAATCAAATGATTGTCAAAGAAATATTTCTTGTTCATAATTCAATTTATTCTACAGATGAATGAATAATTTTCTTTATAAAACTGATTTTATAACATCAATATAATAATATCTGCATGGCTAAATATTAGACTAAGTTATTGTACTTGTAGTAGTTTCTACTAGAAGTTAAAATAAATTTACAAAAAGAAACCGATAACCATATTTTTAAAAGTTTTTTTTTAAAAAAAGTCGAAGGAAAGCTTTCAGCAAATCAGCTCGTTTTTTTATGTTACGAATTTACCCTATTTTATTCCCATTGAAATATCAATGGAGAAAAAACTATTTTATTTAATTTGTCTAAAAATACAATAAACAAACATTCAAATACAAAATAAAACAAGATTTTTTACATAAGAAAAAAAATTGTATGTTTTGATAAAACTATTCTTTATTTCGCAGACTATTCAATTACGTTAGAAGTTAAATGAAAAGCAAAAATGTATAAATATAAAATATATCGATCTTTACAAAAAATTATTAATAATAAAAAATAAATTAGGAGAAGTAAAAAAAGTGAAAATAAATAATTACGGGAAGGAAGAAAAATGTTCCGATAAGAAAAACCAACTTCTCCTTTTAAAATAATAACATTTTTTTATTTTTAAAATTCTTTTTTTTCTAATTTCCACACACATTTAGTAAAATAAAAAGGCCGCTTATCTCATTTTATTTTTTGAGTTTTACGGTCATTAACTGCTATTGTAATTATAATAATAATTTTAATTTTATCACTTGGGGAAGCTTAAACTTTGAGTTCTATTCTTGAAAAAGTTTAACAATATAGTTACTATTTTTTTTTTTTAATAAAAAATAGAAAAAAATAAACTATACAGATTTTATAAAAATCATTTTTCATTTTTTTTTTAATATTTTGGACGTTAAATTTTTTTTATGAAAGAGCGGGCATCATCAAACAGTTATGGCCATTGAATCGTTGGAAATTTGTAGCGTGTGAAAAAATATCGTGCCCGAACCAAAATTCGAAGCCGGGACCTCCGGATGAAACGCCGAGACGCTACTCTTTCCCCACGGAGATCGGTTAATTATTTAATATTATTCGTACTTTTTAAATAAAATTGGAACCATCTAGAACAACGAACTATGATCAATTATAAATAATAAACAATTTTGTAAAACAATTTTTTTTATCCTTTCTATTAAAAAATATTGTGATTTCATTTATACATCAATTTTTCATACAAGTAAAATTTTTGCAACACCATGGAAGAACAGAACATTAAAAGACAGTAGATAAAGACGGAGAACAGACGAACTGGTAATTATATATGTGAGATTATACTGTCTTACAAAAGGCTTTAAAATCCAATTAAAGTTTGTCAGTTGATCTTATTCAGTCTCAGATCAGTTACTCTAAGATAGAATTAAATAAACGCCATACATTAAATTAACAGATATGCCTATCGTATATTTTATCAAAGTTAATTATTTGATTTAAATCAGTTATACAATCAAGATGACAAAATGGCAATCAAAACTATTAAATATTTAATTTCTGGAAACTGAAAAGAATAAGGCAAAATATTTAATAATTTTAGTGAACAAATAATATTAAATCGTACCTGGGAAGGAATACAATCACTCAAATGTCACGTTCAGTAGCTTAGTTTATTTCTATTTTTATCTTTTTTAAGAGGGGTATATTTGTTATAAGAGTTACTGCCATAAATCTCCCAGTAGAAACGGGATACATTAATTTTTTGTACTATCTGTTCCGGTCTTTATTATAGGTCTGATCCATGTACGGCATCTAGGATTTAAAAGAAGACACCAAACAGTATTGCTTTCTATGAGAGTAATAGTGTTCATTATATAGCTAGTTCCTATAGTAAAAAGAACGGAAATTTTACTAGTACGGTTAAATATCACTGTTACTTAGCGGACTATTATTATTATTAACACCGAAAATTTTCGGGTCCATCACCGAAAATGATGGACCATTATCAGGAGTGACAATTAACTCATATGAAATCACATATAATCTTTACGTTATGGAACCAAAAAATAAAATATGCAACCTACTGCATAAAATTTGTTTCTCAATTACTCTTATATTAACGTTAAATTTCTTGGAGTTTTATTAAAACAAAAACTTATAATGAAACTGAAAATAAAAAAATTCGTATTCCTTCAATAATTTCATTCTTATTGATTTCATATAAACTAACCTCACCGGTCTTCCCTCCCTATAAAGACAAGACAATATCTCACGTTTCTTCGTTGGTGCGGAGATACAAAAATTCGATGCCGGCATTACTTCACGAACATCGACCGTGCTTTAATATATTTTTTATGAAAGTTTTATTTAATTTTTTTTCTAAATACATTATTAACCAAAGATAAAATTGAAGTTTTATTTTTTTACTATTTAAAATAAATTTATTATTTTGATTCTCCATCACAATTTGTATAATAAAAGAAGACTAATTATTAAAATTAATAAATAAATAAAGAATCAAGTTATAAATAATTATAATCCATTTATCTTGATAAAATTTATAATTTTATACACAAAAAAAAAATAAAAAAGGTATATTTTATAATTATCATAACTAATAAAAATGTAAAACAAAACTTATAATTAACACTAAAATAATTAGTAATACAAGAGTTCTGCACGCAAAAGAATCGCTTTTCTCCTAGAACTTTAAAATAAATTCTATAATATGAGTAAGTATTTAAATAAATTCTTCACAAAAAAAAAAAAATTCCATTTACTGAATTAATATTTTCAACATTAATTAGTTATTAATATAATTCTACTTTAGAGAAAAAGATATATTATAAACATAATTACAAATATGAAAATCAAATTTACACCAATTGACAATCTGTTTTATAATATTTTCCAAGTAATTATGAAATCAATGCGCTAAACGATATGGCCAAAAAGGTAGGCTTACAAATTTTCATAGAAAAAACGATGTATATGACGAATATTAAGAACACTCCAAAATTGTTACGGACAGAGCTTGGAATAATTAAGGAAACGAGAAAATTAAGGTAATTGGGTGAAGTTATCCAATCAACTGGAATACACAAGGAAGCAAACATCTTCGGGATCAATAATTTCTAAAATCCTGTAGCCTAACGAAGGACGTGTACAATAAGAGACCGAACTCAAGGAAGGGCAAAATAAGGGATTATACAACGGTAATATGACCAGGAATTTTATACGCGGCAGATTGCGTAGTTCTGAACCAAAGGAAGATATATAAACAGGAACTTGCAGAAAAACGGATACTAAGGAACATCCTAGGGCCAAGAAATTATTAACGACGGTTGGAAATTAAGGAAGAATGAGGAACTTTATCGGGAGTTAAACAGAATCAAAAAAGCAATATGTAAGTAATGACTGGCATTCTAAGGACATTTGATAAGAATGGATTCAAACAGGTTTACGAAGATAATTTTTGATAAGTGTAATGAAAACAAGACGAACGTTAAATGATTCAAAAATGTTAAACAGAACCTAAGGCTAGCAAACGTAAACGTGAAGGATTTAAAATATAGAAGGGTGCTTAGGAAAAAATCTTAGAATTCAAAGGGATCCAGAAGGAGAAGAAAGAATGCGCTAACCTAAGGTGGTCGAAATAAAGAAGCAAGCGGCACAGCGAAAGAATGAAAGAGTATTGGAGAGCTAGCTAGTTAACTATTCTACTTGGTACTATAGTGACCGGTGTCGAAAAAAATCAAAGCGCTTCAAATTGACTAAAATGTATTACCCAATCGTAACTATTTGTCCTGTGTACAAAATTTACTTGCGTATCTTTACTGTAAAATACATAAATCTTCCAATAACTTAAAAAATAAATAATATATTTAAAAATATCAAAACCATACACATATTTCTCACAAGTAAAAACAAAAACATCATTAAAAATATTTTCGTAAAATGTAAGAAAGTGCTGCCAAAGTATTGTATGACTTTCCTGGCTATTAATAGTAAAAATTAAAGAGAGCAAAAAACAACACATTTTTAGGAGCTGGGGATAGATTTTAAGAAAATTTTGCTAAAAAAAGTCATATGTAAATTAAGCTCAACAAATTTGCTTAAGTAAAGTTTTCTTCAACCCAAGGGAAAAAAATTTCAAAAAACCTTTCTGCATTTTACGTCCGGGGTCAAGATTAAAAAAAAATTGTATATATGTTACGGTAAAACCCCGAATACCGGTAATTCTAACATTTACCAAGTCACTTGGTAAAAGTCCGAAAAAATCTTGAAAACACATTTATTTCGGACTTTTACCAAATAGATTTGGTCATCATTGACATTTACCATAGACTGTTGGTAAAAATTGACAATTCTGTAATGAAATCACTCAAAAATATGGATTTAAAAATGCTCTTCTCAATTTCGGAATTTCAGTGCACTGCGGGTGAAAAATGAAACAGGTTTTTTCAAAAGATTACAACAAAACATTCAAAAGATTATAAAATCAACGTATAAAGTGAAGAATAAATATGAAATAATGATTTTGAAAGAGTAAATCCTTTTCAAAGGATAAAGTCTGTAGAATACAATTACCATTAAGAATAATCGATTAACTTTTTTGTGTAAAAATTATTCTTAATAATATTAAACAAAATTCAATCGCATTTTCTTAACAGCATGTTTTTTTTAATCGTGGTGTTTTGTAAAAGGAAAGACGAATTTTACGATAAACAGAAAACTGGAAGACTATATTTTAAAAAACAGAATTTTTAGTTATATTTTTTAGGTTTTTTATATCTTTCCGTAAGTATTAGAATGGTTTGAACGAACAAAATGACTGTATTTAATGAAAAACGTTCAGTTGGGATTCAAAACTTTTTTCCCGCAGCAAGAATTGAAAATAAATTAGATTAAAAAACAATCCGGGTGTTAGACCCAGACGGTGTATTTAGGAGTGAACTATTAATTGATTATTCTCACGTTTGAAAATGATTAATTTTAATGCAATTTTTGAATTGAAACCCCGAAATTGAGAAGAGAATTTTTAAATTCATGCTCTTTCCTATTTAGAAGTGATTTCGTTACAGAATTGTCAATTTTTATCAACAGAATATGGTAATTGTCAACAATGACCAAAACGATTTGGTATAAGTCCGAATTAAATGTGTTTTCAAGATTTTTTCGGAATTTTACCAAGTAACTTGGTAAATATTAGAATTTACCGGTAAAACTTAAGATTTACCGGTATTCGGGGTTTTACCGTAACAGATATATCATGAAAGCTCTGTATATGAAGTATAAACTTTCAAAACATTTTTGAAAAATATTTAAATCAAACGGAAGTAGATGAAAAGAAAAAAACATACATTTAAATTTTAAAAGGTTTAAACAAAGTTAAACAAAATTTTAAAAAGGATTTCAAACAAAAATTGGATTACTTGTGCATTGTAATTACTTGTGCATTTTAGGAAACAAATTTTAAAATGTTTTTAAAATGTCTCTGTAGAAAAATAAATTCAAAATTGGTTTTTTCACGATATCTTACTATTCTCCTTATTGAATTTTGAAACAAAAATTAATACGATCAATGAATGTCTCATATGTAGAAATATTTGAGCCGAATTTATAGAAAATAGGCATAGTCAATTCTGTGATATAAGGTCAAAAACAGTACGGTGCACATACGTACATATCCATACTCGTACATACGTTTTTTGGTCTACATGAACTAATTGGACTATGAAACGTACAGATTTAAAATAAACCCGATACCCCATTCTTGAGAAGTTCTCCACACATTCCTCTTTACAACTAGCTATTCAAGTTGTATTCGCTGGAAAAGTAAAAATATCAAAACTATTATTTCACAATTTTGCCGGTTTTCAAAGACAACATAAAATTACAATTATTTTACTGAAGTTTCTTATATTTTATAATTAACTAAATACTGATATTTCCTAGAATTAAAATCAAAATTTTTCTTAAAATTACCTAATTAATCTTAAATATTTGAATATTAATTAAATATTAATATCGTAAAATATATTTGTATTTTATACACGAAAAATATTTTTTTTATTTATAAATAGTAGGTAGTTGAGCATTATTATATTCAAATATTTTAATCATTTATATATATATATATACAGGGAGAGAAAGAGTTTCATTTGAAAAGAAATAGTTTTATTAAAAGATTCGTTTTAATACCTCAGAATAGTATAAAAATTAAGAAGATTACCTTGAAGATATAACGGATGTCACTGTTAAGAAAAGAAAAAAACACATGTATACATATGTACATAAAATCAAAGAAAAGTTTTTTCAATTAGCCATTTACTGCGACCTCGAAAGTTCTACAAATTCAAAAGATGTTTGTTATAAGAATAAAAAGTTTAAAAATAACAATCTGCGTATAATATAACACGTTTTTATAGTGTACTGTATTATAAAAAAAATTGAATATTTAATAAATGAATAGAGAAAATTTTAATTTCCGTCACGCATATATATGTAAATAATAGTAATGTAAATCTATTAAATTTAAAGTTACATCGTGTTTCCTCACTCAGTGTTTTCCCACTCATAATAACAGTAGTAAATAAGAAGAATATTCGAGTATTTTGCTTTAAAAAATTATTTATTTTATGTATTAAATAAATTAATCAATATAACTAAAAAATATTTTATATACCATGAATTAATTTTTAATCAGTAATTAAATTCGTTCATCTTTGTTTAATAAATTATTTGTGATTAAATTTATCAACCATAGTTAAATGCTACCAGAAATTTATATATTTAAATAAAATTGCATATATTTATTCAACAAATTTTTGAGAAAAAAAAACTTTCTTTTTTAATAAAATAAATAGACCAAAATAGCACTTATTTATTCACAAACTAACAAAAAAATTTTTCTATTTCTTCAAGTACATTAATACGAAAGTCAGTTTGTTTATCTGTTAGAGCTTCACGTCTACATTCCCAACCGAATTTGATGAGAATTACAAGAAAATTATACTATTTTCATAGCAGTTTGGTTTTATTTCATTAAAAATTTCCAAATTATCCCAAGGGTTCTACAAAGGAAAGACATTTGAAATTCGAAATATGTGGACAATTGTTATTTTGAATATTCATTAAACACGACCTAATTTGTTGATTCCTATGTTTCTAATCCATCAAAGCTTCTGGAGAAAAAATTTAGGGCGGAGGTTTAAAAATAAAAATATTACTGGACCGATTTATTCAATATTATGAACGAGTATAAAATATATTGAAACAGAATATTCATTTAATTAAATTTATCGAATTACAATATGAAATATTTTTCTATTCCAGACAGTTTCTGTCATTTTTTGCAGGCATAAATTGTATATTATTACAAAAGATTATAATAACATAGTTCTGTATGAATTAGTTAATCGAAAGCAGTTGTCACAACATATATATATATTAAATAAAAGAAGTAAGTTCGTAATTTTCAGTTAGGCAAATTTACACAATTCAAATTTATTATGAGAGAGAAAGATTGATTTCAGTTAATATTCGATTTTTTAACGGTGAAAGCATAATATGATTTGATATTTTAATATGAATGACTTTCTAGGTGAGGTTACTATGAGTGACATCAACTTCAGCCAGTTTATTAAGAAAATCTTTATGAGTTCAATGTAATATTTGAGAAAGAGGGAAGGGACAATCCGGAGGAAGCCGGGTACGGAATAATTTAATAAAATCAAAAGTACATTTATTTTATTTCAAAATAAATTTACATATTGTATCTAAGATCTATTTACATATTGTGATTTTAAAAATTATTTATTTAAAATAATTATTACGGATTGATTAAATATCTATCATTAAATGTGGATAAAACTGATGTAATTTTTTATTTTTAGACAGGCTAAAATTGCTAAGTTGTGTGAATATTGAGAATAAATTATAAAATAGCGAAAAGTTTTGGGTCTCTTATCAAATGAATATTTATAGATTGATAATACTAATTACCTCTGTAAAAATAATTAGTCATCTTATTTCACTTTGAGGAATTTAAAAAATCGCTAAGCTGATGCTTAATAATAACTGTTATTTCGGTGAATATATATATACGTGTTTTTCTGGGAAGAATCAGATAAGTCCACCATCACCGAGACCTCAGATACCTTGGAATTCGACGTTGAGGCTTTTAGAAAGTTGGCCTCGACGTCGAAGATCAAAAAACGATGACTTAAGGCTAAAGCCTAGGCGGTAAAAATAAAGACTGTAGATAGTTTTACGATTTATTGAAAAATTTAATGAACGGATGAGTTTTTTAATATGTTTATGACATTGCATCTGTTTTACGGATTCGGCAGTTTTTATATTTTTACATAAATATTTGTTTAGTGATTCACGAAGAATGTAACAAACGTTTAGGACATGTTCTACTGGTGAAAATAAAGAACTTTCATATAAATATACGCTCGGAAACACTTCCTTAGCTATTATCGGCTGGCATATCGAGTTTCGCCTGATTTCTGTATTCTCGATAAAATTAAGCGAGACTATTATTCTTGGGGCCCAAATTAAGATGTAAATTTAATGGTTTTATATGAAATATGACCTAAAAAATTGTAAAAAATCCTAATACTCTCTATTTTTCACAGTTTCTGAGAAATGTGTGGTAAAAAAAAATAATGGTGTCGACTAATTTATGACTGCTTTAAAATAACTTTCTTAAATGGATATTAAACACAAAAAAAAGTTTTTTTTAAAATTTTGTAGAGAATTTGATTGAAGTAAAAAAGAATGAATAAAATTTACAGAAACTGTAGATTTTATTCATCTTAACGTTTGTAAATTCTTACAAACGTAAGAATTTCTTTATTAAAAAAACTTTATTAAAAATAGAATATATCAAAATGTGGCAAATTTTAACAGATTCTTTAACATATTTTAGGTATTAAACGACACAAAATTTTCAATTCAGATTTAATAGAAAACCATTAAATTTACTTCTTAATTTGAATAATTACAGTCTGGTTTAATTTTACCGATGGCGCAGAAATCAAGGTGACATCTTTCACCAAATGACACTCCCTAACAAAGTATTTTCAAACCTGTGTTTATATATACTTTCTTCTTTATTTTCATCAGTAGAACATATCCTGAAAATTTGCAAATTCTTCGTGAATCACTTTGTACATTTAAAAAAAAAAATATTATATCTGGCAGTTCCTTCAGAAAATTAAAACGAGATTTTCAGGATTGTATCTAAACGGATAATAAAAGAATTACGTCTATCTAGCCCCAATAAAAAAAGAGAGAGCGTTGTTATGCTTTTGACCATTTTAATAAATTACCAACCAATTCAAAAACGTTTTCCGACCGATTAAAATTAAAAAAAAATCTGATGTGAACACCATATGACTTTCTTGTATGCTTATTAGATTACATGTAAAGATTTTTTTTTTAAATGAAAAGTATGCAAAATTTTATTTCATTAATAATTTCTGATTTTTTTCATATTTGTTTTCAATTGTTATTATCGAATTATTATTTATTGTAAACACGTTTTTACGATCGGTGATTAATAATTATTGATAAATAAATATATCTAAATAAAAAAAAAAGAATAAATCGGATTTGAACATGTTCCTTCCCCTTGTAAGATCAAAATATCTCATTAACTAATATTTTATTTGCAATAATAACTCTTTTCATTCTTTCTTTTTCCTGTTTAGCCTCCGGTAACTACCGTTTAGATAATTCTTAAGAGGATGAATGAGGACGATATACATATCATCCTCATTCATGTGTAAATGAAGTAAATGAAGTGTAGTCTTGTACATTCTCAGTTCGACCATTCCTGAGATGTGTGGTTAATTGAAAGCCAACTACTAAAGAACACCGGTACCCACGATCTAGTATTCAAATCCGTGTAAAAATAACTGGCTTTACTAGGACTTGAACGCTGTAACTCTCGACTTCCAAGTCAGCTGATTTGGGAAGACGCGTTAACCACTAGACCAACCCGGTGCAATAATAACTCTGGAATCAATAAACATAACTACCACTTATGTTATATCGTTGAAAATCTCCTAATAAGAGCTAATTACTGCAATTAAGAAAAAGTATTTTTTGAATACTTCTGGTTCAGTTGATCGCAATCAAAAGCGGAGGTGCACAACTAGATGTTACATCAGTCCTAAATCCAAAATTTTAACATCCTACGGCTAACCGTTTTAGAGTTATGAGAGACAGAAACGTACGTGCAGACTCACGCTGAAACTAGTTAAAATGGATCCAGGGACGGTCAAAATGGATATTTCTGTTGAAATCTGAAACCAAAATTTTTCGCGACCACAATTCTTCCTTTACTTCGTACAAGGAAGTAAAAATTCGTTTTTTCTTAAAACCGATAACACCCCATAATTTTAACTTCCTACAACTTCGTATAACGTGTATTCAAATGATCTCAATTAATGCCTACAAAATTCTAACTTCTTTTATTACTAATTTAAAAAAAAAAGGTTTGTGTCCGTCATACATGTGATCTACTATTATTTAATAATTTTTATATACAAAAGCTTACTCCTACATTCCTACATTTAATTTTGTATTTATTTTTATTGTGTTCAGACCAATTTTCCAACGTCAAACAATTTCCGTTGAATTGCCCAGGTAAATATAGAGTAATTATGTTTTATAAATGAAGTAGCGCACCTGCTGACATTTAAATATATATCTAAAATTAAATATCGACCAATATAATACATTCATGCACGTATTAATTTATTTATGTTAAATTTCAACATCTCTGATAACATTTTCTTTAAAAAACATAACAAAATAAAATCAATGAAGAATTACAACACAAAACATAAGCAGAACAGGATATTAGCAATATATGTCGGTAATGTTATCGATAAATAATATTAGTGAAATAAATTAGCTTTAAAGGGATTAAAAACAGTAAAGGAGAACTAAAGAAACTTTTTTTAAATTTTTTTACCATTTCCTGGGTTTTACACAAGGAGAAATTAATCTTAGATCATGTTGAAACTAAAATAATTTTAAACTAATAGATTGGTGTATTTATTTATACAGAATATACTTAAAATAATAAAAATACAGCTTTGAACTAAACAGATGAACCACAACGCTAAGTCTAAAATACCAAATATATAATCTAAATGACAAAATCCTAGACTAATTACGTTTATGTTACGTAAAAAAAAAAAAATGATTAAAAATTGTTTTTTGTTAAATGAATGTAAATAAAAATAAAAAGAAAGATAATAACTGGAGATATAAGACGGGGTAGAATAATGAATATAATCAGTTATAATAATAACTATGACGAAAGATGGAATGGAAAAAGGGAAAACTAATGAATGCATTTTGCAACACTAGGTACATTTTTGAGGTGAAATGATATTTTAATGGGCAACCAGGGTGTCCTGATTGGTACTAATACCACCTGCAGGGGAAAGATACATTGTTTTGAGATTATAATTACCTACTTCCAACGCTTTTATTCAAAATAAACATTAACATTAATTAAGTGACGTTGGGGGAAAGAAATGTTGTGTAGGACGGTACTGGCATAACAAGAAAACAGTTCTGCCAACTTTTCATATTCCGGTAATTATTTATTAGGTAATTTCCGGGTTAGTGTAAGTTATATACAATCCCTTCTCCACTCTATCATATCTTTTGCCTCCCTTCATAAATCCAACATCATATCTGAATTTATTGGGCGCGCGCGCGCGTGTGTATTTTGTGCGCGTGGGGTTGTTTAATGCGAGTGTAAGCGTGTGTTATTTTACATTTTCAAGACAAACCGATCTTTATTAAGACTTTCAAATAAGTAAACATAATATTAGACGGATCAACATTTGAGTAGAACCCGCGATGGTAGCGATGGAATTATATAGAAGGCAGTACTGGTATTGTGTACGTCTTTAATTATTAAACTCCCAACCCATATTCTAACCATCGGAAACCAACCACCCTGTTCCTTATTTTACTACCCGTTCCATCCATCCGTTATTTTAATCGAAATCGGTATTCCCTTTCGTTACATCCATCTTTCTGAACCCCTCCCCCAATACACTATATATATAAAAGATAATTTCAATTTTGAACAAAACAGTTTGAAAGTAGGGAGAAGAAATAAAATGAGATTGTTTTTTTCATCGGTGGGTTGCACATAGTTATTAAACATAAACCGAATGCTCGGGTAAAAATTTATACTGTAATGCCAAAATCTATTTAAGTAATTGATAATGAATCATTTTTTTAAATATTCTTCCTATCTCACATTACTTGTACCTAATATGATATTGTATGATTTAAATTTTATTCAATATGATATTGTATGATTCTACGATATGTATGTATAATTGGAAAATTGTATTTTTCAAATCAGCTTAATGTATAAGAATAAAATACGAAGTTCTGACGAGTGAAGTGTAGGAAGATGATATTTCAACTGACATCCCGATTTTAAAAACATACGGATCACTCAAATCCGTTTTTTTTAAATTATTAACTACACTCATACACTTACTTGCTTTTAGTCCCCTAGGATTTTCATAAAGCTTATATAATTATTAATTAGGTTCAACCTTGCCTTATTCAAATTTTCATATACATATTATAGAAATATGTATATATTTATACATATTTATATTATATGTTGTAGGATACAATGTATCCTACAAATGGCGCTGGATCGTGTATACGCGTGGCAGAAAACGTGGAGGATTAAGGTTAATCAAGGTAAGTCGAGGCATATCACATTTGCCATGCGAAAAGGTGACTGTCTCGGTGTGTACTTCGATGGTGTTTTGTTCCCGCAAACAGAGACTGTACGGTATCTGGGATTTAACCTGGATTAGCGTTTGACTTGGAAGTGTCACGTGAGGATGAAGAGGAAACAGCTAAACGCAAGGTACAGGGAACTTCATTGGCTGGTACGGAGGAACTCAGGCCTCACGTTATCCAACAAGGTCTTAATTTGTAAGGCTATCCTGCGCCCAATCTGGACGTACGGTGTAGAATTTTGGGGAACGGCTAATATTAGTAATGTGGAAATTATACAACGATTTTAGAACAAAGTAGCGAGGGTAATTGCCGAAGTTCCGTGGCTCACGCGGAATGATGAGATTCACGATTATCTGGAGCTCCCATCGGTTCGTGAGATTGCACAAGCGCAATGTCAAATACCTGCAGAGGCTTGAGAATCATGTAAACCACTTTACAATTAATCTACTCGATAACAGCAAAGACGCCTGACGGTTGAAACGAGCCCATGTACTCGACTTAGTTAGTTAACAGTTTGGAATCTAACACCGTCAAGTTTAGTGGTGTCGTATCTAATTTCTTTTTACTTCTCTATCTTTTTCTTGTTTGTTTTGTGGACTATATGGTGCTGAAATTAATAGTTTGTGATTTATGACTGAGCTTGAAATTTCATATTTGACTTTAAGTTTGCTTGCAACTATTTATTGTGTTATTATTTATTTTGGGGGTTCCATAAGGACCTTCTTATCACGTGCTTTTGTCAGGAAACTTACTTATGGCTCTGCAGGAGAGCCAATTATAATGGTTATTGAGCAAAAAAAAAATAATTATAGAAATAAGTAATATAATAACACAGATAATATCTTAACAATCCATTGAGCTTGCAACGTGTATTGCTTTTCTACATGCGGAGAGAAGATTATTTTATTTTTACATACTGTTCTCGTCAATACTAAGTTTGTGATGTAAACAAATAATCAAAATTTAATTGATTTCTCTGATAATAATGATGTACATTATACAAATAATATATTTCTAAAATAAAATGATATTTATAATAGTCTAATAAATTTATAATAGTCAGAGAGATGTGTATAATATTCTATTTGGTAAACATAGTGAAGATGTTACTTACGTGGCTATAGCTCGTCAAGATTGGATGGTGATATGCAACAGTAAATTAGACTTAGTGAAGAAGGCAAAAGAAAATACTTCATTCCCCAATTTTATCGTAAGATTATTTATCATATGTTACGTGATTTATTTTTTAATTTGAATGAGTAGGGTTTTTAAAAGAAATATTTTCATTATTACAGACAATAAAATTCAAAGTTTTTGGTAAACAGTACTTTTATATTACAGGTTAAATTAATTGTAAATACAATGTTACAAAATTTTCCATAGTTTTTAATAATTATAAAAAAATTGAGAACCATAAATGAAATATACTATCATACAGATAAGTTTAGAATTATTATAAATATTGTAAATTAAATTAATAATTAAATAATAGTTTATTTTTTTAGTATTTACACAAATACCACAATTTGTAGACTGCAGTTCATGTAATAAACATTAAATAGTAAATTTATAAAAAAAATTCATTTCTAGGAAACGCAACTTTTATTTACTCGTGAACATAAAATTTTAAAAAACTGGAATGGTAGTTATTTTACTAATGCTAATATAGAAACTCCTTAAATCGTGTTTTCAAAATATAAGAAAATAAACGAGATGTAATGAAAATACATATAATGCTCTTTTCATTTATGTAAACAAGTAAACAACAAATAGACCGAGCAACAAGCAAAGAACGGTCGCCAGTATGAAAAGAAAACAGCGAACAGCTCTCGGAGAACATTTTCAAATTTCCGGACGATTAACTCAGTAGAGCGGAAGTGTAGGTCCCTCGGGACTCTATTTTGAGAAGGGGGTTGTGGAAAATAGTGATGGAAGGGGGAGGTGGTAAAAGAAGGAAAAAGAGAGCCAATACACTCGATTCATCATACCCTCCCCTTCTATTCAACGTACAAGAATCGCTTTACACTCGTTTCTTTTTGTATAAAAGTCACCGGGGCTTACCCTCGTGATGATAGCTTCCAAAATTTGATTTTCCCCTAAACTCGGTACCGTTCTTACGCCCTAAAGAAGTTTATTATTCATCTTATTCCACTGGCTTGACAGAAATTTCTCCACTCGCAGAACACATCTGGGTTTTCACCATATATTATAATGCAGTATATATCCATTATTTACACTACCATATATATCGTTTCTCATCCATCACCTTGAGAACCTCAACAAAGTAGAAACGTGTCACGTATTTAACACGATGGAGAAATTTTATTTAAAATCCTACATAAATTATGTGTTACCATGAAAATTCGTTGTCTTTATTTCAATTCGAATAAAAACGATACATCGTCTCTCTTACAACACAAATCGATGAAGTAGTACCTTTTACTGATTAAAAGATATAAAATATAAAAACAAAAAACAATATACATTTTAAAATACTGTCCTTTAACTGGTTATAAGAAGTAAGTTATTTTATAAGCCCGCATATATTTTTCATCATTTTAATATAGTTTTAAATTCTTCGCAATATTTTGTAGAACTTGTATCCTTTTGTTAGAATAAAATTAAAAATTGTTCATTTATATGATTCACTAATTACAAAAATGCAATTTTTTATAGAAATACTAGATAATACATGTAAAATACTGCATAATGTTTTACTTAATTTTAGCAATGGCTAATCCGAAATAATGAACATTTTAACATTAAAAAATCTGATGTGGTGTGAAATCTTAAGGTGTCGTTTTAAAACTGAACTGGTAAATAAAATTTTTGCTTTTACACGAACTGTCCCATTCTGATCGGCGTTATTCAAACACATGCATAGTTACTTTTTCTAACAGTGAAGATGTTGTTTATACATCCAGTCTCTGTAGTAAATAAAGAGAAGATGTAACTTACAGAGTTGAATACCACTTGCAATTCATAGTGATATGGAAATAGATAGATTCTCACTGTAGTGAGAATGTTACAGGAAGGTCACTCCTAAATCTCTTAAGTAGAGCCTGGCATGGTATCTTGATCGTTCTTGAAAACTGCAATTTCTTATTCAGATAGGTCACCACATATCGCACACAACTTGTACGGTAGTAAATCAATAAACAACTACTGAGGACAATATTAATCTCTCTCTATTATCATCCATCCGAAGATTTGTTTGCAAAGAACTTCCAAAGTCTTCTATCCTGTTCGTTCTTCTTGAGTTGTTGATAGTTTTGGCAGTTCATGTCATTCATGATCTGCCCGATATATACTAGCCTTCCTCATCCTCGGAAGTTCCTTCCCTCCATATTGGTTTTCAGGATCCCCTCGGTGCCTAAGCAGATGTCCAATTAATATCTCTTCTTCTTGTAAGATTCTTTCATAGGGATATATTTCCATTTATTCATTTGAGCATCTTCTGATTGGTTACTTTGTTCTTATTATTAATAATAGCCTGAAGTACGAAATTTCAAACCCTTTTAGGTTCTTTCTTTTGGGATTCCAACCGTCCAACTTTCACTCTTATCACAGTGCTATGCTCAAGACATATGTTTTGAGTAATTGCCTCCGTAAATCCATAGTGGTGGATACTGGATCACAGTAAATCCTTGTTTTTATTAAATCCTATCTTTTCCAAACTTATTCGTGTTTGTATTTCTCTTTAGCTTCTGCCATGTGGTGTTATTACGCTTTCTAGGTATTAAATTCTAGGTATAAATTCCCTGACCTGTTTTAAGGTTTTATCGTTCTTCAGCTGTACTTGCATCCTTGTATCCTCTCTTCCAAAAACCATAACTTTCGTTTTTGTTTTATTGATTCTCAGATTCTACAATATCAGAGCTTAAGAAGAATTACCAAAATATTTACCTATTGAAAAAACTTCAAATTTTCTAAATGGGAGAAATTTTAGCATATCAGGTTAAATGTTTAGTTATGGTTAAACGTTATGGTTTTATAATTATTAAGCGCAAAACGTACACCTGAATCATCCTGACCCCCCTAGGTAGAGTCATCAGTCTTTTGACGATCCCGGTCACAACAACTCCCCATCCGTTCTTAGCCCTTATGGGCTTTACCGGAGGTTGTTTTAAACCCTCTAAACTTGATAACACAACACTGTAACGTACATCTGAATACAGAAACTATAATATGATAGCTTATAAAAATAAAAGATGCAAAGATTAATATTATTTTAATTTCATAATTAACTATAGAAGCTATACATACATAAATACAATTGGATAATTGTAGATAAACACAATTATAAGAAAAACAATAATAATTATTTAACCTTAAAATTTATCCGTTGTTTTTTGGTTTTTTTATAACCTCCGGGACCACCGTAAGGTATTGCTTCAGAGGATGAAATGAATGATTTGCAGCGTTGTGAAAATGACATGCCTGACCGGGATTCGAACCCGGAAACTCCGGATGAAAGGCTGAGACGCTACAACTCGCGCCACGGAGGCCGGCTATACGTTAATGTTTGATTGTGTAGTTCACTGAAATTAACCGTTTACCGAAAATAACAAAGTACTGAAAGCAAGAAACCGCAAACGGTATTTTAAAATCTGTTTTAATATTAATAAACCAAACATTATGTACTTGCGTAATCATTGAATTAATTATAAATTAATCCTTATACCCATATTAATCCATTAAAAATTAAAAACAGAAAGTTGCTTGCATCAATTAAGCATTAAAAAAAACTTAAATTTTATAAATATCATTACATAAAAATTAATAAAATTCATTTTTCACCTAAGTTTTCTAAAATATCAATTTTTAATAATTTAATGTGAAACGTAACGGCTAACACGAAAAAATAATGTAATTTAGTTGAGATAATTAAGGTTTTCCTTTGTGTATCACCAAAAAAATAGGCAAAAATCATATTAGTAGAGAAGTTTATATGTGAAAATGTGAAACGGGAAATCTGTTATAAGAAAAATAACTTAACTGACAAGGATCTGAACCTGGGACTTTCCAGGTAATAGAATAAGATTTTCGTTCTTTTAAAAGTATTGCTTTTATTTTATTATTTTTTTAAACTATTTTATTATTATTTGTATTTATACTTTTCCACTGAAGCTTTTTTTTCAATTTTTTTTTTTCCAAATATAAACCTTTGATTAATAATGAAAAACAAAATCGTCAGACGTACAAAACCTGATACAAGGTAGTAATAAAAAGTGGACGAGAAATATTACAAGCGGCTGATTCGATCGGATTTTAGGAAATAAAATAAATTTTAGACACGTCTTATACACGGTGAAAAAAAGAGAGCATCAAAACAATTGTTCGTTAGCTTTATAAGAAGTAAAAATGTAGACAAAGAGACCAGCTAAAAATAATCATATGTTATACGAAATACTAATAAAGACTGTTGAAAACAATATTAATAAATCTTTTTAATTCTAAATACAAATCATTTTTATTTTCATCTTCCTAATTTTAAATCACTTGTATCGTTTAGAAACTGAAGTGTATTACCAATAAATAAAAGAATAAAATCAACAGAATTTAAACTCAAATATTATCGACGTGACCACTGCTTTGATATAAGTGAAAGTCCACAAAGTTTCATTTAGTGAGAACTTTTAATCTTATTCCCGAATATATATTCTAACAATTCAAGCCCTTTGGGGACTTTAAATTTATTATGTTTACTTTATAATTTATACTATTTCGCTATACAGCTGTCTGTATAGTTATGCTGCCTATATTTCTGTATAGTATACCAAATAAAGTAAATTATTCAAATCGCGATAAATTTTGAAGGTAGCGCTTTTCACAGATATTGACATTTCATAACCCCCTCTAACAAACAAAAAAACACGATTTCACCACTGAAAAATTCGGAAAGATGTATATACAATGAGCTTGCTCGCACAAGGCAGGCAGACAATCGATGTGCAGGGTATTACATTACTCTTTTCTCGGAATATTCGGCTCATTCAAAACTGATCTTTCTGTAATACAGTGTGTTTAATTTCACGCAATAATTTCTTTAAAGATATTTAACATGCTTATAAATATTTCTTACTGTATACAGTACAAAAACGAATAATTTATACTTGTATTTATAGATTTTTATTACACTTCCTTCATCAAAATGAATGACCACTATATACGAATAAAGATTATCAAAATATTTCATTTGAGTTATACACGGGGATCAGGTTCTGCAACTTCCACCTCACCATTCCGACTTAAATCCGATCGAGATTGTATGGTCGGCTATGAAAAGATATATTGACAGTAATAACATTACATTTTTAATGTCGGATATTAAAAAGTTAGCTGAGGAAAAGTGAATAAAATGGATAAGGATGACTGGAAATCATATTGCAAACATGTAAAAAAATCTGAAATCGAGTAAAAGAAGATGGAACCGTTAATCGAAGAAATGTTGGGCAAACATCTAGACAGTGGTAGTGTAACTGTTCCGATGAAGACAGAGAAGTATTTTTAACTTGTACAGGAACTGGACATGAAACGCTAAATTCAAGCAAGTTTTTATAATAATAATACAATCGAACAGTAAAACGAACAATAAGAATTCAATAACAATAAAACAATCGAACAAAAAAAGAATTTGAAAATGTTAAATATTGTACAAAAAAGAAATGTACAATAATAATTGTACACTTCTAAGTTAGTGTAATTACGGATACAATATGCCTTCAAGCACTAGTTAAGAATTTTTAGTTTAAAAATACACCTAAATTAAAATTCTTGTTTTTGCAATTTTTATTTATTGAATTATTAATATTAATTACGTAATAATGAATTATAATAACTGATAAAACATAAAAACTGTAATAAATTAACGTACAATTATTATTTTTGTCCTACTAGATGGGTGTTTTCAGGTTCGGTAGTAATGCAATCTCGCAACACAAGCTTTTCCAACACAAGCTTTTATTTTAATTTTACGCACTATATGCATGTACATATGTATATGACCTTGAACGTAAATTTGTTTTTTCCTTGATATCTCCAGACAGGATAGACCGACTTGAAAGAAATCGACTTGAAAGAAACGATGAATTCTGTATACAGAGAACATTTAATTTTGGTCATAATCAGTTCAGAAAACATTTTCAGTTGAAGGATGAGTGTACATACGTGCTGATGTTGGCTTGTTTTTTTACGTAATATCTTCAGATTAATAGGCCGATTTGGATAAAATTTGTAAATTGTTTCTCTATATAAAACATTGATGCCATCTAAGTTTCTTAAAGGAGAGAAGGATGAACCAATCGTATGGATCTTTATCTGTAAAGATAGGTAATTTTTTCACATAATTTAACCCCTTAAATAGCTAAAATACTTTCTGATGGCATTCGGTCTTATTTAAACCCCCATAAAGGGATGAAGGCAAAAAACCTATTTTTTCTTTTTTGGACACAAAATCACAGTCTTGTATAAATTAGATGGTTATATTACATTAGTATGCCCCTTTGGTTATGTATTTAATTCACAGGTGGAAAATAATACGATTTTTTGTTTATTGTTTATTTTCATCAATGATCTTTTTTAGACTGGATAAACGACTTTTATGAAATTTTGTAAGATTTCTTATTACGGATTATTGATGTCATTTAACTTTGATTATAATCGGTCAAGGGTTCGGAAGATAGCTTATAAAAGAGAACAATAATTTTTAATATATTACTATATTTCAATAACGTTTTAAAAGGCTTTGTACACTTTAGGTTTAAAATTAATATTTTCACAATTAAAAGAGTAGCCATCTTCTATGGAAGGAAATTAGAATTCTTAAATTTTTTTTTATAAAAAAGCTAACACTGTTTGCAATTTTTTGGATCAGGTGCATGTTTAATTAATTTATTAAATAACCACTAATTTATTGTCTCCTCTTGTTCATTTGTATCTACAACTTCAATTTTTGGTTGTAATATTTCGTTATGAAATTTATTTTTGTCGACATGATCAATTTCATTGTCGTCGTCGTCATTGACAATTGATATTTTCCTGATTTTACAGTGAAAATTTTTCTTTAAGTCAAATAAACTGAAAAACTAATAAGTATTCAAATTCCCTGATTTCGCAAGAAATTATACAAATTTTTACTTATTTTTAACATTTTCAGTAGCTTATCAAAGAATTCACATAAACTGTGTTATATAAATAATTTTTCTGTTTCAAAAAATAGATTACTTGGTACAAAGGAGAGCATTTCTACGGCTCATACGTAATGGCATTTAACAATCTATTTTATTAAATAACATTTGAATATTTTTTTTTTTAATGGAACGTTTTTCTTTATTAATATATTTTTAAAATATTGTGTAAATAGTGAAATAAAAACTGTTTACAGCAGTTTTGGTTGCTATTTATAGCAGACAAAAATAAAAATAAAAAAGGAATATTATGAATAAAGCAGATTGTAAGAAATTATCCTTCGCATCAATAACTACGTTGATTGAAATAGATAATAGTTGGATCCATACTTTCGTAGAAATGGAAAAAAAATTTTTAGAAATCTTAAAATTTTGAGAATAATGCACCTATAATAAAGCAGCCTTTAATAAACGAACAATACAACTAGCAAAAATACTTCATTAACAAAACAAACTTAATTCTAAACATCTTAGAAAAAAATATTTTAAAATGCATAACACATGCATATTGAATGCTAAAAACAAGTGCAAAAAAATGATCAGCATGCAGAAATTACATATTAATTTTTTTCATAAAATGTTAAATACTTACAACCGTTCCATTTTCATCATGTCCTGGAATGATCCCTTTTCAATAGTATGCAACTGGTTGTCCGTTAATTGTCTGTAAATAATAGCGATCATTCACTAACATGCAATGACATGCTATATTTAAAATTAATTTTTACAATAAAATGATACTAAATACTAATTTAATGTGCATATGTGCTGGTGCAGTGCAAAAGGAACAAGATTCGTAACATGATTTAATTTTTTTTTAAAAACTATTAAGTTCTAAATGAACTAAGAGAAAAATGCTTCTAAAGTAGAATTTCTAATCAAAAATTCATGATTTTAGTAAAAAATGAATTTAAAAGTTCTATATTACTGATACTAAATATAAACTAAAATTCTGAAAAAAAATAATTACACTCCCAACAAAGAATAAACGTCGTATTTTTTAAAACGTAGACTGTTTTACTAAAATTACTTAGAACGAATTAATCAATGACGTGGAATTTACATAATATAACTAAATAAATATTATCGGAATAACACGAAAAAAAACAAGTAAAAATTAAATATAAAATTAAGATTAGTTAAACGAAAAACAAATTAATTGATTTTTTCAAGGATAGTTACGTTAAGAAAAATATTTAAAACTTAATTATCGGAAAGAAGGTGATTGTCACAAAAAGAACTGCTCCGTCATTTTCCTTAACGAATGCTCGATTTAGAGCAAGCGTTCCGCAACGAGACTCAAACCCGCAACCGACCGAATTTAAATAAGAATATTAACCGCCACAATCCATTTCACTTAAATTAGTAACCGGTGAAAACAAAACGTTTCATTGCAAGGTCGGTTTAAAAAAAAACAATTCTACCTTAGCCGACAGACTTCGTTTCAAATGACCGGATCCTAGCTGTACCGTAAAAAAAAATACACATTAAAAAAAAAATAATATTTTTATAAATAAACAATTTATTTTATACATTATGATTAACTTGTATTACACCTAAAATTTAGTAATAATATAGGGAACTCAATATACACTACCAATAAATAAGTAAATCTTTCGCTTACATCGAATCCAAGTATAAGTAAAATGAACATTTCAAGAATAAGCTGATGTAATCAGTTACAACAGTAATGTAACGCAATTAAAAGCACAGTTACAACGTATGCTGAGCGTGTGTGGGTGTTTACCCATTGGCCTTTTTTGCTTTGGAACATTTTAAACCGTGTATCTTTTATCAAACTGAATCTAACAAAACTATAAAATTATCTGCGGGTACTAAGTATCGCAGAACTGCAAGTTAAACCCTATAGAGAAGTTTTTAAAGTTTAAACATCTAAGATAAAAAAGAAAGTAAGGAACGGCTCAACTTAGTTATAACTTTCCGAAATTCAAATACGACATTATCGTAAGTTACGAATGTGCTAAGAGTATTTGCATAGAATTTGTAACAAAAAAAAATTTATTACGTTAAAGAACTTTTCGATAGTTGCTTACAGCTACAAATTTAAATTATCTCTTCCTAAAGCGAAATGTTTTGATATTATTAACTGAGATTACGACCTACTACACTAATATTTTAACTAAACAAAAATAGCAGAAAAATATTAATATTAATATTAATCCGATAGTTCATTAGTGTTACCTATTAGTTATTAATTTATTATGGTACTTAATTATCCATGTGTTTATATAAATAAATGCTCAGTATTTTTGTTAAAAAGAGTAATCACCTTTTCTAAGAGTAGTAATAATCCATTTCTATCAAACCAAATAACTGTTTTCGTGTAACAGAACACAATACTTGACTTATGAGAAAGAACCTTATTATTCTTTCTTTATCATTTTTAATACATTCATAAAACGTTTAAAAAAAATCCCACCAATTTATTTAAAATAAAATTAAAGATTTTCTTTTATAGAAAACAATATTATTCTGAATTTTTAAATAATAATAATAAAAATTTATTTTAAAAGGCATTAAAAAAAAAAACAAATTCTATGTAAAAGACTTCGACAATCCTAGCCAAATTTTTTAACCAACGGCGTTGGTTAAAAAAGTTGTCTCCAATACAAATCAAGAAGGCCTACAAAAAAAAAAAATTGAGT
The DNA here is from genome assembly GCF_047948215.1 of Lycorma delicatula. Classification (NCBI taxonomy): domain Eukaryota; kingdom Metazoa; phylum Arthropoda; class Insecta; order Hemiptera; family Fulgoridae; genus Lycorma; species Lycorma delicatula. The sequence continues at coordinate 46,807,843 of NC_134459.1, forward strand.
TAGGAGTAGTGGATTAAATTAATTTTTTAAATGTTTCTTTCATGATAGGTATTAAAGAGGAACCTGTGTATATCACTTGAAATAGCATTGAAAAAATTAAACTGCAGCCATTTGGGTTACGATTGTCGTAACCTGAACTTTTTACTTACAAAAACTTTTTCTATTACCCTATAAAATGATTTGTCACAAACAAGCCTGATATTTTCGTTTAAAACACTTGATTTGCCTCCTCTGGATACTGGGAGTATAGTAGTCTCACATTAAAAATAAATCGTTTTCAGGAAAGGAGCATCTGATAAATTTCATATTACATGGTCAACTGTTGAAAAGTTATTTAACGATTTCCGTACTTTTTTAACAATCTGTATAACGGAGAGTAACATTATCATAAAAAGAAAACATATTACTCTTCAAAACAAGATTTTATTGATTTAAAGTATGTAAGATAATGGTAAATATAAATATTTATAAGTATGAACATTTTGTATTAGTTTCTAATTTTCTTTATATCTCAAAAACAGTTAATCATTTTTAAGAACCTAAGGTAATGAAATTTTGGGTGGTAGTTTACAAATATTAACTGCATTAACTACTTGAAAAAACTACTGTACTAAATTTGAAAAAAAAAACAGGAAATAATATTTTAGATATATGTCAAGAAAAATAAATGACGAAGCAACCGCCTAAAGAAAAATAAATAATTATCTCTTCGCCTAAAGAAATTTAAGTTTTACGAAATTTTAAACTATTAACTTTTAGGGAATAAAATCATGTTTTTAAAAGATATATTTAAAATATATTGCAACGTTTGTTGACGATACTGCAACTCTTTCTGTCCACGAAAACCCGACTACTGCGTCTCGTTTTATTCAAGATTATATCACTCTCCTCGAATCGTGGCTTGCATGTTGGAAAATAAAAATAAACGAAACAAAATCAAAGTACGTTAATTTCACCCTTCGTAAGGAACACTATCCTCCTGTTTCTATCTTCAATGTTCCGATTCCTAGATCTGTAGACTGTAAATATTTGGGTTTTCATCTTGATCGACGACTTAATTGGGCGAAACATATCACTTCTAAGCGGAAACAGTTGGATCTCAAGTTTAAACAAATGGCTGATACGACATAAATCTCGGCTTTCATCAAAAAGTAAATTATTGATAGTAAAGTAAGTGTTTGATCATAATACCAGCAATTATTGTTCTTAAACCTACTTTCTAAAATTTTCTCATGAAGTTTGTTTTATTACTACTATTTCCTTTTTTTTTACAAAATTATAATTAATTTGAAATGTTTTAAAATAACTGAAGAGAACAAAGACAATTTGCTACGGGATCATACTCTTTCACACCAACAGAATTCTACCAAGATTACAAACAGGAAATAAAATATTGAGATCAGTGCACTAACAGTATGAAGTATATTTGAAGGTATATAAGCTAAAATAATATTTAAATTACCAAATAAATCTTTTTTTTAAATATTTCGTTATATCCAACCCTTAAAGAGATCAAAATCTAGCTTTGACAAAGACAAAGACTGCAGTATATATACGCTATCTTCTCTATTTTATTTTAAAACTGGCAAAATTATAAAAGAAAAACAAAATAGAATAAACAAATGAGTTTCAAGTGAATGGAAAGCAAATTAAATAAATAAATCACAATTATTAATCTTAAACGAAATATTATCACCAATCAAATTATACCTTTATTTTATATTTTTCTTCTAAACAAAGATATAGCAGTAAATAAAAAAATGTCGTTCTGTTTACTACAACTCATTAACCATACTGGTTAGCGACTAACCCAAACAATCACTTCATAATATTTTTTTTTCATTTTTTATTTAGATGTATAAAAAAAGCTTTTTTTACTCCCAAGTTTTTCTCCTAATAATACAAATATATTGACTGATCCTTTCATTAAAAACCAGATACTGCATGAAGAAAATGAATAATGAGTAAACATCACAGGAATTTCATTGTGCTTATCACACTGATATACAACAGTACATTTGACAGATATAAAGGCGACAAGAAATCACATCATTTCTCAATTCCCTCAATAAACCTGACATGGTAATGTTTTTTATTTTTCAGAATAGTTAAGCAAATTCTAAAACTAACTTGTTTTTATACTGATCCCCGTAAGGGAAGACACCCACCTTGTGACGTTACCGGTCGCCACAACACCCCGTCCGTTCCGAGCCCTGAGGGGCTTTACCAGAGGTCGTCTTTAGAGCCTCTAACTGATTACATTTCAGTCATCAGCCAGGCCTCGGTCGGGATGTCACCGATGTAAATGCCTCAGCAGGACAGTTGCATCAGTAAAATACAAATCAAATTTTGCCTTCACGTAGACCTCAAACAAACATCTTCACATCCAACCTAACATGAATCCCTCAAACTAACCGAAACCGCGGAAGCGCGGACCCCGCACCTAGTCCAAATTTGACATCACCATTCATGATTGTGAACGCCTCAGAAAACGAAAGAGTTAAAAGTTAAATCAGTGCTACACTCATACCAATTAAAATTGTGTATTTACATAACTTATTATCGCTTTCGTATGGTCTTTTCCAACCACCTACCATAACTTACAACTCTCAATTATCAAATTAACCGACTCACGGTAACGCGATCCCCACGCTTCCAAAACTGCTTTCCTCATACCAACAAAACAAGTGTTGATCGCAAGAAAAAATATCTTTCCTACAATAATTCAACTACTCAAATTCTTGATTTACTAAAAAATAAAGAATAAATCCTTACATTTGATAAACTTCTAATGAAAACATACCCTGTTTCATTCTGCAGTGGTTCGATTTCGGGAGCAAGGTCAATGTTACTATATCCTCCACGCTTCTATAACGCAGTTCCATCACAAGTTCTCCAAACATCCATTCTCAACCTAACAGCGAATATCTTAGCTAACCGGGGATCGATGCCAAAACTCCTATCTTGGCGAAGTAAGAACCCAGGCGGGCCCCTACCTACCCAGAATGCTACTCTATCTATAGATCTATAACAGCATCAGACACCCCCCTCGACAACCATGGCAGGGCAAAGAATTTAAGAAAACCAATAACTATGTTCAATTTTCTTTTGGTTTTTTTCAATTAACTTGCAGATGAGAACCAGAATTGTTCCTCGCAAACTCTATTCTGGTACACCTCAGATACCTTTCTTTTTCCTGTTTAGCTTCTGTTTAGGAATTACCGTTCAAGTATTATTTCAGAGGAAGAATGAGGATGATATGTATGAGTATAAATGAAGTTTTGTACAGTCTCAGTTCGATCATTCCTGAGATGTGTGGTTAATGAAACCCAACCACCAAAGAATACCGGTATCAACGATCTAGTATTCAAATCCGTATAAAAATAACTGACTTTACTAGTATTTGAACGTTGGAATTCTCGACTTCCAAATCAGATGATTTGGGAAGACGCGTTCATTAGTAGACCAACCCATTGGGTTACACCTCAGGTACCTATAAACCTTTTGGTAATAATAATAAAAAATTAAAAAAGAATTAAAATTTTGTTAAAAAAGAAAAAAATTAGAGAGAAAATGATGATTATATATTTATTTTATAATAAATAAATATAAAAGTTTTGTTATAAATGTGAAAAACTGATTTTTAAAGCGTCTGTTAACAAAAAAAAAACTATTTTTTTTAATATAAAACATGATAACACACTGAAGAAATGATTTTCAGCCAACACATTTATTTTTTAAATATTACAGTTGATTAGTTACATGTATTGTCTAGAAAAATCTCTGAATAATAATTACATAATATTTTGAATTTTTACAATGTATTATAAACCAACAAAAAGTTTTATGTATACATAAAAGCCTATTAAAGATTTGTTTGCAGTAATGCTTGAATAGTATGTAATTCATGAAACAATGTGAAGCGTGTTTTGTATCTTCGTGCACGGAAGGTCCCAGGTTGGGTTAAAGATATCATCGAGACCGAAGCTCGTTCTCAGGATGGACACGAATTAAAACAAGAGGAAAATAAAGGAATATCATACTGCCGAGTGTATGTACTCGAACATATCGGCCGTGCAGTATAAGTTTAAAAGAATAAGTAACATCGACCCGGTCTTATTGTGTTTTAACTGTTTAGCATATACACTATTGCAACAAGTTAAGTTCAACTTATATGTCTTTTAATGTAGAATGTACATTACATTCTACATTCTATCTAAAATCTCTTTTCATCTCTTTTTAATTCATTCACTTTCTTTATTCTGTAATCGCTTCTGTATAGAGATTATATGAAACCGAAAAAAAAACCGTAACGAACGCATTGAGTTTTTTTAAAAAATAATAGTATTAATTTCAGAAAACGTGTTGCACTAACAATCAACAGGAAACAAGTTAGTTATACTACTAACAATAAAAATACTGCTATTAATTATTATTGAATAATTTATAAGGAAATAAAAGCACTTTAATTTTAAAACCTTAATGACAATATTATTTAATAAGTGAAGATACATTTTTTATATTACATTCAAAGTGCATGGGTCGTAGTATTTGATCTGAGAACTATCTATCTATATATATATATATATATATATATATATATATATATATATATATATATACATATATTAAAATTAACTTACTAAAACTTATACGCAATTTTTATACATATTAAAAACTTTTTCCTTCTTTAAAAATGTACAGATATTTATTATGACTTATAGAATCGAATAAATTATCTATTTATTTTTTGCAGAACAAACCAAGTTTGAATCAAGTAATACCACAAATAATAAAAATTAAGTAAATTACTGAGAAATAACGCAGTTTTTTATAAGCTCTTAATTTTGTGTAAACTTTCAATCGATAATAGGGAAGATAAGATGTTCCCGGGAAACTAAAATTCAGTAACGAGTCGTTGCAATACGCCACAGATAATGAATGAATACTGCACTAAATAGGCAGCCAAGAATAACCTGAAACTCCGAAAATTATTTGTAATATACCAGAAGTGAATGCGAGTTATGCTTTAAATCGCATTAATTTTCATTCAGGTAACCACACGTATATGTATATATCTTTTAATATTTTCTTATTCCCAAATTATAATAAGACAACCGAAGAACGTATTCATCATCGCATAAAATTGTTCGATTATATTTTTTTCTGTATTTCATCATGTGATCACCGGTTATCTTTTCAACATTTGATATCACTGTCCAGTGTAGTTATTTATATATTATCTAAGAAAACAGTGGTTTACGTTCATTTATAGTCATTAATGATAAATAGATTTTATGTAACGTGAAAAATTTAAGCGATATCGGGATTCAAATGCAACACTTTCCGGATGAGAATCAGAGACGCTACCTCTCCACCATGGAGAAGTGACTGCAGAATGACCGTATACGTTGAATCAAATTGAAGGAGTGATGTTTACCAGTGACTCTTGACATCAAAACAAAATGATTGTTTTCTGAAAAAATTGAGCGATTTTTCTACAAAACGATTCGTTAACCGATTTTATAAGAATTCTGATGTTCCAGTGGCGGCACGCGTATAGCCACTGTGGAACTGCAGCACCCCCTATTTCCACTGTATTATCAATAACATTTAATATAAAGAGTCCATTTTTCTTTAATTCTTTCTTTATATTTGTAAAATATATAATCTTTAAGATTGTCGGTAGCCATGCCCCAGTTTATGAAAAAAAAATACAAAAAATATTTGTATGGAACTGTGCGCTTCACAGTTCCAGCGGCGTGGTATTTGGTTGTTGTGCGCATGCGCAAATAGAAAGCACGCGTGGCTGTGAAGGGGGAGAGAGGAGAACTTTCATTCCTGCAGTGCCGATCCTGGCGTGCTGATGGAAGGTAGTTTTTTTTTTTACTCCAAGTGTTTATGAAACGTTCTTTGTTCGTATCCTTTTCTAGTTTAGTTTGTGGAAGGAATATGAAAATGGTTTGGTTGTTTTTTCAGTAGTGATCATCAGAAGATGGCAGAAAGCAGGGCTATTTGATTGCCAAATCTCTCTAAAAACACGCTGAAAGGATGAAAGAGAAGGTAATTAGTAAACACTAATTATGTATTTATTTCTATGTACATAGAAATTTAAATTAAGCACCGTTGATTATAGTGTTTTTAAGCGGACATTTTATTAAGTTATTATATAATAATAGTAAAAAATATTATTTGAATTAACATTTTATTATTTATTCGATTAAACCGAATATGGTTGTTAAGCACACTGTGCTTAAAACCGTGTACTATATTCTTGAATAAGATAAAGTGTAGAATTAGATCATTATCCTGCTTCCAGCTATTCTATTTGATTCATTTTTTCGGTTCTTTTATTTTACAGAAAACTCTAACCATGGCCTTTAAAAGGTCCAGAAAAATATTTTCTGGAGCAGAACCCCCATCTATTTTAGCTATGAGCCGCCACTATTAACCACTACTCAAAATCGTAGTCTTTTTTAAATCAGTTTGTAAATATTATATTAATGCAAAAATGTATTGAAAATTATTGAAACGCATCAGCATGTGGGAACCTTCAATATTTTTACATTCTTGGAATACGCAAAAATTAATATAAGGAGAGAGGTGACACAAGTCCCTGGTAAAATAAAAAAAAAAAGTTTAAAATAAATATTAGATAATATAAAAGTATACTGTAAACTACAAGAACGTAAAATAGGACTTCATTAAAGAAAATCAGCGGATAATAATCAAAATACAAAAATAATAAATCTCAATTTATTATTCTGTTTTTACTGGCAATTTCATTGGCTTGGCCTTGATGAAAATTATAACAATGATATATCTAGCAAGGACTGGTAAACAGGTCATAAACGATGTCGTCAGACTAGAAGATGATGGTAACATTTAATTACCAATTGCAGCTTAACAAGACATCTAATTCACCCGAGTGACTTGCATCACATACTTAATCAATCATTTAAAAGATTTAAATGGATAAATAAACATATAAGAATTTTTTAAAAGCGCTGAAAGGAATTGCACACATGAGCACGCACACAACATACACTCAAACAAATGCTGCTTGCACCTTTTTATATAATTATTACAATGATAAAAAAGCTTACTTCTCCCGTTTAGTTTCAGCTTATTGAGAAGACTAAAGAAACACTTTACCTTAAGTTCAAACTTGGATTAGCCAACAGACCGATTTAACCATTTAAATTTTATATTTAAATAGATTAAGCTAGAATACCTATATGTTTACTTTGTATTCTTTTTATTTCCGTTCCTTGCTTTTTTCATGGCTACTAGCCAATCTTAAATCTGTTGTAAAAGAAATTTGTTGTAAATACTTCTTAATTTAAATTAAATCGAAATACATTTTAATTTTAAAATTTCACATCGTTTAAAAGGAAAAAACCATGAGAAACCAGACCGTACAAATTAATTGAATTAAATTTAAAATTAATTTAGTATTTGTAAAATGATTTTATTATTAATAATAAAAGATATTATGTCAATATTGCTTAGGATGTACTCATATATAAAGCGCAAGATAAACTAAAAATAACTAACACTACTTGATTCTACAATGCGTTCGGAAAGTCGCTGTGTAGTATGCTTTATGGTGCATTACTTTCTTTCGGCGTTAGGTTGGTCACCCCCTAGGCCAAACTTACCGGGTTGGACTAGTGGTAAAGCGTCTTCCCAAATCAGCTGATTTGGAAGTCGAGAATTCCAGTGTTCAAGTTCTAGTAAAGTCAGTTATTTTTGTACGGATTTGAATACTAGATCGTGGATAGTGGGTGTTCTTTGGTGGTTGGCTTTCAATTAACCACACATCTCGGAAATAGTCGAACTGAGACTGTACAAGACTACACTTCATTTATGTTCATACATATCATCCTCATTTATCCTCTGAAGTAATACCTTACGATGGTTCTGGAGGCTAAACAGAGAAAAAGGTCGGCTGCCCTGTGGGTTTGTTGAGCGTTGTTCAGTAATAAACCAAGACGCATTTGTTCAGTTGTGATTGATCCTGTTTCGTTTATAGGAATCAATATTAGCGAGAACGTATTACGAGGGACCATACATTTTTCTAGTTGAACACGTCTTTCATTAAGATGACAAGTATACTTTTTTTAGTGAAGCACAAGTTTACAAATACTCCTTTTCCTCACCACAATTCGAACTTTTATCAAAATATTTCAGGTATCAGGCTCCGTTGAAGACGCTGATCGAAGTGGAAGACTGCGTAAACTAAATCAATAGAAGCTACTTGATATTTCGGATGCTATGGCCGAAAGTCCATCACAGTCAATGCGTAACTTTGTACAACAGCAAGATATCGGACTTGCACATACAGGTGTAAGAAAAAAACTGAAACTTTACTCCTACAAAGTAATGTGTGTTCAAGAACTGAAACCTACAGATCACGCCAAAAGACTAAATTATTGTCAATGGTTTAAACGTTTTATTGACCAAAATTCCGTAGGTATACTCGACATTACGTTTATCTGGGAGGGTATATTAAATCACAAAATACATGTTCAGTTCAGTACCATATGTTATTCACAATATATGTCTTACGATATATTTTTGTACTGCCTCGTTTTCTTCTTTTTGACAGCTGTATATCTAGTTAATCATTACAGTTGATGTTAACATATACATTTATTAATATTATTGTATTGTTCACTCTCATTCATAACATGATACAAACATGTTCATCTCATCTCATTTATTAAAAAATACTACACAATGTATAGAATATAAAAATATAATATAACTAAATATGTAAAAGTAAACAAAGAAACATTAAATAATCGTTTGAAAAAGTGAATCAATGAGTTTTATTTACCGTAAGATTATTCCATAACACCGTTATTTCATACGTTATTATATATATACATTATTCTTTATCTTATTCCATGACACCGGATTGATCTATTCGTGGACGCGTCTTCGCAAATCAGCTGATATGGAAGTCGAGAATTCCAACGTTCAAGTCCTAGTAAAGTCAGTTATTTTTATACGGATTTGAATACTAGATCGTGAATACCGGTGTTCTTTGGTGGTTGGGTTTCGATTAACCACACATCTCAGAAATGGTCGACCTGTGACTGTACAAGACTGCAGTTACACTCATACACATCAACCTCATTCATCCTCTGAAATAATACATGACGGTAACTCCCGAAGGCTAAACAGGAAAAAGGAAAGTTTTCCATGGATTATAGAATTTAGAATAGTGGGTATGATCGCAAACGCTATTCGACTCACTTTTTTTTTTGTGAACGATACACGACTGTGGTCAACAACTAACCTCCACGAATTTCACGAACAATGTTTACACGAAGCGAAAATTGGAATCTGGAATATAAGTAGAAGGAGCATTGTGAGTCCAATCTTTTTTGAAAATGCATTTAATAGTGATCATTATTGAGATGTTTTAACAAACTTCATTAATCGGTTAACATAAGTATAAATCATTCACGGTTGGGTCCAACAATATGCCTCCACCACGCACACGGCTCAGGTTATTAACGTTTTTACGAAATGTTTTTGGTGAACGAATTATTTCGAGAAGTTTTTGGCCAGCACGAACTCCCCCACTTACTTTCAATAGGGGGCGATTTGGATATGACATTTGACACGATGATTTCTGTACATGGGGCATTGGTGCCATTTAATTTTAGTTACCATCGGTTAAAGAGACAGGGAGATAAAATTTCATGAACCTCTATATCTCAAAATTTTATTTAAAGTGTAGGTAAATTTTTCCACATCCTTTTAATATCCCGTAGGTAGGTATGATACTTTCTGATGGTTTTTTCATATTCAAACCCCATAAGTGGGTTCGAATATTTCCAATAACCCTTATGTCTTTTTTGCTATTCCTGGACAAAGATCATATTCTGTACTGATTTGATGATTCTAATAATTAATTTCATTTTGGTTTTATATTTGGGAAATTTCATTCAGGAATAATAAGCCTAACTATTTTTATTTTTTCGTCAGTTATCGGTTTTTTTATATCTTCACACTTGATAAACCGATTTTTTGAAAATGTGTAAGATAACTTCTTAATACCGGCCATTGTTCCAATTTAACTTTGGTTAAAATTGGTCAAGGAGTTGGGAAAAAAATATATTTTTTTTTATGTACTTCAAAATTTCTTAGAAGTTTTGTACATTAACAATTTTTGTCTACATAATAATCTACTGGGAGCTTCGTCCTTGGTATCCAGAGTTTTTGGTTATTGGCTTTTTTAATTTTGCTGATGTATAATTACAAAATAATATATTTCATAAGTTGATATGCTTTTATCTTTCCAAATGATGTCCAAATGAGGAAAAATAAATTTGTTTATGATTTTCAATAAATCTATTCGATTTTATTAACACCAGAAATACTGTAACCTCCTAGGAATAACCTCCTAGCATGTATATACTTATTTGAAAAATATAAAAGTTTTATTAATCTTCATTATTATTTTAAAATCTGTTTTTTTTTTTAATTATTATATTTACAAGTGGCATTAGTACACTACTGGGCTGCAAAAAAACCATTCAGAAAAAAAAACGTAGGTACAAATTTGGCTTTTATTAAAATTTATTATGTAAAATTGTTACACGAGAAATTAAAATGTTTAGTTGGCGTTTCGATGTTTCTAAACCATTTAAAGCTATATATTCATTTTTGAACTTTTTTTTAAATTCTATTAGAAACTAAATTTTATTAAAACCGAAAAAGTTACAAAACTTTCAACAAAAAAAAAAGTTGAACATTTAAAATTCCAAAGATTTAATTTTTATTCTTATAATATTTATTAGAATGAAACTTAAGCGAAAAAAAAATCAAAAAATTAATATCATCATAAAAAACTTCTATTTAAATTTTAAAAATATATTAAATAATACTTCAAAATATTCTGAATTTTTTTGTTTCTTGTAAAATGCAAAATAAATGTTAAGATTTATTTTTTGACTAAAAAAAGGGGTTTGGCTACATTCTTATGATGATGAATATTTTCATTAGTTTTTTTATAATGAAACCGGATTCCCTAATCCGGTTTCATTAAAAAAAACTAAGGAGGATCAATCTTGAGGATCCTCAAGTTAGATCTGTGACAGGGAAACATTTTTAAATTGATATAAACCATGTCTGTGTAAAAAGTATTAAAACTTTAAATTTAATTTCAATGAAAAGATAATTCACTCCAATTTTATTAATATAAATTTACGGTTTATTCTATTTCTATTATTCACAGGTTATAATATCTGAATGAATGAATTTTCTTCTAGATTTAGTCTTCATAAAATATATTTCAATAAATTATCTTTGACCGCCACTCATTTGATCACTCGAGTGTTAAATTTTTATTGAATAGATTCATTTATATTAAAAATAATTACTACAAACAATGGAAAAAGAAAAAGCGAGTTAACAGTAGTTTAAAACAAATTTAATTAAGAACTGCATTAACCTAGTTTCTATAACAAAAACTGATTTAAAGTACATTTTCTGATACTGAAATTCAATTTGCTGAATAGATCCTACAACAAAGAAAAAGCGTTAAAAATATTCTATTGCATTCATAGTTACACTTCTATCTAGACTCGATTAAAAAAACTGTTCTATTAAATTATCTATCCTTTAACAAACAAATTGAAAACTATTTTATTCAATTTGTTATAAGAAATAAAATGATGATAAAGGTTTTTGTAATTTTAATTAAATAACACTAAGAATCGAAAGAGTTTTAATTAAGTTAATCACTTAATTAAAAACGTAAATAAAAAAAAAGTTAAAATAAAAATTAATTAAAATAATATATTTACTAATTTATCGTTTTAATTGGTTGTATTAAGGAAAGTAATAATTTGATTATCACCATCGCCCTAGCGTTTACTTATTTATTATTTCGTAACTCTCCATAACTTTTATTTATAATAATCAACCAAAAACGTATTTTAAATAATTTAATATTTATATCTATTATTCTAGAAAACACTAGTCCTCTGATATTCTCAAAAAATTTTTAAATTAATGGAACACATTCTTTCCGACTGCGTATAATAAATAATAATTGATATATGATAAACAGTCTTTAAAAACTACACGTTACAATAATTGACCCTCCAACGTGTTTTTAATAAATAAGAATTATTTTACTGAAATTCAGTTGAAGCTTCTATAGGCTACATTTGTTCTTTTTTTTTAATTTTGCCATATCTGAATTTCAGACCCTTTACAAAACTTGAAACAATAAATATAAATAAATGATTAAATAAATAAAAAAATCGATATGTTTGGAAATATAAAATTAAAAAATTTTAGTCTGAATGGATTGTAAATTAAGTTTAACTATAAAATTTTACTCATATTAATCCCGTTTTTTCAACAGGTGAAAAATTCTTGTTATTACCGAAAAAAAATCCCCCTATCCAGATAATTTTATTTGTAATCGTTCTGGGGTTCACAAAGTCAAAAACCACAAAAAAAAAATAGTGTAATTGAGGGTGAGTTATATTAAAGTTACAAGAGCTAGAAAGATATTATTGGGGTGATTTTTTTTATTTTAACGACACAGCAACTTTACAATCTGTTCAGCAAGATAATTGAACAATAAGTAAATAAGATCTATTTGAACTAATATCAAGTTGCCAAAAACACAGCGGCTTGTGACTTAATGAAACAGAAGAGCACTCGGTACGGTCAGACCATAAAGTCAACTAATTGAAACGATAAGGCAAACCAAGAATATTGTTCCTCAGCAATCTTGAAAAATCACTGATCGTATTATCTAATAAATTAATCGCCAAATAATTCGGGTATCGATCCAAACGATTTTGATACCATAGACTGACCAGAGAGATTTCCTGCCGAACGGTTCGCAACTTAGGATCTTTATATATAAGGCTATTACTTATGTACTAGGGTATGTTAAACATTTTCGGCAGTGGTTTTGTTTGGTAAAGTTCAAGTATGTGGGTAATTTATTTGGAAAAGGTAATAAAACTTTGTGTTTACAAAAAAAGAAAAATTAACAGCAAAAGAATACAAATACTGTTGTTATAAATATTAACTGTTACCTTAAAAATTGAGGTTTTATAATATTTTTTACATTTTAACAGTAATTACATATCAAAAGAGGGAGGATAACATATCCCTCTAAAAAATAAAAATATTCATAATTTTTAAATTAATCAATGAAATTAGAAGTTAAATTTAATATTTATATAATTTTTTGGAAAGTTCAGGAACATTATTGTAAGCCTCATTAGTTATTGAATAAAAAAACTAACTGAAAGACAAACAGACAAGTATTATGGGTGACATAAAGCAAGGAAGAGATCTCAAACGTGTAAAACAAAAAAAGAAAGCTTTCCTATAGAAAAGAAACATGCTGATATGTAAAAGAATTAAAAAATTATAAAAAAGCATTTTAATACAAATGACTTAAAAAATTTACTATTAAGTAAAATTATGAAGAATCAGTCGGATGATAAAATCCAACGAGGATATTTAAATGCGATTAAATATAAATGAAAATTTTCATAAATATACAGTTAAAAATGTGTTTTTCATTATTTATGAATCTCTATAATCGACTGCAGGCGATCAGATATTAAAAGAAATATAGATCCTCAAAATTATAACAAAAAAAAAAAAAATGAAACGAATTGATTTTGTGAACATTATTTGAATATAAAACACTTGTGTAAGGCCAAAGAAAATCAGTGGAAAATTTCATCATAACATTTGTACACCTGTTGTAATTGAAATTAAAAAAAATCTGATATGGAAACCAGACGACTTTCTTTGTACGTCTATTAAATTACTAATATTTTTTGTTGCATTTTTTTTTGTTATTATTAAATTATTGTTTATTGTAAATTTTATTTTTACATTCAGAAGTTAATAATTATTAATAAATCAAAATACTTAAATTAAAAAAAAAAAGTTAAATAAAAAGAAATGAAATCGGATTTTCGCCGATGTGCCCTTTGTAAGATCCAAATATTTCACTAATAAAAGAATTAATTGGGCTATAACTCTGAAACCAATGAAAATAAGTAACACTTATGACATTCCTTAAAAAGCTCTCAATGAATAGGTCTTATTAATGCAGTTATGAAAAGTGTCGAAAAAAGCCCAAAATCCAAAAAAATTGGACAAAGGGAAGGCACATTGGTTCGAATCAGACTTCATATCATTTAAAAAATTTTTTTTTTTTTAAATGTATTGATTTATTAATGATTATTAACGTCTGTAAAAAAAATTACGAAAAATAATAATTAAATTAAAAAAATGAAAGAATATCAGAAGTTACTAGTGAAATAAAAAAATGTGTATATGCAATTTAATAGGCGTACAAGGAAGTCATGTAGTGTCAAATTTTTAACAACCGGAAACTCCAACAATTTTTTTTTGTAAACAGAAAAACCATTGTTTAATATTTATTTGTTAATAATATTAATAACAATCTATAAAATACATGATAAAGAATTTAATTGGATTTCTTTAAACTTTTATCGTAATATTTTACACATTTTATACATAAAAATTACTATGTTACGTCGTTTAATATCATATATTCATTACTTAAACTCAACGTATGACTAAAGTTAAAATAAGATTATTTATAAAATACTAATAAAGAAAAAAACACGATCCGACATTCCGATATCGGATTAAATATTACCATCCTGTTAGAAATACCGCAATACAATAGAAACAAGCATCTCAGTTATCCTGAGTTATGTTTATTAAACAATTACCATCGGTGTTGGTCAGGTGCGGCCTTGCCGAGTAGCGGTGTAACTCTTCCTATTAACCGCAGTACCGATGGACAATATTGATACATCATTTCATTAATTGGCTGCGGCGCAGTAAAGAACTCTAGCTTGTCCTATTTAACTGAATCCTATTACCGGTAATACGTGTACAGGCTACACAGTATAACTTACGTAATAATATTATAATATAAAATACGTGCGTTAGGTTATTTAAAATCCAACTATTTTATATATCAGATAACCTGATTAATCTTAAATAAACGATTTTTTCTTTTTTAAGAAAAATCCGCTATTTTAAGTTTAAAAGATATTCTATTAGATATGAAGTAAATTACTGGAAAGATAATAAAAATCTCAAACTCTACAATTTGCAGTTTCATTATAATTAATATTATATGTATAAAACTGAATGCTTGTTTTTTCCCCCCATATGCGTTCCTATATCAGTGATCCGTCTGCGATGAAACTCTGTTTCAGTTGTTTTTCGTATGCCCGTGAAGGTTTCTGAATTAGTTTGGAATCGCTAGGTGGCGCTGGGGGTCGAGATATTTCGAAAAATTGAATTTATGTTCCGATTTGGCTCATATTCAGAATATATATTAGTTACGTGAAAAGAAAAATTTTATTCAAACAGACTTTTTCTTCTTATATATATATATATATATATATAAACACCAGTGTTCGTATATGTGTCCGCTACAGAATAAAGAACTACTGGACCGATTTACGCGCGGGTTTTTGCAAAATGGTCCGCGTTTTCCGGAGAAGGTTTAAAGTTATTGAAATCTTCGATCTTATCAGTAGAAAGTAAGTTACAAGTATTTTGAACTAACTACTGTGTTTAGAGAGTAGTTTTAATTAAATCCGATAGGTAGAGCTATTTTGACAATTGGATTTATTTACATTCTGACTTTTATAAAGTGAAAGGTTACATTTTGTGAAGTTCCGTAATGTTCAGTTCTTTAATGTTTTATCTAACTTTTAATTGTGTTCATTTAATATATACACACTCAAATGTAGCAATAGCGAAGCATTACCCGTTCTGCTAGTTTTGTAAAAATAAATTATTCCTAAAGTAAAATGTGTTATAATTTCAAACAGAACCAGAAATTGAAAAACATATAATTTACAAATAATAATTATAACTGACTCTTAATAATTGCTGTTGATTATAACACGTTTATTATTTATAAATAAACAAAAAGTTTATTAAAAAGTAGGAAAACTTTTGATATTTCTTCAAAATTACGCCGATAAAATTGAAGTGACTAAACTATCGTTTAAATACACAAAAGTTAAGATTTGTTTTTTTATATAAAGATTTATTACCGTATTAACTAATCTAACAACATTGTTCGCTTGTAACCCTTTAACTTATGGGATCTAATTTCAATAGAGTTACAACCGATCGTGTCAGGGACTCTGTAAGAGGAAAACAACATTTTTAACGAGGTCTGTAGTATTCTAAACAACAAGATTTATTGTATTAACTTACATTAATACAATACAGTAACTTAGATTACTGAAAATAACTGCAGTTGAATCGTATGCCCTTAAATTTATTTATTTATTAATAAATGTTATCTCTATTAGCAAAATATACCAATAACGGATTCAAAATTAAATAAAATTAATAAAATAAATAGATTATTCATATATAATCTTTAAAAAGAAATCAGACTTTTTTTAAAGAAAAATGTTTTCTTTCGTTTAGTAAAAACCATTATCAGAAGCCAGACTTGTATACTAGAGTTACAGTTAGGTAGTGCAGTTAAAAAGTCTCCCCAAATCAGCTGAATTGGAAGTCGAGAGTTCCAGCGTTCAAGTCCTCGTAAAGGCAGTTTATTTTATACGATTTGAATACTAGATCGTGGATACCGGTGTTCATTGGTGGTTGGATTACAATTAACTACACATCTTAGGAATGGTCGAACTGAGACTGTGCAAGACTACATTTCGTTTACACTCATACATATCATCTTCATTTATCCTCTGAAGTAATACCTGAACGGTAATTCCCAGAACTAAACAGGTAAAAGAAAAGTTTAAAAAATCTTGAAACGAAGATACACGAAAGGAGAAAAAAGAACAATTAGAAAAGTTTTATTAGGCGAGAAAATCCAATTTAAAGAAAAAATTTTCCTTACTTAACTCTTTAATAGCTCTAACATTTGATTTCATTATCTGAAAATAAAAAAAAAATAAAAAAAATACTAGGAGTTAGATTTATTAATTTGAGCTCTTCAAAGATATATTTGAATAATGAATAAATTATAAATATGAGTTTCCAAATATCTTGTAAAACAGAGGTATTTAAGTTACATTCTTAATGGAAAATTGGCATTTAAATCTATTCCTAGGATGTTTTCATTAAAAAATTACGACTTACTTCAGAAATTTGTTGGGATGTAGATAGAAAATTTTTATTAAATTTCTTAGCTCTATGAGGCACTGTGCCGTGAATTTTTCGTACCGGCACAGTCGTACTTTATATTTTATAATAGAAACTAGTGGACCCGGCATTGCTTCGCTACTGCTAAATTTGAGAGGATGAATTAAATAAATTTTCTATTATATTCGACAAATTAAATTACAAAAATAATAAAATGTACAATTCTAATTCACTATTCATTTTCTTTCTTTTTTCTTATGACCCTCGGAAGGTTTACCACAGTTCAAACCTCACTAAGCTCACTACTATATAAATCATAAAAATAATCTGATATGGATACCACATGACTTCCTTGTACGCCTATTAAATTACAAATACACTTTTTTTTTTAAATTAAAAGTACATAGAATTTTATTTCATTAGTAACTTCTAATATTTTTTCATACATCTTTTTATTGTTATTATTGAATAATTATTTATTGTAACTACTTTTTACAATTCGAGGTTAATAATTATTAAAAATTCAATATATTTAAATAAAAAAAAGTGCTTTCCCCTTGTAAGACCCAAAATTCATTAATTAAAGTTTTATTTGGGTATAACTCCGGAACTAATGAAAATGCGTACCACGTATTGTATATCGTTGAAAAGCTCTTAATAAGAGCTTATTATTGCAGCTAAGAAAAGGCAGTTAAGGGCTTTTTTGGACTCTTTTGGTCCAGTCGATTGCAATCAAAAGAGGAGGGAAACAATAAGATGTTACAACAGCCCTAAATCCAAAATTTATACTACGACTAATCGTTTTTAAGTTATGCGAGATATATACGTACATACTTACATATGTAAAGACGTCATGTCAATACTAGTCAGAACGGATTTAGGGACGATCAAAATGGATATTTCCATTGAAATCTGGAAAGCGAAATTTTTCGCGATCACAATACTTCCTTTACTTTGTACAAGGAAGTAAAAAAAGTATAAATAAAAGCTAAAACTTCTTTTACTAAATTTAATGTCGTTCTACATATCAAGAGGTATCGTCTATATCGATCGTTGTCTATGTCAATATCGATTTTGACAGTTATTATGTAATTAAATATTATGTTATTAAATTATTAAATATTACAGAACTAATAACAAGTACACACTCCCAGGACATACAATAATAAATTGTGAAATTTTCAACGAAATTGGTTGAGTAGCTTTTGAGTTATTAGTACATACAAAAAATTTAGATTGTCTTTTATTTATAAAGTAGGAATTGTATTGTACACCATGTTTAGAACAGCAGATGTTAATTTCATTTTATATGTACTATTTTTTTTTCAGTATTTGGTCCAATCGATCCAAAAATTGTTTCACATAAGAGAAAGTCCACTTACACTGTATATAGTAGCAAGTAGATTAGATTCTATATAATGATTAAAAGGGATGAAGAACATGGAATAATGAAAAGGCGGCTGGAAAGATGGAACACTAGTCCTGTTAGTACGGTTACTCATCTTCTTGTACCAATATTTCTGAAATTATATTAAAAAATGAATAAAATAGAACAAAAGATATATTTTGGTAATCAAAATCACTTAATTTTAGTGAAAAATCAAGATTATTAATGAATTTTCTTGTGTAAAAATTATTTTTTTTGTTAATGATGAAAATTGATTAAAGAAAAGCGAAAAATATCAACAAATCTTCCTAATTAAATTTGGTTTATATTGGTTTATGCATCTTTTAAACTTTGCACACTCACAACATTTTCATCAAGATCCATAAGCAAATACGAGAGCTGGAAGCTTAAATATAAATTAAAATATTAATTTATTATTTATATATTACATTCAATTTACGAAACAAATTATCGTAATATGAAACTAACCTTCCTTGATAGGAAGGATATATAGGATATATAGGATTCAAAATTCTTCTAATTATGACCTTTATTGTTTACCTGTTGATTTGACTCACGTGTTTTGCTATATACACAATGTTTAATTGTAACTTTATTTTGTTTTATTTTCTGTTTAGCCTCCGGAACTACCATAAGGTAATACTAAAGAGAATGAATGAGGATGATATATAAAAATGTAAATAATTGTAACTACAAGGCCAAAAAAAAAAAAAAACATGAATACGATTCTGAATGGATAATCGAAAATATTTTTAGTATCGATTTATTTGCATCGAAAATAGTTGTATTTTAAGATCTGTTACGGTACTGAATAAATGAATTACTGAAGTAAAATTTATTAATTTATTTTATAATTATTATTATTATTGTTATTTGTTGTTCATAAACATTAAAGAAAAAATCATATGATTTTTCGACGGGCAGTATGTTCGATCATGTAAGGATGTCTCAGCTAAGGGACACACACACAGAGAGAGAGAGAGAAAGATTGAGTGAGTGAGAGAGAGGGAGTGAGAGATACCCTTTTGTAGGGTAGGATAAACGAATAAACCTTAAATAAAATAGAAGTTAATTCAAATTAATGAATTTAAGTTTTGAAATGAACACTAGTGTAAAAACCAAAATAACACAAATATTAAGAAAGAGTTAATACAATAAATTATTTCAGTTTACGTCGATTTTAACGTAGATTTACTTGAACAATACGTTTAATTAATCTTTTATAGATAGTTTTTTTGATTACAGTGTTTATAGTACCGTAATCGTAGGTGGGCACTTTTATAAAATAAGGGTGTGTGTATTTGTGCACGCGTGTGCGGATAACTAGCGAGGACAAATTAAAATTAATTTATGATAAAGAGATTTGTAAATGGTTAAATAAAAATTGAATAAAATTTTGAAAATAAATGACAGCGTAAACTAAATAAAATACAATGAATAACAGAAATATTATGTAAAGACTGATACCGTTATACAGAGTATTAGTGGGAGGTAATCCGATGTAATCCAGCAAAAAAAAAAGAATACAAAGTAATTGTCAATAAATACTGTCATATACACTGACAACTACTGATTAATCGTGGGCGTACGCTTTGGAATTGTCAATTCATTTGTATCCATAAGCATTGTTCAAAATCACTTTATATGCACTGTCTTTATTTCGTATTCTATTGTTAAGCTATAATTCTCTTATATAATTTTGATTTTAAAACGATAAACGTATTAAAGAACAAAAACCGTGTCCCATTTTTCTATTTTTAATACTCGAAACACAATCGAGACAATATGTAATAGGAGTTAATAAAATACTGCTATCCATCTCAAAGAGATAAAACAACTTATAATCTAAGGAATTATCTTAAAACTGACAGAATTCAAAGTAAAATTATAATATTTAACATAAATTAAAAATTTTGCGATTAAAAATATTTATATAAAGGTTAAATGTTTCAAAATGTGTTAATTTAATAATGGATAAAATTCACAGTTTTAGAAATATTTGATATTTTATTTTATAAAAATATTTGGCTGCTAAGCAATTGTGCTTTAATAAATAAACTAAATCATCCAAAGTTTATTTTTTTGGAGGGAGGGAGGGGCATTTTTTTTCTAAAATAAAAATAACAAAAATTTAAATTTTAGCCTGAAATATTTTCGTTTATTTTCTTTATTTCTTTTAATCAATGTTCACCAATAAACTCGCTTATGATAATTTAAACATAACTAAAATTTGACATTCAGATTAAACTCGATTTAATAACAACAGAAAAAGAAAAATAATTCTGAATTATTTTACGGAAAATAAAAAATCTGATGTGGACATCACATGAATTCCTTGTATGCCTATTTATTACATATACACATTTTTTTTTAAAATGAAAAGTACAAAAGAGTTTATTCCAATAATAGTTTCTGGTATTATTACATATATATATTTTTTTAGTGTAATTATTGAATAATAACAAAGTTGATGTTAATGATATTAACATCAACAAAAATATTTATATTTATATTTTATTGTATTACTTATTTTAATTTTTTTTTATAATCAGAGGTTAATAATTATTAATAGATCAATATATTAAAATTAAAAGAAAAAAGTTAAAAATGTGAAAAAAAAAGAAGATGAAGTCGGATTTGAATCGATGTGCCTTCCCCTTATAAGATCCAAATATCTCATTAATTAAACTTTTATTTGGCATAACTATGAAACCAATGAAAATAAGTACCGCTTATGATATAATGTTGTAAAGCTCTCAATGAGAGCTTATTACAGTTAAGAAAAAGTTCAAATCCAAATTTTTTGGATTCTGAGCTTTTAGGACACTTTTGGTCCAGTTGATTGCAATCATATTGAGAGGTGCACAACTAGATGTTACAACAGTCCTAAATTCAAAATTTCAACATCCTACGGCTAATCCTTTTCGAGTTACGTGAGATACATACGTACGTACAAACGTCACGCCGAAATTGGTCAAAATGGAATCAGGAATGGATGTTCAAAATGGATTTTTCCGTTCTGTAAAACGAAATTTTTCGCGATCATAATATATAGATCCTACAGATACAATTCGATCCAATTTCAAAATTTATTTTATGATACATTTTCATTCATTCATGAATCATATTTTTTAAGAATTATTACAAAATTAATTGGTTTTGTGTCATAAGTACATTGACTGGTTTTTTTTTGTTTTTTTTTTTCAATTTCTCACCGATTTCTTCCTCGCTAATGTTTTAACCTCAACATAATTACTGGGTGATAAATCCTAGATTAATTGTTTTATATATTCTTATCTATATTTTCCTATACATTTATTTATTTTCTTCTATTAGTCCCTCCACTCACAAATTAAAACTGAAGGTGTTAACCTACTTTGATCTCCTATTTTAACTTATTCGAGTTTCACCATCCTAGCTTTTCTTTTTACAAGATTCTAACATAGAGTCTATTCGTCTTAAGACCACTTCATTTCGAATTTTATTGATTTAGAGCACAGCAACATTTTAAAGTTCTCTGTATTCTTTTACTTTGTATTTTTCCTTGTTTTTCGTTTCACTGGTATGAAAAATACAAACAATCATAAAAAGTTACAAGAATTCCTTTCTAATTCTTGAATTATATTTAATGCAAGCCGATTTCTTTTTGTACGGAAGCTCCATTTCCTGTGTTAATTTGCATTTTGTTTCGCTCATCCTTTGTAATTTTACTACGTAAGTAAAAAAATTCTCACGTTTTTCGTACGTTGTGTGTTCTCCTATATTAATATTTAATTCCTGATTATCATCTTTTCTATCACATTATCATAATTTTTATTTTATTCTTATTTATATTAAAAAAAAAAAAAAATTCCTAAGTTAATATTAACTGTTGTTTTCTTTTACTTCTGTACTAATCTTTACGATATTTATTATAGACAACATCCTTAATTATCTGTTTTATATGCTCAAACATTTCTTTTCCTTTAAAGTTTTTATTATCTACACATACCACTATATCTACTTTATTACATCAAATGCAATATATATAAATATATATATATATATTAGTAACTGTGTGTCATCTGATGTAATATAAAATATATATATATATATATATATATATATATGTATTAAACATGTACATATATATATACATGTTCAACCCACCGGGTTAGTCTAGTGGTTAAACTCGTTATCGTAAAATCAGATGATTTTCGAAGTCGAGGGTTTGAAGGTTCAAGTCCGTGTAAAGTTAGTTGCTTTTATATAAATTTGGTTGCTAAACTGCATACTGCTGTTCTTTGGTGATTGGGTTTTCAATTAAACAAACGTCTCAGGATTGGTCGGCCTGAATCTGTTCAAGACTTCACATTTGCCGGTACATTTACAATTACATGCCAAACTGCGCACAGATGCCTTGGCATCTCTCCAAAGTACTGTTGAAATCATGTCACTGTGGTATTACACTGTAACCTGGTACACATAAATAAATATGTATTGATATATATATATATATAATATACTCATAAAAGTGATGTAAAGACCAATCAATGCTTCCTGTTTAAAACAAAGATGGAAATAATGAAACAGAAAAATAATAATTTTATAAATTGGTATCTAAATAAAACTGTAGGAGGCTAATCTATTTAACAATAAGTTGACTTTACAAACCAATAATGATAATTTATCGGTTTCATTTTAATTTAAAATTTATTATTTTTTATTCTCTCTTTAATTATTTCTTATTTAACAAGGAGAGTGAATTGAAATAAAATGGGGAAAAATAATTTTTAAAAACAAGAATTTATAATAATTTTTGTAATTGGAGTTATCTGAATGATCCGTTAATTTGCAAACAAACCGTGGATAAACCGTGGGCGGGTTAAATGCGGGGAAGGGCGATTTAATTACGTTTTATGAAATAGAAAAACTTTAGTTTGCGATTCGCTCGAATAGAGAATGAGATAGCTTATATAGAAAAGAGAAAAAGAGAGTTTTAAGCGTGAGAAGTACGTCAATTAGAATAACTTGTGTGGAATGCTAAGGGAGTGCAATCTAACTTCCATAACTTCTTTCTGTTGATTGAAATAGAGTTCCCGGTTTCGCTTTTTCTCCCTGCGCCTGTGCCTCATCCACCTTATTCCGGCTCTCATCGGAGCTCCTCGTCATTCGCAAAGTTCTGTGACCTGTGAAAATTTAATAGCACAATCCCCCCCTCTACATAAGCTCTCCTTCTATAACTGTTTGAAGTCTCCCCGCATTACACGACCAATATACTCCCCGGGTCTGTGTTATAAAAACCCCATTAACCTCCGGGCTTCCTTGAAACTTTTCTCTTTATTCATCTCAACGATGCGGAACGTAGAAAACAGTTTTCCAGTTTTACGAATATTTCGAAAAAAAAATCAATTACAACTTAAAACTCAGTCCCTTTTAATAAACCACTTCCTCATAACCACCAGGTGTCACTATTATAATCATTTTACCGCATAATACCTTCTTAAGCTACAAAACTTTATTCACTAAAGTTTATAAAAAGTTAAGAAAGGACTAATAACATAAAAAAACTGACGGATGAAAGAAGGGATGATTCTATTTTATACAAATTTATTATAATTTTTTTTTTAAATCGGACATTAATATTCGGTAATTTAATTTTTATTCACAGAACGAAGAAAAGTTATTTAATTTAGTATTAATAAACTAGATAATCACAAAATCTTAAGCCTTATAATTTTTCATTATAAATGATTTACAACAAGAACATCCTATTTCCCATCCGCAATGTAAAAATGACAGTAAAATTACTTTTTGAGTATATTATTTTTGTAACTAAATTTTTTTTCTGAGAAAAGGTATTTAAGCTCAGCAATGGGTGTTTAGCTCAATCTATCTAAATATACGAGAGATAAATCTTTAGACTCCGTTTGAGAAAAATTTAAATGGCAGAAAAGCTACTGGGATAAACGGGATACCTGAAGAATTACTGCGCTGTGCATGTAAGGGACCGATAACCAATAGACAGATTATACAAACTGGTGTGTAATATTTACGAAAAAGGAGAAGTTCTCTTTCAGACTTCAAAAAGAGTGTTATTGTCATGATACCAACGAAAGCGGGAAAAGATAAATGTGAAGAATACAGAACAATTAGTTTAACTACTCACGCATCAAAAGTTTTAACTTGAATTCTGTAAAGTAGAATTAAGAGAAGAGTGGAAGAAGTGTTAGGAGAAGACCAATTTAGTTCCAGAAAAAGGGAAACGTATAAGGGACAAGGGAAGCAATTTTAGCGCTCAGATTAATAGTAGAAAGATTGAAGAAAAACAAACCAACATATACAGCATTTATAGTTAGAAAAGGCATTTTATAACGTGGATTGGAATAAAATATTCAGCATTTTAAAAAAAAATTAGGGTTTAAGTATAGAGATAGAAAAAAATTTGCTAACGTTTACAGGAACCAAACTGCAACAGTAATAATCGAAGAACATAAGAAAAAAACTGTACTGAAAAAGGGTGTACGACAAGGACGTTCCCTGTCCCCGTTACTTTTTAATCTTTAGATAGAACTACCAGTTAATGATGTTAAAGAACAATTTAGATCCGGAGTAAGAGTACAAGGTGAAAAGATAATGTAAGGTGCTACGATTTGCTGATGATATAGTAATTCTAGCTGAGAGTAAAAAAAGATTTAGAAGAAACAATGAATGGTACGGATGAAGTCCTACGCAAAAACTACCGCATGAAAATAAAACAAGAACGAAACGAAAGTAATGAAATATAGTACAAATAATGTAAATGGACTACTAAATATAAAAATAAGAAGATAAAAAAATTATGGAGGTAAAAGAATTCTGTTATTTGGGAAGTAGAATTACTAAAAATGGACGAAGCAGGAGCGATATAAAATGCCGAACAGCACAAGCAAAACGAGCTTTCAGTCAGAAATGTAATTTGCTTACATGAAAAATAAATTTAAACATCAGGAAAGCATTTTTGAAAGTATATGTTTGGAGCGTAGCTTTATATGTAAGTGAAACTTGGACGATTGAACTTGGACGCTGAGAAGAAAAAGATTAGAAGCTTTTGAAATGCGGTGCTATAGCAGAATGTTAAAAATGAGACGGGTGGATAAAGTGACAAATGAAGAGGTGTTGCGGCAAATTGATGAAGGAAACATTTAGAACTACATAGTTAAAAATTGAAACAGAATTATAAGCTACTTATTAAGGTATCCTGGAATAGTCGCTTTTATATCGGACGGGTAGATGGAAAAAATTGTGCAGGCAGACAACGTTTGGAATATTTAAAACAAATTATTAGGGATCTAGGATATACCGAAGGAAGGATATACCCTTCCTAATATTATTAGGAAGGGGTACCTTCCGTCCTTACCGAAATGGAAAGACAGATAATAGATAGGGAATTTTGGAGAGCTCCATAAAACCAGTTAAATGAAGACAAAAAAAAAACAGTGAAAGAATTGCTACATCTATGAAAAGTTTCTAATAATATGGTTAGATAGTTCTCAAAACTCGTAAGTTTAATGCGTTATTCTTAGTCTTTTTAATAAAATCTTTCTTATTTCATTCCCAAATTCTTTCATGTTTATTCGGTTTACAATCCGAAACATTAAGTGAATGATATTTACTTCGCTAGTATATGTGGAATATAAAGAATCCTTTATATTGTCAACCGAGAAAACAAGGCTTTTAATATTGCTTCTTTTCGTATTAAAATGTATAAATAAAAAATTTTTCAAGTTTTTTTTGTCATAATTCGATTCTATTTTTTTTTTTTTTTAATTTTAGGTTATAACTAAACCTTTAGCATATGCACAAAAAAATTACTATACAATAATCAGTAAACTATTAAAAAGAAAATTCATTAATAATTATATTATGAAAAAAAGTGACTTTAATTCCGTAATAAACTGTGTTCAACATTTTATCTTATATGAAAATTTTTTACAATTATATTTAAATTAATAATTATCGCCTAATACAGTCTAAAAAAAATTTACAATATTAATATTATTGGAAAAAAAAATCTTAACATTTTTGGTGAAGTCAGTTTTTGAAATAAAAGGGGAAAAACCCGTAATAAACGAATTGAAATTAAAAACCTATTAATGAAGAGGAAAATTATGTACAGAAACAAAGTACTGATAAAATACTTTTCTATTGGATAAAACTAATTTTTTTTTTTAAATTCACATTTTTATGCCATTTTAATCAGATGTTTTTTTTTTAATTAAAAGGAAGTTTTTAATAAATACCTGTATTTAATTACAAAAACAATTTTAAAATATATTTTCACCTCAGAAGTTTAAATGACTTCCCAAGAATATAAAAAAATAAATAATTTTCTAAAAATAATAACCTGTATCTGAATTTATTATATGGATTAACATAGAAAATTTCATAAAATTTTAATACATCCGTTATCATTTAATTTTGTAAAAAGAAACAGGATTTTAGAAATTATTGCATTAATAAAAACTAGTTTTACGATTCAGTAATCATAAAAACTTAGTAATGGAGAATTTTTAATAACATCAACGTTTAAAAGGTACAGAAAAAAAATAATAATACAAATTTTTGAAAGTCATTATTCAAAAAGAAAATCATACATACATATAATGAATATAAATAAACCATATTAAAAGTTAAACAGTCTACTTATTTGCCAGGGATCAATTGTTTCCTGATTGAATACATTTCGTTAACATGTAAAAATAATACAATTAGAAAATAAAAACTACTGGAACAAAAAAAAATTTATATTTAATACTAGCAGACCCGGCAATGCTTCGTTATTGCTACTAGATTTGAGCATATATATATATGTAGATAAAATGAACACAAATGACAATTTTATAAAACTGAACATTATGGAACTTCGCAAAATTTAATCCTTCACTTTTTCTATTTCTCTCTTTTCCATTTTACCTTTTCCCCATTTCCCCCTTTCCATTTTTCCTTTTCCCGTTTTCCTTTTTTCCCTTTTTACCCGCACGTAAATCGGTCCAGTAGTTTTTTAGTCTATAGCGGACACACATACGAACATTGCAATTTTATGTAAATATTTCGTAAATATCTGGACGCCGGCGCCACCTAGCGAGTATAGTTTTTTTAAAACGTTTTCTTTTCACGTAACTGGTATGTATTTTGAATATGAGCCAAATCGGTCTTCAATACAATTTTTCTAAGTATCTCAACCCCAGCGCCACCTAGCTGGTCCAATTTTTACAAAAATATTTCTTTTCTCGTAGCTAATATATATTCTGAACATGAGCCAAGTCGGACCATAAATACAATTTTTCGAAATATTTCGATCCTGCGCCAACTAGCGGGTCCAGCTTAAGGGTACGCGCTCAGTGCAAGCAGGTAGTCAGATTCCGACAATCGGCGCCGATCGGCGCGAGAAATAATTCCTAGTATTTAGGTTGACATGCGCACAGTGGTGGCCGGCGCTGGATTGCCTGCGCTGGTTGTCTGACTCAGACATTTTATCGGAAAGAATTTTTCATTCCTGTTTCAGATTCAGGCAGAAAGTCGGAGACAGAGTGTTGTTAAATTTTTTTTATACTGTGAATAGTTAAATTATACTTTCGTTTGTGAATTTATAAATTCAGTTGATAATAAAAACTGAAACTTTGATCGCTAAAATACAATTAAAACCCGAAATTTGGGAAGTAAGATTAAAAGTGCATTCAAACCGGGTTGTCGTGGATCGCTGCAGGAAAGAAATAGCGAATGAGATGGGATATGAAGGCAAGTAAAAACCCAATTATAAATAAAATAATTATATTATAAATGTATGAAAATCAGTAACAAAATCTGTATGAAAATACGAAACGCCAGGCACGCAGATTGTCGGCGCCGGTTACCTGAATCTCAAATCGGCCTGCACTGAACGCGTACCCTAAAATTCAGAAACCTTCGCGCGCGTGTGCATAACACCTCACCAAAGTTTCATCGCTTTCGGATGAATGGTATATGAACGCATACGGGATAAACAAACAAACATTCATTTTTATATATATATATATAAAATTAAATAACGGCAAGGGATTGGAACGTCATTAAAAATTATTATAACATACAAGAAAACTAAAACAAAATCTACAAATAATTTTTAATGGTACTTTAAAAAAAAAAAAACTTAATGAATACACATTAAACTCTATGAAGAATTTTTTAAATTTAGTAATGTAAGACATGATCATTTAGGGATAGAGCTTGTATGTTAAAGCTTGTATGTTAAATAGAAAGTCGATTTGTGTATTTTATTGTTTAAATGGATTTAAGAATTTTTTAAATTTAGTAACGAAGCATGATTAAAGGGAAAGACAGTTAGTGTTTTTAATTTTTAAAAGGATTTAAGTAAAGAAAATTAGTATTACTTCGGTTAAGCTGTAGAAGCTGTTAAGAATATACTATTTTCATTATTTTATGTTATTCAATATTAATTATTTTATATTTTTCATTATTTAATGAAAAATTATTGAAGAATAATAACAACAACCTTAATCATCACAACTTAAAAAAGATCTATTTTTTAAAATGTTTATAGGAGATTAAGATTCTCTAAGAATAGTTCCAGAAAACTGAATGAAAAAACAGGATGTTTTACAAATGAAATTCTATAAAAGACTGCACAAAACCAGAGTTTATGTGAAAATCACTGAGTAACAGTCGTAAAATTTTCTCTATAACAAGTTCCTCCTTGACAATCCTTATGTTTTATTTATTTTGTTATACATTCATTAAATACATTTTTATTTATTTAATATTTATATAAAATAAAAAAATATTTTTGTCTTAAAATATAAAAGTAACAATCTGACTACAACAAATGAATGGCTACAAAAATAAATAAAAAATAAAAAAACCATTAATTAATTCAACAAATTTTAGTAACTGCTACTGACTATACTTGAAAAAAAAACAATATTCCAACCAAAGGTAGAAGAAAAGAAAAAACCCAGTTTTGAGCAATCGAGAACCTCCCCACTCATAATCTATGAAGAAACCGTGAGTATTTTTATTTATATATATATATATATATTTATTTATATATATATATATATATATATATTGCGCGCGCGCGTTTTGTTGTTTACGATAGAATCCATCAGTTTGTTTAGCATTTCTTTTAGATTTATTTTGTTATAGTAAATGATCGACACTGATTCAACTTGAAAGTACTTCCAAGCAATTCTTTAAAAGGAAACGAATGTAAAGCATTTAAAGTGAAACAAAATATTATTATCATATAATTTTATGGGGAAAAAATGAAAGGAAAAAAAATACATAAAAACATAAATATTTCACATAATAAAACGTTATCGGTATCGTCACCTTATAGAGAGAATGCAAACGATAAATACTACGAATGAAAGAAGGTAGTCTTTAAGGAAGACTGTGAGCCCAATCCCAAGTGACTAGTATATGGAGGAAAAGCTATTTGTCGCTGGAGAAAGCCCAATTATAGTATTTCTTTTTTTATTATGGAAGGAAAGATGCCGATCGCTTGAAGCGGGCGGGGAAGAACGTTCTTGGGCGGGATTGATTACATATTATTTCCCGGTTCCGATTTCGTTAATCCTTCCTTTCTCATTATCCATCTCCAGGTTTTACCACTTTCTTCCTGGAGATATTCCAGGATTTTTTTCGAAGTTAACTGCAAATGCTAAGTGCCAGGAGATTTTTAGATAGATTCCTCACGGTTAATATTTGTGTGATCTGATGAACACATGAATACGAACCAATTTCTTATTTCGGTGGTCCTAAAAGAAAGCCCTTCTCTTCTTGTTTTTCTGTTTAGCCTCCAGAACCACCCTAAAGTATTACTTCAGAGGATGAATAAAAATATGTATGAACGTAAACGAAGTGTAGTCTTGTACAGTCTCAGATCGACCATACCTGAGATGTGTGGTTAATTGAAACCCAACCACCAAATAACACCGGCATCCACGATCTAGTATTCAAATCCGTATAAAAGAAACTGCCTTTACTAGGATTTGAACCTTAGAACTGTCGCTTTCAAAATCAGCTGATTTGCGATGACGAGTTCACCACTAGACCAACCCGATGGGTTACTAAAACAAAGCCCGTTACGAGCTAACTATGTATATTTCTACACCAAGCAGACGCTCCTAATTAAATGTTTGAGAAAATACATATTTGAAGTATATTAACATTAAAAAAAATATTAAGAAATAACTATTCTGAAATAATTATATGGAAATACTTTGCTGGAGGAAAAAATCTTTATGGGAATCAAATACAAGCTGCATAAATACATTTTGGTATCTAAAAACATGGATTCTTTCAAGATTAAAAAAAAACTATTTATAAAAAGTGGCCTTGATTTAAAGTTAACATTTTTTCAAAAAATGATAAATTACAAATTTAGCACACCAGGTACCGAGTCAACCAGGCAATCGAGTTCGAGACCCAGCCAGACCGAGTTACTTTTTTACACTTTAAATATTATTCATTTATTTAATTCTACCTACCTGTCACCTGTGACATCACGTCACATAGCAGTATTTAGAGCATTTTTGGGGTTGAGGGTGCGATTTTGCAAAATTTGTTTACAAATATTGCTATTTTTTTAATTGTTATCAAATGTACCCAAAAAAATATGACGGTAATTAGGTGAAATCTGGAGATACTGAGAGTGAACTTGCACTACAGCCTCGCCCCTTGACCTTTTCTTTTGAAAATTTAATGGCATCAAAGCCTCATATATAGAAGTAATCTGTCTAAGTTTGGTCAAAATCAGTCCAGTACTTCTGGAAATATAAGATGATTTAGAGGCAACACCGAACACACACACGTACATACGAACATTAACATGCGGAAAATTTCCGTCTGGATTTTTGAGTTTCTTAAAACGTCAACATCCGGTGAAAACCGCATTTGCCCAAATTGGACCGATTACAATACTTCCTAGAGCTACAACGTCATCTAGACGGGAAAGTAAAATAAACAAATAAATGAAAACTAAACTGAAAAAATAATCAGAACAAAAGAGCAAAAACTTTAAGATTGCATTATATTTATTACATTCTCTGTATTTAATATAAAAATAAAAAAAATATTCAATAAAAAAAATTAAAAGGAAAAAATAAAGCATTTTACATATTGTACAATATTTCCAGCTACCTATTAGATTTCAGTCAGAGATGAAATGAGTAAGGTGAACGTAAATAAAACGGTACGTTCTTACATTTCTATTTATTACTTATATACGTGCAGGCGGATTGAATATCATAAGAGTTCAAAGGAAAATAGAATGTTATTTTTCTTTTCTTTTATAATAATATGAATATGCAGGCTGTATGGAAGTAGAAAATATAAAGTAAATAAAATCTTTAAACATAAAACCTCTTTGATATTATTTGTTATACAATAAAATGTTTCTTTAGTTTTAATAAAAATAAATTTTTTCCTTCCTATTTCAGTACTAATTTACGTAAATTATTATAATTAGAACATCTTAAAAAAAAATTATTTTTCGTATCCTAAAATAAAATTAATGGAACATTTCTTTATTTGAAACTTAAGATAATATTTCGTTCAATATTTGAATTTAAAGGTAAAGTATTGCATTTATTTTCCAGCTACCCTGATCAAGTCATGATTACCAAAAAATTTTTGATTTTAGAAACTTCCTTAATTTGAGGGATAAATTTAAGAAAAAATTAATTATAGAGAATTTCTAACAAAACAAAAAAAAGAAATGAATTTAAAACAAAATTACTTAAAAATAATGAGAAAATAAAGTACAAATTTTATGAGAAAGTAATAAACAAATTGCTTCTCATTGTTTTGGGTCCGGAACATAATATAGTTGCTCTTTAATGTAAGAGCCCTTGAAGTGATAAAAAATATAAAAAAAAGTTTTTTTTTAATAATAATTAAAAGTGTTAGAGCCAAAAAAACAAAAAAAAAAAAAACAAAAAAACAAAAACAGAACGTATACCTTTTATAAGTAGGAAATAAATTTAGAAACTTTTCCAAAAATATTTATATATATGTTAAACATAAAAAATTCCCTTAAGTAAAGATTCTCTAAATCTAACATCCCTTAAATAAAGGCTAAAATAAGAAAAACAAATTTTCCAAAAACTTATCTGGATTTAAGAATCGGGGATCTGTATTTAAATAAAATTGCAGATTCTTTTGGTAGCTCTGTTGAAGTGTTAAACTTTCATAAAGAATTTTTTTTTTAGTTATTAAACCGAAGAGAGATAAGAAAAAAATACATATATTCTGGTTTTATTGAACTATTTTTTTTTTTTTATTATTATAATTATATATTTATTGTAGGTAACAAATTTCCTTTAAAAAAGTTTTTTTTTTTAAATTGCCTCTGAAGAAAATCAAGATTGTTTTTTTGTAATACGTCTTCATTCCCTAATGAAATTTCTTCTAAAAAAATAATAATATGATCAATTCCCCATATGTGAAAATATTTGAAGAAAATTGGTTTATTCAATCCTGAGATATGAGACTAAACGTAATGCGACACATACACTTACGTATATAAATATACATATGTTTTTTTTTATCTAGATGAACTAGTTGGACCGTAAATCGTAAAGATTGGAAAAAACCAAATACCCCATTTTTGACATGAACACCATATTTACCCTATATGGCTAGAATAGTTATATTCACCGGGAAAAAAATAAATTAAATTCTCTTACGTAAAAAATAAAGCGATTCTAAAACGACCAACAGACATACCTAAAAAGTTTATGAATAAAACGTTATATTAATTAATTATAATGAATGATCAAGACTGAGATTCTAAACTAATGAATTTAATTAAAAAATTTATGCGTACATGCAAAAAATAAAATAATAAACTGATCGATGCAAGGCGATTCCGTGCATAATTTACTTGTGGGATTAATAAAAATAGAAAAAAATTTCGTATGCCGATAATAAAATATTAATGTAAACTTACAGAATCCTCAGGTTGGCCATTCCTTCGAAATCATGTTCGAATATTACAGTCAAGTTGTTCCCTTGGAGGTCACTGTAAACAAAAATAAATTGTTATTAATAATAAAAAAAAGCTGACAACACAGTTGTAGGACTTTCCCGTCACACGATTAAAGCCGCGTTTCGGGAAATTCCTAGAATTATGGGTTGTTTCTGATGCATGGCTTAGACAAACAAATTAAAATATTTATCGATTTATTTAAATACAATATTTTTTCGTTTATTTAATTCAATGATTCTAATTAAAGCGCGCGCTCATACCGCATTTAATTCGCGCGGGTGTGGCGGTACTAGCAGTGACGGTCGGGAATAACTAAACTAATATATATATCACAACTTACATAGAACAAATTTCACTTTAAGGTCGGCAGAGTGGTGAGCCGTGAAGCATAACGAACCAGGTTCCCGAGTTGACTCGTCCTTTAATCGAGTTCGAACCCAACCAGAGCGAGTTACTTTTTTAAACTTTAAATATTATTCATTTAATTCTACCGTTTACGTGTGACTTCACAACATAGCAGTAATGTCGACCATTTTTTTTGGGCTGCAGGTGCGATTTTGCAAAGTTTTTTGCAAATACATCGTTATTTTTTAATTGTTAACAAATGTGCCTAAGAAAAATATGACCATAATTAGGTGAAATCTCGAGATACCAAGGGGACCTTGCTCTACAGCCTCGCCCCCTTGACGTTTAAGCTGAAAATTTAATGGCGTATATAGAAGTAATCTGACCAAGTTTGATCAAAATCAGTACAGTAGTTCTAGAGATATAAGGTGTTCGGCTAACACCGAACACACTCACGTACATACAAGCATTTGCAGAAAATTTCCATCCGTTTTTTTTGTTTTTGGGTTCCTCAGGGATCAAAACGTCAAGATCTGGTAAAAACCGCATATGTCCAAATTGGACCGATTACAATAGTTTTCCTTCTAGAGATATAGTCTGCTACAGCGCTATCTAGACGAGAAAGTAATACGATTTTTAATAATTCAATGATTAAAATAAAATGTAAATACTGCTTATATTCGATTTTATGTAAGGGATAATGGGAGATATAGATTGCGTTATTCAATTTTCTACCCGACCGTAAGTTATCCCGATCGATTGGAGGCATAGTATAAAATGCATTGTTTTCAACAGAAAAGAATAAATTACTCTGATGAAGTACACTACATATCATGTTAAATCTTATGAGATAATAGTTTCAAAGTGATTAAAGTAAAAATTACACTTATAAGAATTTCTTTCTCTGAAAATAATAATATATACTTTGTGGCTAGTACCTACGATAATGCAGAAAATGTATCACAGTATTGAATATTCCCTGCATTTTTCAGGGCTTGGCGTACTGCTAAAGACAATACATTTGGCTCACAGAAGAATTAAAAACACAGAAAAGCATTTCCCACAGTCTTAATAAAATATCGCCGATAGCATAGATTGCTTGTTATTCTTGAAAATGACTAAACATTTTTTAGAAAATAAATGTTTCATGTTAGGTCGCCTACAGCTACTCTTAGATTACGTTTCCCGATTTACGTGATGTTAACAGTTGATCTGACAAGCAGGGGACAAATCGGCTTCAACTCCTTTAACAACAAACCGAATACGAATTGTACTTGTAAGTTAAAAATTTATTACCGACTAAGATGTCCTAACAGGATTCGAGCTTATAATTTATGGGTAAAAAATGAAGAAACCTAACGCCGAACTATCGAATTACGATGTCACCTACTCTATTCCGTGTTACAATAACCACATTACGCAATGATTTATTATTAATATCATTATGTTGATAAAAATTCTAATATTAACAGCACTTTTTCCCTTTTTTTATAATAAATGTTTAATACTATTACATCATGTCTTCGTCTACGGAATTAGAAATCGTTATTAATCTCTTTTTTACGTTAATTAATAATAAAAAATTACTATACTTTTTTTTTTTTAATAAAAATTAAACTCTATTTCGGTGTATAGTTATTAGAATACATCGTTTTCCTTTCTAAAATTAATTCATTAATGGCATTATATTAAATTATTTTCAAATAATCATATCACCTGTCAATATTACTCAAAGTTTATATTAGCAGAATATGAATTAATCATCATTTTATTTCTCAACAGTCTTCTTCTTACGTGTAGAATATTACTACAAAGATAATAATATATTAAAAGATAACTGAGGAAATAGGATGTAGTAATTAAGTTTAAGTTAAAAGATTAATATATAACAGAACAGAATGGAATGGAAAGTAGCATCAAACCAAGTAGACTGATTGCTAATTTCAATAAAGTAAAAAAAAAAAAAAAAATTGATATCTAAAAATTAAAATTTTTTAATTGGGGAAAAACAAAAATCAGAATGATGAAATCCCTGGTGTGTAAACAGAAAATATTTAAATGATAAACGCTCTTGACGAGGAAAAAACAAATAAAACATATAATTAGCAAAATTAATTAATATCAAAAAAAAAATCGCTGCCGATAATGAATGCGATTAATATTAATAATAAACAAATTAACATATAGAGTTAGTAACAAAGTGTATTAGGTTACTCATCTCCGTACAACACACCTACAGTTCATTACAGCAGCACGTCAACAGTTTAAAATCATACATCATTTGCAAATTCAAATTATTTGCATTTTCTACAATTTAAATATATTCATACTCCCTCCCCACCACTTTAACTTTTAACCACCTATCGATACGAATAGCTCATCCCATGACTTTTAATTCATTAGTATTATAATTACTACCAGTGTATTTAATTATTCAACCAAATAACTGAATATATAATTAACAACAGAATTTTATTTGATAAAACAAAAAAAAACTTCCTATCGAAGAAATTACTTTATTTTACACCTACATAGAAAATTAGCATATTTTTTAATTCAGGCGTACACATAAACCAAGCTAACAAGTACTGTATGTATGTTTATCCCAGCACGCTAATACGCAGCACTTAGAATACATTGTATCAAAACATTGTGCATTGAACAGCAATACCTATGCATTTTATAGTGCTCGATCAAGTTGAATACTCTCAATACATGATCACGCTTCGTTTAGTTCTCGGTGTTAAGTCAAAAAGTTATAAAACGATTGTATGTTAATTATTATTTTAAAAATCCTTGAAAAAAGAAAAAAAAACTGATATTGGTGAAGAAAAATATTTTTTGAACAAACAGACCGTGTTAAACCTTTAAATAATCTGAAATTAATGAAAAGTCAGACAGGCTTTAGAAAGTTTCATGTATGAGATCGAAAGGTTGTAAAGCATTACTACAAAATATTTCACTAACAATATCATACAAAATCTAAAATTTAAAGATACAATTTACTTGTCAATCGGATTTTGTTGTAACATTATATTTCCAACCGATTTCAGAATTTGTTCCATAAAGATGTAGAGCAATTACAAAGTAGCATTAAATAAAATGTAATATGATCACTGCACGAAGTAATTTAAACTAATTTATTGACGCATAAATTATTTACACACATAATCAATTATATATAAGATTTAGACGTGTATAATATTTCCCAACGAAATGGGAATACCAAACACATATACATTTAATCGATCTTACAAAGACAATATCGATAGAACCGTTTTTTCAAAGCTAAACTACTTTTTTATAGTATATATCGATACAATGTTTCAGAGTTCCGTACTAGAGTTAAGACGAAGTCATAGTAGCATGACTGATACGATATAAAAGTCAATTACAAACTTAAAAAAAATAACAAGTGTTCTATACCACGGTTGAAATAGAAAGTAAGGAAGTACAATATTAAAAAAAAAAAACAAAAAAAAGTAGTGTTATAAGATAAGAACGAATAAGTTAAATAATATATAGATTAGCATAAAATAGATTAAGTATAGTTTTGTATATATAAAATTTTATTCTTTAAACAAATTTTCGTTAAATTGCTTTTACGCTATAAAAAAGCCACAGAATCTGAACGAGTTTAAAAATGAGTACTTTTTTACTTCCTTGCACGAAATGAAGGAAATATTGTGATCGCGAAAAATTGGTGGAAATGGATATTTCAACGGAAATATCCATTTTAACCATCCCTGAATCCGTTTTGACTAGTTTCGGCGTGACGTCTGTACGTATGTATCTCGCATAACTCAAAAACGATTAGCCGTAGGATGTTGAAATTTTGGATTTAGGATTGTTGTAACATCTAGTTGTGCACCTACCCTTTTGATTGCAATCAACTGGACCAAAAGTGTCCAAAAAAGCCCGAAATCAAAAAAAATCTTGATTTTTTTTTCTTTTTCTTAATTGCAGCAATAAGCCCTCATCGAGACCTTTTCAACGATATATCATAAGTGGCGCTTACTTTCATTGGTGCCCGAGTTATAGCCAAATAAAATTTTAATTAATGAAATATTTGGATCTTATAAAGAGAAGGCGACCCAAAGAGAACATCGGTTCAAATCCGACTTCATCTTCTTTTTTTTTAACTTTTTTTTAATTTCATTATATTGATTTATTAACCTTTATTAAAAAATTAACCTTTGATTGTAAAAAAAAATTACAATTAATAATAATTCAATAATAACAATAAAAAAAGAAAAAAATATCAAAAGTTATTAATGAAAAAGAATTTTATGTACTTTTCATTAAAAAAAAAAAAAAAAAATTGCTTAAATGTAATTTAATAGGCGTACAAGGAAATCATATGGTGTCAACATAAGATTTTTACAGCTTATATAAAAGCTAATGAATTTATCATTTGGTATAAAGATAGAAAAAATAATATTACAAACATTTATCAAAATAGTTAAAAATTTACTTTATACTTTTTAGTCATACATTAATGAAATTATTATCATATATTGCATGAGTTTAATTAGTAGGCTAATTTGGATTTCAAAAGATAACATTATAAATTGAAACCCAGCATAGTGGTTTGCAGAATTTGCAATTTTTTACACTCGCAACCTTAATTTACCCCCGTACGGGGAGATATTTACAAAAGTGATGGTGGAAGATTATATTGTCACCCGACCTTAGTAACTGTGCAAAATTTCATCAATCGGTAATGTCAGAAAGTATGTTAAATTAAGTATGCAAAATTTGAGGACAAACATAAAAAAAAAATTGTGAGTTACAGAAAAGCAAGTAATAATGATTTGGGAAGTCGCGTTCACCACTAGATCAACCCGGTGGGTTAAAGGACATCCCCTGGGCTGTGTAATACTTAAGTGCAGGATCCAGCCCGGGGGAGAAGAAAACAAAAAAAATAATACTTCAAAATAGCCGACAGCTATCTCTGTATTTATAAAAATTAAACAGATTACAGTTTTGACTAAGACATCGAATATAATTGAACTTCAAAATTAATTTCAAATTTAACTTCAAAATTAAAAAGAAAAAACAATACTCAAAAGAGAGTACTTAGTTTCGATTCTTTCTTGCCTTTATGATTTATTGTACGTTTGGTGAGAAACGAAATTGTTAATTTTAAAAAAGTAGTAAGAAAAAGTAGAAGAAACAAAACAGCAGTGGCACTGTAATCATAAATAAGCAATAAACCAAGTTTTTAAACAAAGTGAAATAAAAAGAAAAAACGCTGTATCAAGGATAAAATTTAAACTAATTGTATTTAACAATACATTGTTAATTTCAATTATACTGC
This sequence comes from Lycorma delicatula, assembly GCF_047948215.1. Taxonomy (NCBI): domain Eukaryota; kingdom Metazoa; phylum Arthropoda; class Insecta; order Hemiptera; family Fulgoridae; genus Lycorma; species Lycorma delicatula. The sequence continues at coordinate 46,847,104 of NC_134459.1, forward strand.
ATTAGTTAAATAATAAATATAAAAGGTTGAATATAAGACTAAATATATTAAATAAAAAAATCTTGGATATTATGTTCTTGTTTGTAATAGTAACATAAATTAAGATAAAACAAAACAAACATTAAATACTGAAACCGCAATTTAACTGAAATCAATGGAAACTTACAACTTACATTATATTAATACAAATCTTAAAAGAAAATTATAATATTTAAATAAATTGGATCGCAGAATTTGAAAGATATCACTTTTTAATAGATATAAACAAAAAGGAAACTGAATTTTACAATTTCATGAAACAACAAAGCCTGGTTATTTTTTTATCTTTGTATTAGCATGCCTACCATGTAATAGCACGCACCCTTACAGGTCGTATTTATTTATAAGCGTATATTACTTCGCCTATAAATAAACGCGACCTATATAATGCATTATTACGTACACATCGGAGTACCAGATTTAATTACAACAACAAATAGTTGAGAATACTGCTCTTACAGTTAAATTTAAGTAAAATTATTGTAAAAATTATCTCGTTACACATTAAATGTCTTAACACATTAAATCTATAATATTAATAATGCTTCAGAGTAATAAAACGACTTGTATGTAAACATAATACAACTAACAATCGTATAAGTTGTGTCATATAAAATAAAACTAAGCTCAGACATTTATTCTACATTCTAATAATTTATGATTATCGGTTAGCATTTTTAAAATTACCAATCCAAAAGTTTGTTCACACACACACACACACACACACACACACACACACACACACACACACACACACACACACCAACACACACACACCAACACACACACACCAACACACACACACACACACACACACACCAACACACACACACACACACACACACACACACACACACACATCCATAATAATTCGGTGTATGATACTAAATACAAAGTGTTCTGTAATACATGAAACAATAATCTGATGCGGACACCATATAACTTCCTTGTACACCTATTAAATTACATATACACTTTTTTTTTTTTTAATGAAAAGTATGTAAAATTTTATTTCATTAACAACTTCTGATATTTTTTCATATATATTATTATTATTGAATTAGTATTTATCGTAAAATGTTTTTACAATTACAGGTTAATAATTATTAATAAATCAATATATTTAAATAAAAAAAAAAAAAAAAATGTTAAAAAAAAGGAAATGAAGTCTGATTTGAACTGATGTGCCTTCCCCTTCTAAGATCCAAATATTTCATTAATTAAAATTCCATTTGGTTGTAACTCTGGAACCAATCAAAATAAGTACCACTTATGATAAATCGTTGAAAATCTCTCAATGAGGGCTTATTACTGCGGTTAAGAAAAAGTCTAAAATCCAAATATTTTGGATTTTGGGTATTTTTGGACACTTTTTGTCTAGTCAATTGCAATAAAAAGGATAGGTGCACAACTAGATGTTACAATAGTCCTAAATTTAAAATTTTAACATCCTACGGCTAATCGTTTTTGAGTTGTGCGAGATACATACGCACATGCTAAAGTATGCACAGAGGTCACGCCGAAACTAGTCAAAATGGATTCAGGGATGGTGTAAATGGATATTTCCGTTGAAATCTTAAAAAACCGAAATTTTTCGCGATCACAATACTTCCTTTACTTTTTACAAGGAAGTAAAAAGCAGAGTAAATCAAACAATCTGTTAATTTCAATGAAAAATCTGAAACCGTAACTAAAGTTCTTGAAATAAATATAAAATAGTAAAAGTAAAAGATAATAAGTTTAGTTTACTGTACATTTTAAAAGAATAAAAAAGTAAATACTTTATCATATATTTCTAGTTTATTTTAAAGCTCATACTTTCGTTCATTGTAATATATTTGTTGATGTCACGGCGATTATGACGATTTACTTTAACTCAATAGTAGCGTCAGAGAAACTGCAATCGCAGTTAGACCTTCTCAGCAAATCAAATGGAAGGTACAAGTTAATTCTGCAAAGTCGAGTCAAGTGACGTTTCCGATGAGAAGGGGAATTTTTTCCCTAGGGTCTGCCTAAATGGAGTTCACATCCTTCATTCGGACAATGTACGATACCTAGGACTTCTTTATTTGAACCGCCGCGTAACATGGAAAACCCATGTGAGAGAAATGAAATGATTAATTATCAAGCTTAGACGGTCGAAATTGTTATTATGAAGAAGGTCTGTGTTATTGTTACATAACAACGTGTTGTTGTTCAAGGCGTTTTTAAAATCAATATGGGCCTACGGAATAAAACTTTGGGGTACGGCAAACAATAGCAATATTGACATCATCCAGAAGTTCCAGAACAATGTACTGAAGAACATTTGGGAAGCGCCATGGTTTGCGAAGAACAAGGAAATCCACGATTATGTAGGGATGCCATCTATTCGTGATGAAATTCACCGGCTAGGAACAAAGTATGTACGTGCACGAAAACTCTTAACCTTTTGGATAATAGAGAAGATGTAGTACAACTGAAGAGGCTGCATTTGTTGGATCTAGTGGCTGTTGTGCGTTGAATATCATCCTTTTCTTATTGAAGTTTTCTGATATTATTTATGAATTTTTTTTGTAGTTAATGAATTATGAATTTGTTTGTTTCGGGGTTTCGACTTCGTTATAAGTGACCAGTGTTAATTTGTTATATGTCTTCTTTTTTTAATGTGTGACTTGTGAAAATTTTTTTATTCTCAATTGCTTGTTCTGTTATGATACCGGTCAATTTTATTGTTCTCAATACCTATATTACATTATACTTTCCCTTTTATTATAGCTATTCTATATCCTATTCAATTAGCTTATAAAGTTCAAGTAAACAAACTGCGCGTACGAGTGTTCAGGCGGCCGATTCACAAGCATCTTCTATAAATCCTAATGCATTTAAAGAAACTACGCGACGTTAATATTAATCACGCACTAATAAATTTTAAATTATTGCATATATTTTAAATTTAAATAAATTACGATATTTTGAGTTTTTTAAGAGTTATGAAATTGTCAATTGTCCGAACAAAAAATTGCAAAAACTATAAAATTATTTACAGTTTACCAACCGTAAAATTTCACTAATATCATAGATTAAATTTCTATAATTAACAAATAATAAATTCGATTCAGTTATCGTCATCTGATTGTGAAAAATCCATAGCGCTGTCAGTATTAAGAAATACAATGAGAGGTTCAATTTTGCTTTCTATTATGTTATCCAATTCCCAATAATTTGGTTCAACAATATGTTTGAATTCCTGTTGGCCTTTTTTATTGACGACCTTTAAGTATAAATGTTTACCATCAGACATTCTAAAAGGAATATTTTCTGACACTAAGTCACTTTTGATGTGTCTGCAAATTAACTCAATCGGGTTGAGTACACAATGATAAGAAGGTAATCGATGCACGGGTTTTCCACTAGATCTTGTTAACTCATCAATTTTATAGACATTAAAATTACTTTTAATAAACGATATCATAGCAATAATTGGACCTTAAGTTTACCCACTTCAAAGATCATTCCTTTTGAACTAATCCATATTTTGATATCATTCTTTTTCCAAGAAACGGGTGGAATTCTTTCCTTTTTACATAAATGATAAGGAGCGTCGTCTAAGACAATAACCGAATTATTGTGTTATCTTCCAGAGAAGATAAGACATCTCTAAACCATTTTTCAATTAGTAATATTCGTGTACTTTTTTACGAATCTCGTTTTTATCGAAATAGTCAAATTTTTCTTCAACTAATCTACGGAGTTTGTTTTTTTTGGAAATCATAATTCATTAGTAGATTCATAATCGCGAATCACATCACGCATAGAAGCAGCACAACTTCCACTTATGTTAGCAGTTTGTTAACGACATCCGAAATCAACGCCGTGGGATACTCTGTAATTCGATTTTGTAAGCATTTAGAGTGATGTTTTTCGCACGACAAGTGCTTTTTTCGCGGTCTTTTTTTATGGAGATGATATTAATAATCCTGCACTATTATCAGTTGTATCGGTATCACATGGTGACACAATAATGGCATAACTCAAGTTGTACTGACACCAATCTAGGAATACCCTACATTCACCTTCCAGTAAACATAAAAATTTGCATTATATTAACTTTAAATAACATTAGCGTAAATAAATAACAGAAACACAAAAATTGAACACGAGAACAAAGGTGTGAATATGATAAGATCAAGGGTTTTAATAAAATTGAGAAGAGATAACGTTATATAAACATTTGATTACATTGACTACTTTACTATATGACAAATTAATTATACGACTAATGATTATAGTGTTTTTGTAGATACGGCCGCTTTGTAAATCGGTACTGATACAAGGTACTCAACAAAATCATGACGAAATCACTAAACTAATGCAACGTTTGTTTATTCTTCACGCTATTAGCCAACTGAATACAGAATAGCTATATTCGCCGGAAAAGTAATATATATGTATTAGTACAGTGAATTTTTTTTTTCCTCCTCTATGAATCATGAGACCTTGCCGTTGGTGAGGGGGCTTGAGTGCTCAGGGATACAGAGTAGCTGGACCGAAGGTGCAACCATATCGGAGAGGTATCTGTTGAGAGCCAGACTAAGGAATGATTCCTGAAAGAGGGCAGCAGCTCTTTCAGTAGTTGTTAGGGGCGTGAGTCACAATGACTTAAACGGCCGTATCAACATCACTCAGTCCTCTGAGTACTGCGCAGCTGAAAGCAATGGAAAACTACAGCTGCTTTTTTTCCAAGAAAATGTGGCTCTCTGCATTTTCACATAGCAATAATGGAGGCGCCTTCCTTGGTAAAATATTCCGGAGGTAAAATAGTCCCCCGTTCGGATCTCCGGGTGGGGACTACTAAGGAAGGGGTCACCAGAAAATTAAAAAATAACATTCTACGAGTCGGAGCGTGGAATGTTAGAAGCTTAAAAAAGGTTGGTAGGCTAGAAAATTTAAAAAGGGAAATGGATAGGGTGAATGTGGATATAGTAGGAATTAGTGAGGTTCGGTGGGAAGAGGAAGGCGACTTTTGGTCAGGTGATTTTAGAGTAATTAACTCAGCGTCAAATAATGGGCAGACAGGAGTAGGTTTCGTGATGAACAAGAAGATAGGGAGGAGAGTGGAGTATTTCAAAACGCATAGCGATAGAATCATTGTAATAAGGATAAAATCAAAACCTAAACCGACAACGATTGTTAACGTTTATATGCCTACAAGCGCCCATGATGATGATGAGGTAGAGTGTGTATACGAAGAGATTGATGAAGCAATTAAACACGTAAAAGGAGATGAAAATTTAATAATAGTTGGAGATTGGAATGCAAGCATTGGAAAAGGCAAGGAAGGAAATATAGTGGGTGAATACGGGCTGGGCAAAAGGAATGAAAGAGGGGACCGACTTATAGAGTTTTGCACGAAGTATAATTTAGTAATTGCCAACACCCAATTTAAAAATCATAATAGAAGAATATACACTTGGAAAAAGCCAGGCGATACTGCAAGGTATCAGATAGATTATATCATGGTTAAGCAAAGATTTAGAAATCAACTCGTCGACTGCAAAACTTACCCTGGAGCAGACATTGATAGCGACCATAATTTGGTGATAATGAAATGTAGATTGGGGTTTAAAAACCTGAAGAAAAGGTGTCAGATGAATCGGTGGAATTTAGAGAAGCTTGAGGAAGAGGAGGTAAAGAAGATTTTCGAGGAGGACATCGCAAGAGGTCTGAGTAAAAAAGATAAGGTAGAAAATGTAGAAGAAGAATGGGAGAATGTTAAAAAGGAAATTCTTAAATCAGCAGAAGCAAACTTAGGCGGAATAAAGAGAACTGGTAGAAAACCTTGGGTTTCAGACGATATATTGCAGCTGATGGATGAACGTAGAAAATATAAGAATGCTAATGATGAAGAAAGTAAAAGGAACTATCGGCAATTAAGAAATGCTATAAATAGGAAGTGCAAACTGGCGAAAGAAGAGTGGATTAAAGAAAAGTGTTCAGAAGTGGAAAGAGAAATGAACATTGGTAAAATAGACGGAGCATACAGGAAAGTTAAGGAAAATTTTGGGGTACATAAATTAAAATCTAATAATGTGTTAAACAAAGATGGTACACCAATATATAATACGAAAGGTAAAGTCGATAGATGGGTGGAATATATTGAAGAGTTATACGGAGGAAATGAATTAGAAAATGGTGTTATAGAGGAAGAAGAGGAAGTTGAGGAGGATGAAATGGATGAAACAATACTGAGATCTGAATTTAAGAGAGCACTAAAAGATTTAAATGGCAGAAAGGCTCCTGGAATAGACGGAATACCTGTAGAATTACTGCGCAGTGCAGGTGAGGAAGCGATTGATAGATTATACAAACTGGTGTGTAATATTTATGAAAAAGGGGAATTTCCGTCAGACTTCAAAAAAAGTGTTATAGTTATGATACCAAAGAAAGCAGGGGCAGATAAATGTGAAGAATATAGAACAATTAGTTTAACTAGTCACGCATCAAAAATCTTAACTAGAATTTTATACAGAAGAATTGAGAGGAGAGTGGAAGAAGTGTTAGGAGAAGACCAATTTGGTTTCAGGAAAAGTATAGGGACAAGGGAAGCAATTTTAGGCCTCAGATTAATAGTAGAAGGAAGATTAAAGAAAAACAAACCAACATACTTGGCGTTTATAGACCTAGAAAAGGCTTTCGATAACGTAGATTGGAATAAAATTTTCAGCATTTTAAAAAAATTAGGGTTCAAATACAGAGATAGAAGAACAATTGCTAACATGTACAGGAACCAAACAGCAACAATAACAATTGAAGAACATAAGAAAGAAGCCCTAATAAGAAAGGGAGTCCGACAAGGATGTTCCCTATCTCCGTTACTTTTTAATCTTTACATGGAACTAGCAGTTAATGATGTTAAAGAACAATTTAGATTCGGAGTAACAGTACAAGGTGAAAAGATAAAGATGCTACGATTTGCTGATGATATAGTTATTCTAGCCGAGAGTAAAAAGGAATTAGAAGAAACAATGAACGGCATAGATGAAGTTCTACGCAAGAACTATCGCATGAAAATAAACAAGAAGAAAACAAAAGTAATGAAATGTAGTAGAAATAACAAAGATGGACCATTGAATGTGAAAATAGGAGGAGAAAAGATTATGGAGGTAGAAGAATTTTGTTATTTGGGAAGTAAAATTACTAAAGATGGACGAAGCAGGAGCGATATAAAATGCCGAATAGCACGAGCTAAACGAGCCTTCAGTAAGAAATATAATTTGTTTACATCAAAAATTAATTTAAATCTCAGGAAAAGATTTTTGAAAGTGTATGTTTGGAGTGTCGCTTTATATGGAAGTGAAACTTGGACAATCGGAGTATCTGAGAAGAAAAGATTAGAAGCTTTTGAAATGTGGTGCTATAGGAGAATGTTAAAAATCAGATGGGTGGATAAAGTGACAAATGAAGAGGTATTGCGGCAAATAGATGAAGAAAGAAGCATTTGGAAAAATATAGTTAAAAGAAGAGACAGACTTATAGGCCACATACTAAGGCACCCTGGAATAGTCGCTTTAATATTGGAAGGACAGGTAGAAGGGAAAAATTGTGTAGGCAGGCCACGTTTGGAGTATGTAAAACAAATTGTTGGGGATGTAGGATGTAGAGGGTATACTGAAATGAAACGACTAGCACTAGATAGGGGATCTTGGAGAGCTGCATCAAACCAGTCAAATGACTGAAGACAAAAAAAAAAAAAAAACAGTCAATTTATATTTTTATTTGAAAATCCTTACCTACCGATTGATGTTTTTTCACTATGTTAGGGGTGATGACGGAAGCCTAACTCCAGATTTTTTTACCCCCTCCCATAGATTTTTGAAAAACTCCAAAAGTTTTTGAAATGCGTTTTTCTCTGAATCTATGCATCTTAAAAAAACGTTTTTCTAACAAAAAATGTAGAGGACATTCTCCTCTACAATTAATGTCTTTGAAGTTATGCCGTATAATTTGAAATTGAAATACTAGGTGGCGTGAAGTTGTAAAAAACAAGTTTTTCGGTTTCTTCGCCGTAAAAATTGTTTTTCGTCTGTATTGCGATTGGAAAAATTGTTAATCTCAAAAAAAGCAGACAACTTTTATTTATACAATTTTCTTGTACGACTTACCGTTTTCGAGCTGTAGCTGGTGAAAGTGTGAAAATGTTGTGAATTGGGCACCTGTTCGAAACCGGTCTAGTCGCTGAACAATGTCGATCTCCCCGGCTACAGTAACAATAGGACCGCTGAGTTGCCATTGTACCGCTATAACTCTGGAATGCTAAGTCGTACAAGAAAATTGTTTGAATAATAGTTGTCTGTTTTTTTTGAGATTACAACTTTTAACAACTTTTCCAAACGCAATACAGACGAAAAACAATTTTTCCGGCGAAGAAACCGAAAAAACTTGTTTTTTACAACTTCACGCCACCTAGTATTTCAATTTCAAATTATACGGCATAACTTCAAAGACAGTAATTGTAGTAGAGAATGTTCTCTACATTTTTTGTTTGAAAAACATTTCTCTAAACTGCTAGATTCAGAGAAAAACGCATTTCAAAAACTTTTTGAGTTTTTCAAATATCTACGGGAGGGGGATCTAAAAAATCTGGAGTTAAGCTTCCCTCATTACCCCTAACGCATGGACAAAAGATCAATCGGTAGGTAAGGATTTTCAAATACAGCCTCTTTTGATGAAAAATTGCCTGTACTAAAACATTATTTTAAATATTTAAAAAAAATCTAAAAATAAACAGAATTAAAATTATAAATAAATAATTAAAAACATATATTATTTTGATAGAAAGAGATAATACAACATCTGGATCGTATTAATAAATCAAGAGTAAAATGTAAGAAAGAAGTGTCAAATAAATTCTACATTTAAATAATATTCAAAGCGACTATTATTAGTTTATTTTTTATTATTATTCCCTTTAATAAGTTTAAAATGTGCATAGTTCTTTAAATAAATGATAAATAAGTAGAGTCGATTTAGTTTTCATGAAGCATTTATTTAAATCATTTTAAATTTGATTTAAATTTTATCACGAATATATTCTATTAATACAACTCGCAATGCTAGATACATAAATAAAAGAAACAAAAGTATAAGTAAATAAATATTTATTTGATATATCCTTATAATAATAATAAAAAATTATGATAAGGAATATATAACATTATACTGTATTGAAATATTAAAATTTTATTATAACGCCGATTATAATTATGTTATGAACTATATAAATACATTAGTTAGTTAAATTCAAGTAGCTTTTATATTTAGAACAATAGGACAGTTAGTGTCAATTAAAAAAATAAAATAAACGTAATACATTTACATTTAATACTATTATTTAAAATACCAAAGTAATAATAACTTTGTATTACATTTATGGAATGAAATATTACATAAAAATTATAATTTATTATTGTATTACTTGACAGAAAGTATAAACACCTGTCAATATATAAAAATAACATAAATATATTTATTTACTTATAAAAATACATAAATAAATGTAATACACAAATACATATAAATACACGCGTTCAAACATTTATACACCGCAAGAATTGTTCAGAAGAATTAAGGCTTAATGAATATGAACGTCATACTAATTATGATAGTATATTAAAATGAAACGACTATTTTACAAGGTCAAAAGAAAATTAAATGAAAGCGAAGAATTTTAGTTTTTAAATGTAAGCACTATTAATTTTTAAAATCGTAATATTAACTTTATGATTTACTAAGTTCCTAGTACCTTTAATATAAATATGAATTTAAAGATAAAAGAAAATTTTAAAACATTCATTATACCACTGATTAATGTGTCATGAAGAGAGTGAAACATATTTTTATGTAGATGAAAGAAAGGATATCTGTAGTGGGTAGAATGATAAATATTGTAGTAATTAATAAATGTAAATAGAATGTCGAAAAAGGTCCACGAATATAATATTATTGTTTTTGTATATACTGTGCTCCTGTCATTTTTAATGTTTCATAAAATTACCACGCTTAGATATATGCACAATAAAATACCGTACACAGAATAAACACTTCATAATATTTATTATTTGCTATATTTTTATACAAAAGATCATCAATAAAGATTAACACTAAAAATGATCAATGTTTAAAAAAAAAAGAACAAAATTTATTAAATAAATATTTAGTTTTTAAACTCATGTTATAAAATGTCAATCGCTCTGGTGGTCAGCTTCATAATCAACGATATTATTTGTAGACCCACCTTGGAAATCAGGTAATGCCAAATCTGACATAACTTTTTTGACTGTATTCTAGACAAGATATTGCCTCATTAAAAAAAAGAAGTAAAGTATAAGGAGACGCTGGTTAAAGACTACAATTTAGTTGCTGAAGATAGCTGCAAGAGTGCTAAAATATAATCCGTTTTAAAAATTTATATTTAATGAAGTGAGTTGAGATTATAATTTACAAAGTTGATAGGATTTTATTATTTACATTATTATAATAAAATAAATTATAAAATTTTTACGCGCGCTAGCACCCACAAACCCACACACACGCGCGCGCGTATATAATTATTTTAATTTCTGTTTGTTTTACTTTTAACAACCCGATTATTAATCGTTATATGAATTGTATGCGTAATAAAATCTTCCAAAACTCTGATCAAGGTTAGAAACATATGCCAACATACAAAGCGAGAGAGGCTGCTTCTCGTCAGGTCGTTTAGCAGGGATTACAAAAGATAAGTCAGTAAATAAGAAAAAAAAAATTAACTTCAATCTCTATGTTACAATTTTTCCATTTACCTCTTTGTATTTTATTGAATTTTTTAATCAGGAAGTATATAGCTGCTGAGAGTCTAGCGACATTTCCATTGAACTTGCTGATCCAGAATTCCATTAACTTGTCGATTTAGATACTTTATTCGGGTAAGTTTCAAAGTATACAGACAGATCTAATCACTTATTTCTTCTTATATTTTATAGCTGAATTTTTTTTATTCATTTATTATAGTAATTAATGTAAGGTTACACCAATTAAATAACATGAAAAATGGATTAAAAATACGAGTTATCCGACATCCTTCACATGTAAAAAAAGCATTAATGACATAAACTACAAATTAAAAAAATTAATTTTCGAAACTCATCGAACTTTATTTTCGTAATTAAGATAAAATCTTTCGCGCTATTCTGCGCAATAAGACCGACTTTTCGCTTCTGACGTCCTCACTATTTCGCAGTCAGAAACTCACTGATTTTCAGAGCACAACGCACTACATACGTTCGATTAACCAATACACACAAACATCAAGTTTCAATTCATTCACAATTGTAGTTCACTGCATAAGCGCGTATGAAAAATATATCAATACGCAGTGAAGATAACCTTAAACTTTTCCGACCTTTGATTGAGCATTACTCAAGAACGACTCGCATCAACTTTCATAAAATTTTCACATCAATAACTTCAGTTACACTATAAGTAAATTTGTATGAAACTGGTAAAGTAGTTTTGGAGATTTTCTAGGTACAATATTTTATCCATAGTCCTATAAATATACCGAGTGATTCAAAAAGGACTACACAACATTAAAAGCGTATAAAAATTTATTTAGATCACTTAAATATTCGGTTGAGATCTTAATTCATAGAAAAACAAATCAAGTTTTAACTAACGAAATTCATTAGTACCGAATTCGGCCACCAATACTGTCAACAGTGTTGTTAAAAATGGATACATTTACAGGTGTGGAACTGCTCGCTGTGTATTTTGGTTTCACTATTTGCAGTCAGCAACTGTGAATTATTTTGGAGAGTATGGTCGGGAGACTAGTAGTAGGCATGCAATTTACTCTTGGTACCAAACATTCGTTGAAACAAGTTGTTCTGTTAAACATACAAAATCACCAGGACGCCTACGCATTCCTGAAGCTGCTGTGGAACAAATGGAAAGCTTTGCATATAATCCGAAGAAGTCAACTCGACGTGCCATGTGAGACTGGCATTCCACAAACGACTGTTTGGCGCATATTACATAAACAATTCCACTTGATGCCATACAAATTCACCGTGGTTCAACATTTTACGAATGATAACAAAGTTGCTAGGCTGCTGTTTTGTGTGGAAATGATGGACAGAACTGCAGACAACGTTACATTTTTAGACAATTTAATTTTACAGACGCGTCAACGTTTCACTTCAGTGGTAAGGTGAACGCCCATAACTGCCGAATATGGGGTACCGAAAATCATCATGAAACTTTGTAACACATTTGCGGTAGCCCTAAGGTTAATCTTTTTTGTGCCCCACGCAAACAAAGATTGTACGGTCCATTATTTTAGCAGGAGACAACCGGAAATGGCATCGTTTATCTGGAAATGCTTCAAAATTGTCTAATTCCTAAGTTAGACGATGATGACCAAGATGGACGTCATAACTATAAGTAAGACGAGGCACCACCCCATTACTACCTAAAAGACTGAGATTTTCTTGATATTCGATTCCCAAGAATCGATAACAAGAATTGATATTTGATCGGTGGATTGGTCGTGAAGGTTCAACTACAAGGCCACCTCGCTCCTCAGATTTAATTCTTCTAGATTTTTTCTCGTGGGGTTTCATTAAAGATCGGGTTTATGTAACACCTTTATCTGCTGCTCTTTTGAGTTAAGAATTCGAATTACTGCCGCAGCTGCAGAGGGAACGCCCGAGTTACTGGTTACAGTCTGCAATGAAATCGACTTCAGATGGGTTGTATGTCACATTACACGTGGAAGCCATATGGAACCAAACTGAATGTTGAGTTACAATTGATGTGTTTTTCTATGAAATGAAAAAAAAAACAATATTTTATAATTTTATATTTGTTTTAAATTTGTGAAGCCCTTTTTTAATCATACGGTATAAGGATACCCCAATGGTAATTTCGTACTGCTTATATCTCAAAACGTAAAGGAAATTTTTATTCACTCTCCATTCCCAACATTTTTTACCGATAAAAGAAGAATATAAGTAATCAAACATAATCTTTGAAAGTACAGAACTTATGTGAAAATATCGGTTATAAAAAATATATCATTATTAATTAATGAAAATACACACATGAATTATATAAAATCAAGCATATAAGCTTAAATCGTATAATTTAATTCTATAACTCGTTTAGTCAGAGAAGTAGTTTTATTAGATATTTATTTTCTTTTAACTAATGTCTTGACAACGTCACTGGAAAAGGATACAATTTTCTTAAAGGAAGATATAAACATCTTTACCTTTTCTTTCATCAAGCTACTACATTAGTACTATTATTATTATTTGCATTGATTTGATCTGACTGAGCACGATTTGCATCTAAATAGTAGCAAACTTTGTAAGGCTTGACTTATAGATGCGAAGACAGTTGCTATTTCAAACTGGCCCGACGGCATCGTTCATATGCAAATACGGTTTTAAACCTTGAAAAGAGCTTGTCATTCTAGCAATTTACTAATATTGTACGACTTAACAAAACTTCTTTTTTTTTTTTAAATAAATACTTTCTGAAGTGTGATCATTTAAAATAATACAAGGATACTGTTCAAGAGTTAAATACATTTATTCAAGTTATTGTTTGAACCAAACAGATCATTTACAATCGTTAAATAATGAATTGGGAATAGTAAATGACTTGCAAATTTTAATGCAGTAATAAAGATATGACGTGAAAAGCATGTAAATGCCAGCCTAAAAGCTAATAAAAAAAAAAAAAAATTGTAGAGGTTTAAATTCAATTATTCCAATTTTAATATACAAATACATCTTACCTTCGTATAGCCTACCAATATTATCAAGGTGGATTCATTTTTAATTAAAATATATATCATCCTATCATACTTAGTTATAATATTTTTAATGATTTAAATTTTTTATTTTTTATATTAAAACTGAACTGGTGACCAATTGTGAGTTTCTGAAACCTAAAGGCGTCTACCGAGAAAACGTTTTAGAAAAAATATACCTACATTTGATAAAATCTACAAAAATATACGAATAATTTTTTTCCTTTCCCTCATACGCGCATGCGCGCACCCACACACGCACACTCAAATAAAATAAATTGTAAACATTCGTCGCGGAAATGTTATTATTTATTTAAACATAACTAACTATCAATAAAAAAAAATTATCTTAATGAATTTAACCTTCAAAATTAGTAAATAAAAATATAATAAATTACTGGTTAAGATAAAAACAACTAGTAACCTAACATCTCGATTCCGTATTTAATAATTTATAATATCAAAGGTTAACGTCTTTAAATTTAAGAAATATAAGAAAAGGAAAGAAAATGGTTCACAAAAACTAAACAAAACAAGACTGCTAAAAAAAGTATAATCAATCTATGTCAGATACACTTTTTAAATTACAATAAAAACATAATCTATTTACCTTCCTTATATAATTTATTACTATATAATATAATAGATTAATAAGTGAATTGGTATGTATTGAAACTATATATAAATTTTTATTCAAGGTCATAGCAAACCAAGTATAAATAGTAATAATTGTAAAAATTATTTATTTATTCAGACGTGTACGTACGTATATTATAGAAATGTATATTTAATAGAAATCACAGGTACATAAATTTTTCAATGAACTAGTTCAGTAACATTAAATATTAGCGTACGTAATATTACATAGAAAAATGTAATATATAAACTCGTAGCAGGCGATACGGCAGATATATTAAGATTACCTTGTACGATTGGGTTCGTATTTTATATACCGGCACATTATTACTTTAAGCATGGTAAAGCACACGCTATTATAGACATTTAGGCTTATATTTCACACGTAAAGTGGAAAGCTGAATGTTTAATACTGAATACGATAGGCTGACAAATATTCCGTGCATTATTTATAAACAATTATCGATTTGTAATAAATAATCGATTTCTCATGATTGGAAATATTAAAAACGTACAATTTTTTTCTATGAATAAAACAATATAGTATACTCCTGTCAAAAATACCGTTTAATCTTTTATTAGTTAGTGGAAAAAAAAATAAATAAAAAAATTTGTTTCAGATAAAATAAGTTTTAATTTAAAACACGACCTACGTTTTATTATAATATTAGGTGTTTATTGTTTTTTTTCTCATAACAGAACGATCTTTGTTCTGTTATGAAAGAGCGGGTATCAACAGATGTTGTCTATTATCATTAGCCGGGTAGAAATTGGTAGCGTATGAGAAGATGCCTTGTCGGATCGGGATTCGAACCCGAGACCACCGCACGAAATGCCGAGACACTACTTACTCAACCACAGAGGTCGGTTGAGTCAGATATTATTGCTTTCTTAAATAGTGTGTGCGAATTCGTGTAATGAATATTTATGTATTAAATGCTTTTGTGGATATTAAAAGTGTTTGGTTTGATCCCAAACTCTCACTTCACTTTTATTATAGCCTACCTACATTACAAAACTCGGACGCATGAAAATGGTCCTTGCTTTCGGATATCCATAAGTAAACGGCGAGAAAAAACGGTGCTAAAATTCTAATTAATGGAAAAAATTGAACATTTGAGATGAAAAAGATAATTTTTGCTTTCTATCAATGTAAGTATTGAAATGAAAGTGGATTTTTCATAACATTCTCACACAGCCAGACGCCTGTGTCTATGAACCATATTCTTGCTGTCTGCTATAATACAAAATCAAACGTTGCGGTGCTGGCAAATTTACGAGTACACCCCTTTGCTGGGCACTAAAACCAATCCGTCCTCAATTTAACCTGCTGACAAGAACCAACCCAAGGACATTTTATTTGTCCGGTAACAGCACAATATCTGACTGTTGAAGTATCTTTCGAGTAATGCATGTCCCTTATTCCTTCTTAAAATCGGAAGCATGGAAATCGCGGGCACAAATATTGGTCAAGCACAATATTCCTTTAATGCGCTACAAAAATCATTTCATATTCTCACCGAAAATAACATGGGCGCAAGGTTGATTTTAAAAGAGTACATTTTAAAAAAGCTATCTTTATGGCTTTTGAAAATGTAGAGAAACCATTTGATGTAACTAATAGAAAAAAAAATATAAAATTTAAACAGAATTCGGATTTAAAGACAGGAAAATGAGAATTACTTAAAACGAAGTAGAAGAATCACCACAAATTTGAATCAAAAATTAAGAAAAGCAAACTTTGATTTTGAATGAGTGAGACAAGAATGTAGTCAGTTCTAATTAATTTTAACTTCTATATGTTTTTTTTTCTTTTTTGTCTTCAGTCATTTGACTGGTTTGATGCAGCTCTCCAAGATTCCCTATCTAGTGCTAGTCGTTTCATTTCAGTATACCGTCTACATCCTACATCCCTAACAATTTGTTTTACATATTCCAAACGTGGCCTGCCTACACAATTTTTTCCTTCTACCTGTCCTTCCAATATTAAAGCGACTATTCCAGGATGCCTTAGTATGTGGCCTATAAGTCTGTCTCTTCTTTTAACTATATTTTTCAAAATGCTTCTTTCTTCATCTATTTGCCGCAATACCTCTTCATTTGTCCACAGATCCACCCATCTGATTTTTAACATTCTCCTATAGCACCACATTTCAAAAGCTTCTAATCTTTTCTTCTCGGGTACTCCGATCGCCCAAGTTTCACTTCCATATAAAGCGACACTCCAAACATATACTTTCAAAAATCTTTTCTGACATTTAAATTAATTTTTGATGTAAACAAATTATATTTCTTACTGAAGGCTCGTTTCGCTTGTGCTGTTCGGCATTTTATATCGCTCCTGCTTCGTCCATCTTTAGTAATTCTACTTCCCACATAACAAAATTCTTCTACCTCCATAATCTTTTCTCCACCTATTTTCAGATTCAGTGGTCCATCTTTGTTATTTCTACTACATTTCATTACTTTTGTTTTGTTCTTGTTTATTTCCATGCGATAGTTCTTGCGTAGGACTTCATCTATGCCGTTCATTGTTTCTTCTAAATCCTTTTTATTCTCGGCTAGAATTACTATATCATCAGCAAATAGTAGCATCTTAAATCTTTTCACCTTGTACTGTTACTCCGAATCTAAATTGTTCTTTATCATTAACTGTTAGATCCATGTAAAGATTAAAAAGTAACGGAGATAGGGAACATCCTTGTCGGACTCCCTTTATTATTACGGCTTCTTTCTTATGTTCTTCAATTATTACTGTTGCTGTTTGGTTCCTGTACATGTTAGTAATTGTTCTTCTATCTCTGTACTTTTTCTTCTATATGTATTGAAAGAAAAAAAATTCAAAAGCAAATTCTTTCTTTCAAGCGAAAAGAAGAGTATTTTCTTTCTTTTTCTATTTAGCCTCCGGAAACACCGTAAATTATTACTTCAGAGGATGATATGTATGAATGTAAATGAAGTGCAGTCTTGTCAGTTGCAGATCGAACATTCCTGAGATGTGTGATTAATTGAAACCCAACCACCAAAGAACATCCACGATGAATACTAGATCCACGATATAGTACTCAAATCCGAATAAAAGTAACTGCCTTTTTTAGGATTTGAACCTTACAACTCTTGACCTCAAAATCAATTGATTTGCGTTAACGAATTCACCAACTTTACCACTATACCAACCCGGTTGGTTAGCGTATCTAATCAAGGAATAAAAATGAAGCCATAAAAATTTTATTCAAAACTTTTTTTTTCTAAACTGATTAATCTCTTTATATCTTATTAAATTTACTAATTTAAAAATACTAAGCGGGAGGTTTACCCTAGTAATAAATAAATAAAATAATGTCCCCCATTTTTGGTCTACTTTTTCGAAGTTTCGTAGTGCGCACAATGTTAATGATTAAATATTGTATTTAGATGTATTATTTTCGAATATTTTTTGTTAATGTAAAATTTTAGTTGTTTAATGCAATCAGTTCAAAAATTACATCAGTTAAAAAAAAACAAAAAAGAAACAAAAGTTCTGTTGTAAAATTTCCTGAGAAACTTAGCAATTTAGTTCTTTTTAGTTCCCGCACTAGGAAACTAAAAAAATTATTTCCTAGTTTCAAATTTTTATAAATTGTAGCCGATAAGCTTAGTAATGATACAGAAGATAGCTTTATTTTTCGTTGTAAGACATTATAGAATTATCCACAGAACATAATAAATTTAATTCTTTTTATTTTTTTTATTTTAATATCTAAATTTTTAGTATGTAAAATAGTAAAATATGAAATAAAGATATATTACTTATGTTTGGATTAGGTAGTAACATTTCAGTTTATTTCCAAGTGATCAAGAGCAGCTGTTTCTTGAATACGTTACCGACTATTATAATACTATATGACAGACTATAACAAATTATTTTTACACCAGACTAGTCGTTTTATAACAGCACATTATGGTGCTAAATAAAAACTAAAATACTGTAATAATTTAGGATCATTCATTTTTTAATTTTTTAATATTTTATTCTAGTCAAAACAATATAAATTTTATAATTTTATTTTTAACCAAGACTTATTTTTCATTTCTTAAACAAAAAAAGAATACTTGAAAGAATAAATAAAATGTATATATTTATTCAGTACAAATAAATAAAAATTTTACTGCTCTTTTAAAACAACCAAACAGAAATTACGAAGTAAATGAAATTGGATATAATTTGTCAGATACTACAATCATTCCTAGAACCTTGGTAAACCTATAAGAAACATATGATCGAGTTGTTTGTTTTTGCTGGTTCTGGGTGCAAAAACAAACAAATATAAGCAAATACATTTATTACTGCTACCGGCTTGCCAGGCTTTACATAGCTACAATGTAGGTGTAAACATACCGGTAAATAAATAGTCTGGAACAGACTCAGGTCTACCACTATAGAAACGTGTCGTTAATTGAAACCCATTTGCAAAAGAACATCGATATCCCCAGTCTAGCATTCAAAACCATATATAAAAACAACTGCCTTTATAAGAAGTCAACCTTGGAACTCTCGATTTCGAAACTCAGCTGATTTTGCGGCGACGAGTTTAACCATTAGACTAACCCGGCGGGTTATTTTGCAAATAAACGAAACGAAATCTATACTATTACATCAAAAGGGTTTTTCTTTGTTCGGGATAAACAAAAAAACTACTCGATCAATCGCAAACAAATGTTTTACTCGTGTTTTTCTTGGCATCGCTAAGAAGGTTTTTAGATGAATTTCATCTCTAATATATACTATATATCTATCTATATATATACATATATACGTGTGTGTGTGTGTGTATGATAGTAGCAATAGTGAAGATTTGCCGGTTGAAACTCAAACATTAACGAATTGAATTAATGAACTATGACTCTGTATAACTGTGTGACCTGGGTTTGAAATTAATGATTCGAATAAATAATATTACAAAAATAATAGAATTCAATTTAAATTAAATTAAATAATACTAAGTAAATTTAAAACATCTCTATTTAAAAATAACGGCCTTCCCGTTGGGACGCCGTGTGAGGCTTGATTGATGAGGTATGCGAGCACCTCGTGGGAGGCTAGAACTATCATCGCCATAAATTGCTAACAAACGGGGTGCCCCTGGGACGCTGTTTTGGGAGGTGCAATGGGGTGCTGTTATAATATCTCTCCAAGCAATCATCAGATTTTCAAAATTCAAACGGGGTATTTGTTAGTAGGTTGGAAGCTAAGTTTTGCATGCATCAGGTACACTCTCGTTCTAACAGATCGCGGTTACTCGGAAATGTATATACAGTATATATATATGAAGTTTATCTGTTAGTTATCGCATCACGTGAGAGCCAACCAACCAATTAATTTAAAATTTGCAGGATACATTCGTGTTATCCCAAGGAAGGTTAATTAATCGACCGAAGCCCTAGCTCCTTGAAGGTTAAGATATTAAAAATACTCATTATTTCCTCGCTCCCAAGAAGGGTGAAGTTGTGAATTAAATATATTCATTAACGAAAAAATAAATTAATCCTTTTACTTCATTTTTATATTTCTGCCATCTTCGCAAAGAAATAAGTTGAGTATTTCGTCGTTAAAGATGTGTACTTTAGTTACCATAATTACTATTATTCTATCTTTTGTAATTTTGTTTCTTTTTCAGGTTTCTATAATACGCGAATAAATAATACTTATCAGTATTATTCTCACAACCATGAGGATAACGTACTGTGTTGGGGTCCATGGGTTGAAGCCCTCTGGATAGATGGGATGGCGACCCAAGCAAGCTATGCGGATGTCCAGGGCGCCGGTCCCCCTGGAAAATTGGCAATCGCCAGCAAGGCGAGCTTTGTAGACCCCTTGGCCCCGGGAGGCCCTGAGGAACTCTAAATTGGCCCTGAGGAACTCTCCTGGGCTGAGCCCGGAGGGTCCAGGTTCTGGCTAGACAGGCCGGTTATTACCGTATATAAACAAATATGATCGGAAACTGTATGCTAGAACTTTCCAAACGCTTAACCATTAAGAACATTAAAACAGAAATATAACATAAAATTAAACATTTTAATAATTGATGTTTATTCTATAAAAGAAATTTTATCTTTCATACTTATAAAAACCGGTTTGGCTATGTCTATAGTGAATATTTCTTTTATTTCCTTTGTAATACGTAATTTTTTTTTAGGTTTTAATAGGTTTTTGTGATATAGTAAAACATTTTTCATATACAATAAGAAAATTTGATGACAAAATATCTTGGCTTAACAGGATCTAAAACTGGATGTAACTATAATAAAATTATTTTTACTATTAAATTTGTATCAAGTATAAATAATTTCGATAGGGTATATTAAAAAACTTATAAAAAAAATTATAAGTAAATTAATAAAATACAATATACTATCGAATACCGTCATAATTCTTATAATTTTAAAAGATTTCTATGAAGCGGTTCCGTGTTTGAATATCTAAATAAACCTATAAATGTGTCATTTGAAACTTAGAGAAGATATTATCAATTGCATAACTTTCTTTTATGGAAGTTAATAAACAAACTCGCCTGCCTCCGTGGAACGAGTGGTAGCGTCTAGGCCTTTCATCTTGAGATCCTGGGTTAGAAGCAAAAAAAAAAAAAGCAATATTTTATAATTTTCCCGCACTGACAAGTTATTTAAAAATACTATTTTTAAAGAGTTTTATATCCTATGACTACCTGACGAAAAAATAGAATTTTATACCACCCTAAAACTGGTTATTTATGTATTACTGTGATGAGTTTTAATTTATTTGTAGAAGCAAGAATTATGGAAAATTACTTCGTAATATAATACCTGTTTTCAAGAATGCAAATTTTTAACTTATGACTTATTTTAACAAAGTTATATTCGAATACCTCGTTAGGGATTGTATAAAACATAAGTTTTTAAGTACGGTTAAATCAAAAACGCTTTCGAAGAATAATCAGACGTTTAAAAAATAACTACTTTTAACACAATACTTTTGTTACTTTAAAACCTACCGGGTTGATCTAGTGGTTAAACTCGTTAACGAAAAATCATCATTTCGATGACGAAGTCAAGAGTTCTAAGGTTCAAGTCCTTAAAAAGGCAAATGCTTTTATATAAATTTGAATACTAGCCTGTGGATACGTTGTTCTTTGGTGGTTATATTTCGGTTAACCACACGTATTAAGAGTGGTCGACCAGGGTCTGTTCAAGACTTCATGTTTACCGATATATTTACACTACGTTTGTAGTTTTTTCAGGCCGGGTAAGCTGGTAGCGATGATTGCAATTGTTAATCCACATATGCACACGACCTCGCACACACACACACACACACACACACACACACACACACAGAGAGAGAGAGAGAGAGAGAGAGAGAGAGAGAGAGAGAGAGAGAGAGAGAGAGAGAGAGAGAGAGAGAGAGAGAGAGAGAGAGAGAGAGAGAGAGAGAGAGAGAGAGAGAGAGAGAGAGAGAGAGGGAGTGAGAGAGATCAGACAATAGTTGGAAAACTGGATGGAGAAAACAAACTGCTTTACTTTAAAAGTAGTAAACTATGAGAAAAGATCAGTACATCTAAACTGCTGATATAAGATTCCTGATTTCTTTTTCTGTTTGGCCTCCGGAACCATTGTAAGGTATTGCTTCAGAGGATGAATGAGAATGACACATATGTAAATGAAGTGTAGTCTTGTACTGTCTCAGGCCGACCATTCCTGAGATGTGTAATCAATATAAACCTAACCATCATAAAACACCGGTTACCACGATCTACTATACATATCTGTATAAAAACAACTGCCTTTACTAGAATTTGTATCTTAGAAATCTCGACTTCAAAATCAGTGATATGAGATTCCGAAAAATGATTACTGGAATAATAAATAAATCGTGTAGGTTTAGAAATTATGAAATGAAAAGTGAACTGCACATAACTACGACAAATTAAATTAAATATTATTAAAATAATTAATTAACTCGTAAAAATTAAGGAAGATGTTAGGCTGGAGTTTACATCCTTAATTACAATAAATTAATCATAGATGAACAATTTTAAAATCGAGACTAACAGCCCCTGTATATTATCCAACAAGGTCTTGCAACCGTTCCAATTAAACTATGTTGGGTGTACGTCTGTTGTACAGCTAAATTAGTTGTCCCTACGTTAGGGCGGTAGGTAGGAACATCTAACTTTGCAATTCCCCCATCGCAGGTGATGTTAGTAGTATTGTCGGCCGACCACCTATCTTCACACAGTACTGAAACGTCAAAGTGTTAGTATCATTAGTAAAGTTTGTTTTTAAAATGTTTAATTTGAAGTTTTAAATTTGTTATGTTATGTATTGTTCGTTTTAAAATCTTCCACAGGCTCAGAAATTGATGAAATGAGTCTGGCATTGACATTATTTTACAAACTTTTGAAAATTTATAAAATCTGCATGTGTCTGTAGAATACATCTTCACCTTATTGCAGCAATAGAGATATAAGGAAAAATATTCATTATCAAGATTTATTAAAATTAATACAAATCTATCACTAGTTTTAAAAAGAAGTTTAAAATTATAAAAATCGTTAAATGTTTCGCATCATCTGAGATATCTACTGTGATAAGGATTTTAATCCTTGTAGTTTCTTTCTGCGGTAATTAACTGTTATTCAGGAGAGACAGTTTTACTTAATTTTTTTTTTTTTAATAAAAGGTTTCAGCATGCTACGTAATTCACTTAAACACTTACCGTCATTCTAAGAAAACATTTGAAATCGCTTGAATGTAAATTGGACATTTAATTTGGGAGACTCAGTCTCTTTCAGTTTAACTAATCTTTTGTAAAAATGTTCGCTTCTTATTAAAAACCGAAATGAAGTTTGAAATCATTGTGCTTTTAAAATTTAGACATCTTCAGAGGTATGACTAACCCCCGTACATCCGCTACAGTTACGAGACTTAGTAAAGTTGAGAAATTGTAACAAAAGTATTGTAACATTCGTAGATTTTTCTGAATCTGTCCGGACCGGACAGAATTTTTAGTTTGATCAACATAATTGGATAAAGTATAATTCGCCTTAAGACAGTTGGAAAACGGCTTAGTTACCTATGGGTAATAATGATTTTTAGCTGAAATATGCACTTTTTACTCAAAAAATGAATGTAACGAGTAAAATGCAAATTTTACCGCCGATATCCGTTGCGAAGTGGTAGCGACTCTGCCTTAAAACCGGCGATCACGAATTCGAATTCCGATCAAGCATAGCATTTTCCATACGTTACAAAATTTAATTTCCATATTACCAGGTACAATCTCTCAAAGCTTTACTGGTGAATTTAATTAATTAATTAATCAAGAAAAAATATCCTTTCAAAAATGTTTAAAAAAGCAAGATCAATTATTATTAAGCAGTTAATAAGTTAAAGTGAAGAGTATTTATGAATTTCATAACAACGTTTAGTTGAATCTTATTAAATCAATAATAATTTTATTTGCAATCTCCGTGGTGGAATGGTCACCCTTTTATCCGGAGGTCCGGGTTTGAATCCGGGTCAGGCATGACATCTTTCATCTATAATTTCCATTCCATATTTCCATGCACAAACTTCGAAGCTTATACTGTGAATTAATCATTCAAAAAAAAGTAATAACAAAAAATTACTTACTTTCCTTGAGGATATTTAGACTCCGAATAATTCAGTAATGAAGATATTTCACTAATGAATTAATCTCTTTTTTTAATTAAACTCTTATAAACGGTAAAACGTGATTTTTTTTAGACCCTGTAAATAACAAATGAAAATATTAATAATAAATCGCTAAAATTCAGTAGTTTTGGGCAACAAATAAACCGTTTCATGGAAATTTATTTTACAAGAACTTCGTCTTTGATTACAAGTCTACTCAAATTTTATAAAAATTATTACTTTTTCTTTAATTTACATATTTTCTTTAAATAATGTGCATTTTTTACGTCGGTTAATCAAGTTAAATTACACACAAGAAAAAGTATATATATAAATTTAATTTTCAATCATATAAAACTATTTTTTTTAAATTTGAAGGAAAAAACATCTCGACTGAATTAAATGACAAGCCATCTGCAATAAATAAATTTATATACGAGTACTCTCAGTTCTTTGAAATTTTGCGTCTTGACTTATTACCGTTCTTCATGACAAAAAAACGGTCGCTACACACAGAAGACGTGGTTTCAATTTAATTTGATTTCATAAATTTACTTTTAAATTGCTTTATTTTGCCAAAGGGACAACGCTACAACGTTTTAAGATTGCCAATATACTGTTAAAAGAGGGTATACATTTTGTTGCGAATCTTTATATAAAAATAAAAATTGAAATAAATTTATTTTAATACTTTTTGTAGTTGTTTACATATAATATCATCTTTCATTCTTTCATAAATACGTATAAAAACTAATAAATATTGTAAATAATTCTGTCCGAGATAAAATACGACTGTTATAAACACACTTCAAGCCAATTAAGTGTAGTAAATTGTGTTCTTGCCTGTTATTTTCACTGCATGTCTTTATTTATTTTATATATTTTATTATATGACTGACCCAAGCTACCATCTTCTTCTTCTTTTCATCTCTTAAATAAAATCATTCATTTAGCTAATTTTGTATATGTCCATAATAAATAACAAGGAAAAATAAATTTAAAAAACAGAAAAAAGTTTCTTAATAAAACTGTTTAACATGATTAAAACAGCTAACTTAAAAAAAGAGTTGAAAAGAAGTATCGAGAGGTGGGAATTTGTATTGAACAAGAATGTTCACTTTACATACTAAGGAAGGAACTTTAACTTATTCGTTAGACAGTAAAACGAATAGCAGAACGATTTCTCAAAACCAGTGTGTATGTTCCACTTACAAAAATACTAAAATTTTTCAGGAATATTTTTTATTCCAGGGTTAGAAATTTCTGTTAAAATATTTCATAATAAAATTAAACAGGATTACACTTGTATCCCTAATCTTCTGAACCCGTCCTAGTTATAAAAAATTGAAATCAAACAGAAATCCTAAAAAGATTCTGATATAAATCCAAATCTATATCCGATTTCATCATTTTAAATCCTTTTTTTATGATGTACAGTGCAGTTTACATCGTATTAAAAAAAAAAATAAATAAAAAAAATTAAAACTGTAATCCGATAGACAGAATCTGATCTGACCACAAATCACTGGTTTAAGAAGATTCAGCCGATATCTTAAATTTCCGTTAAAGTTTTTATTAGAAACAAAATACCACAATGTATTTATATAAACTTTCAATTTTAAATTAATCTGAATAAAATTTACTACTGACTATTTATGTATACTTATCATTTTTACATAGCAAAGAAACTAAAAGTCTGCTGATAGTTACTGCGTGTTTTCATTCACTAATTGCTTATAATTCCACGTACGATTGTAGAGAAGTTCCATATTTTGTCCTTTATCTTATTATTTGACAAAAAAAAACTTGTTTTTTCACAGTATATGCAATATAGTCCTTTAAAGAGAAAAGAATTTACTTCCTTAATACTAAAATCCAATAAATTGTAATATCGGTAAGATATGAGATGGCCAACTCGTATTCGTTTTTATATAATTCAATTCCATTACTATTAAAAATTTTTAGATTTTTTGGTTTACTTCCAGTAAAAGTAACAAGAGCTGAATTTAAATTCTTTATGTTATAATTATGACACTGGCTGACACAGCTTTTACATGACGAAGGAGATGGGATTTCGTAAAATAATAAAAGAGAATATGCTAGAACCTTGCCAGGAATCAAACATGAGACAGTTGATGTAAAAGTTAGTGATTTAACTAAGTCTAATAAAAGTCTTGACTGATTTTTTTAGAAGAGGATTTTAAATTTCTACTTTGGTAATTAAAAAAAATGTGCTTAAGAAATTAAAAAAAATAATTGTTCGTGGATTGTGTAAAAATAGATTTAATTGAAAAATATAACTAACATGAGTACATAAGCGTTTTCTTTTTTTTTTTATACGGATGTAATTCCTTTTAAATATATAAAAACCAATGCGGAAAAAATTAATTAATTTTAATTTCAATGATACTGATAAAAAAAGTTTAAATAAATTTCTCAATAATAATAATAATTTTTGGAATTTTGCCACCTTACGGCAAAGAAAACAATAATCTAAAGTTACTTTCTTTGTGAGTAATAATGTTTAATATACTCCAGTTCCTGTGGTGAACAAAATGATGTACCATAAGTCTAAAATATTATCTGTACTTTGGTAGCACGACGATGGGCAGTACAGCCCACCATTACTTGGAGTATACTGTAGGACGCTTTTGAAAATAGCTGAGAAACATTTTAAACGGCCGCAATCTTGGCTACGGTTATCCTAGCCCGATGTGTTTTTCGTCAAAATGTTTGTTTGTCATTTCCCTTAAGAATGATTGTCACAACTCTACCATTTATAATGTTTTAGTAGCACTTTTGGATACTTGAGTATGTGGTAGTCTAAACCAAATAATAGATTCAGATAACAACATCTGCTAATTTCATTTTTCTACGTTCAATAGTTGGAAAATTATTTAAGGTTCCCATAATTTATAAACATGTATACAGAGAATACAGAGTGATTCCAAATTGCACGGAAATCTCTCGGGAGATGATTCTATAGTCAAAAGTAATAAAAAAAAGTTCATATAAAAATAGATCAGAAAATGGTTCTCGTTAGCGAGTTTCGGCTCGCGAAATATTTAGCCCTGCATTCTGCTTCCTCTGTAAAATAAAACCGTACTAAACTTCTTTGGAGTACAAGTCGAAGAATAAATTTGGTGCTTCCTTATGGTTTTTGATCTAAGAAATTGAATTAAAGTGATCCCAGACCCCTACCTAATTAGGTTATAAGAAAAACGGGGTAAAACACAAAAAGCTTTGGCCGGAAAATACACTTTTTAAGTTTGGAATAAAATAAATTTTTTCATTTATCAAAAAAAATAAAAATATTTCTACTTGTAGATAATTTACTTATTAGAAAACTGATGTAACTAACGTCTATTAAAATTAAACAAAAATTTGAGAAGTAACTTTAATTAGAAAAAAACAAACAAACTGGATCGGAAAAGTGAAACGACTTTAAAAAGAACAATTTTTATCAAAGTTTTTTTTAATTTTGATAGATGTTATTTACATAAATTTTCTCATAATTAAATTCTCTACAAAGTTAACTAGAAATTTTTATTTTTTTACTAGTAAATTAACAAAGTTATATTATTCCAAACCTAAAAAGTGTATTTTCCGACTAACCTTTTCGTGTTTTATCCCTTTTTCTTAAAATCTAAGTGAAATAGAGGTCCACTTTACCAAAGTTTCTTAGATCAAAACCCATAAGATAGCACCAAATTTATCCCTCTATTTGTACCCCAAAAAGTTTAATACAGTTCAATTTCACAGAAAGAGCAGAAAACAGTGCTGAATGTTATGCGAGCAGAAACTTGACAACGAACAGTTTTCTGAACTATGTTTATAAGAACCTTTTTCTTATTTTGGCTACAGAATCATCTCTAGAGAGGTTGCCGTGCAATTTTGAGTCACTCCGTACATAGATTTCTATAAACTACAAAATTTTAAACCTACATACTAATAAACTACAAACTTTCACGATGTTAACTTCTATAAAAATTCGTATTAGTTGCATTGCTTACTCGTTCACTGATTTATTTATATGTAAATTTATCCTTTATAAATCGCAAACATTGTTGTAATTATATAAGGCATATATTAATAATACAGTTTCGTATTATTAACAATTTTAATTTTTAGCATGGCGTAAAAATATAATTTTGCCGTTACATTAATAAAAACGTAAACTTGATAAGCTTTAAAATACTAGCAGTTCAAGAAACATAATAAAATATTTTTAAAAAATGACCTAACTTCAGTAATAATATTTTTAATAAATGTACATTACTTGAAGATAACAAACAACATCGGTACCTAGCAGTCCTTCTCCGGTAAGATTATACTTTTTTAATACGTAATGCGTTAGTTAACGAAGTTGTAAAAATTAAGTAACATAACATTTACAACTAATAAATAGTTAATCCAAAAAAAATTACAATGAAATTGGAAACTGTACGGTAAGAGTCTCGCAGATATCATTTCTTCCGTTCAAAAAACAAACATTTTTGTAATATAAATAAAATTGTAAAGATACTGATGTAACAATACATTTCTATTATAAAAATTTGTTATTAATTTATCATTTAAAAAAAAATACATGTTAAATATATGTAATAGACAATAAATATACAATAATAGATAATAAACAATGTTTAAGTGTTCCATATAATAAGAAAAAAATTTGTTACAAAACTCTTACCGGCCCGATTTCATTTATTAAAAAACCAATAATCATAAGAGTTGTATTATTTCAGTAAATATGACATGTATTATACATAAATGAAATCGGGCCAGTAAGAGTTTTGTAACAAATTTTTCTTTTTTTTCTTATTATATGGAATGTTTAAACATATCTATTATTGTACATCTATTGTCTATTACTTATATTTAACATGTTTTTTTTTTTTTTAAGAAAATTCTAAATTAATAACAGATTTTGATAACAGAAATATAGTATCTTACCTTATTTGATATCATTTTCGTTTTGTTAAAAACAGTTTCATTTATATTAGAGAAACTTTTGTTTTTTTGAGCGGAAGAAATGATATCTGCGAGACTCTTACCGTACGGTTTACAATTTCATTGTAATTCTTTTTTGGATATCACTGCGTTTTGTTACATTATTTTTTTAAATTATTTTTATGAATTACTGATTGTTATCTTATGGATTTATTTATTATTAAAATTGATTGACTTAGAACAAACAAATTGAATTTCACGGCCAACTTTTTTTGTCGATAGTCATAATCATTCACTTCATATCATATTTTTCCTTTTTTAATAAAACTAAAACGTTTTTTGTAAAAACCTTTACGAATCGAAACTCCGTGGTGTAATATTTCACTATAGTTACTTTGTAAGTGTAACCCTCGATTTTTGTCGTTAATTTTACCAATCGAATTTTTTTCTGTTTTATTTATTCCTTTTTTAATAAAACTAGTATAACCTCTTATAAACTAATATTTTTATTTTTTTTTTAAAGAAGTGATGGGAATTAAAAAAACTGTTTCATATTCAGTACTTTCATTTACATAACAGAATTTGCCACAAAACAAACTTTATTATATTTTCTTTTTAAATTTTATTATTTCAAGTACATTATCAAGTTTTTGTACGCTAACTAGTATTATCAAGTACTGCTATCTAGCGGTGCAAATCGGAATGGTATATTAAAAAAATGAATAAAATGACATATTCTAGTCCCACGGTTCATCAGATGGAAAAAAAGTTGTCTAACAAAATTCGAGATATTTTTTTGTATTCTTTATTATTTATCAAATTGAACTGAAATATAATGTTTTCAGGCTTATTTTTCCCCCCATTTTCATTTCACCGTTAGGTTAGGTCATGTTTAGAACTGTAATTGTAGTTCGTTGACTTCGTCGCCTCTTACTGATGAAGTTCTAAGGAACTGTGTGATTCGTTATAAAATTATGATGGTATTTTTATTAAATTAAAATAAAGTCGACTGATAATAAAATAAAAAAATAAAAAAACAAAACAGGCCACTTATATAATTTTATAAAACAAACAAAATAGATTCATTATCTACAATTTTTGTAAAAGCGGATTAAAAAAGAAACTGCGTCATAGATTCTATAGACTGTTATTTTGCATGTCTGAGCGTGCGTATGATTATATAATGTAGAAGCAAAATAGGGTATCGGTTTAAAAACATGAGAAGGCTAACGGTTACGATTAAAGTTTGGAATTTAGCGAGTGAAACCGCTTTCAATCAATCGCTACTACTACTTTATGCTATAGGCGATAATCTGTGCACGGTACGTATGTAAGAGTCTGCGGTATTCGTTGAATATAGCCCTTTTAATGTTTGCGGTTACAGCACCGATCATTATGTCCGATTGATAGTATCTTTAATAGGTAAGTGCACAAGGTCACTCGAACACATAACATATACTCGTATATACCATATGTATTATACAACAGTAATCGGTTGTTCAATTAATTATATTATATTATATTATAATAAACTTGTTCTATCCGAGTTAATACATATTACAAGGTAATGACTTAATCACGCCAAGTACTATTATCATTATTATTATTATAACTAACAATTTAATATTTCGTAATACATTTTATTAAAAATAATAATACAGAATCTATAAAAAAAGGAAAAACAACAAAAACCTAGATTTTATTTAATTTTTTGCCAAATCAATGCTACTTGTATCTGCTAATTTAACAAAATTAAAAATGATTTGTCAACCCCCCTTCCATTTTCGCAATTACTTTTGAAGAAATTTTTCATTAATCATGAGAAATAAAATGAGAAATAGAAACGAAAGAGAAAAGATTCTATTACTTTAATTATTCAATGAAATGGCTAAATATGAAGATTAATCCGGCTATGTCTACGCATGTTATGTTTGCGATGAGGAGGGGGACTGTCCGGGAATTCAGCTTAATGGCGTTTTTATAACGCATCCGTTGGTGATTGGAGACGACAAAACGAATTAAACATACCCTTTTCTTATAATGAAGTAATGTAATCCCTGAATAATTTTCGTGACACTTCCCCTGAAAATGGTAATACCAGGCTTAGTATGTTATCAGACTTCCCAGATAATGCACTACGACATCTTTTGTGTATTTATAACAAGCTTTTCTCTGACCAGGTGTTTCAAGATTCTTGGTTATAGGCACTGGTTATCCCCATGCTGAGACCTGGTAATTCATGCCCGACTAGTTATCGTCCTATCTCCTTGACCAGTAACATGTGCAATATGATGGAACGACTGGTGAACCGTCGTCTTGTGTGATATTTTGAGAGAAACTCCCTGATTGCCCCAGAACAATGTGGTTTCCGCACGGGCAGATCGATCGTCTATTGATCACGCAGTTGCCCTGGAAACTGCTATTAAAAACGCCTTCCTACTTCTCCAACGTTTTGTTGCTGTATTTTTCGATATACAAAAGGTGTATGACACGGATTGTAGAAGAGGAATTTTAAACCAACATGCTAACCGATACTCAACGCCTTTTCTCAGCTCTAAATATACAATTACCTCCAGTCCTTACTGTTGGTCCATAATATTACCCTCCTTGGCAGCCTTCTCTCGTTAATTATTGCTTTGGTTTTGCAAGTACAATAGAAAGAACACGCATTCGTTATCTTGCAAAACGAATTATATGGTGGTATTATAAGTAACATAAATCCTGATATTACAGTTTATAAGGACCGCTCTAGAAACGTTAATTCTGAAGGTCGTGGTGGTTTTGTGGTTGGCAAAATTTTTTTTTCCTGTTTAACCTCCAGTAACTACCGTTTAGATAATACTTCAGAGGATGAATGAGGATGATGTGTATGAGTGTGAATGAAGTGTAGTCTTGTACATTCTCTGTTCGACCATATCTGAGATGTGTGGTTAATTGAAACCCAACCACCAAAGAACACCGGTATCCACGATCTAGTATTCAAATCCGTGTAAAAATAGCTGGCTTTACTAGGACTTGAACGCTGGAACTCTCGACTTCCAAATCAGCTGATTTGGGAAGACGCGTTCACCACTAGACCAACCCAGTGGCTTTTTGGTTGGCAACCTAACATACATGTTTGGCCTTCCCATCATCACCAGTAATTTCGTTGCAGAATTCTATGCCATTAATAAGGCCTTAGATCTGGTTAGTCTAAATTTTCGACATGTTCTTGTTTGTTCAGATTCCATGACTGCCTTAAAAACAATTAGTTATCCATACTCTAGACTCCCTGTTATTTGAGAGATTCAGTTGAATTCCCAGCCATAAAGGAATTTCAGGCAATGAACGCGCAGATAATCCGGCAAAAGAGGCTTATTTTTAGCCTCCTTTTACCAGTTGCGTTGGTTCTAACGTCTTGTCTGTTTGCTGAAGATGGTAGTTCACGATGAGTGACAAAGTGAGTGGGATACTACCACGAACAACAAACTTCGCCCAATTAATGACACTGTTCTTCTCATGCACAATTAACTATCGGGAGGAGGTTATTATTTGTCGTTTGCGAATACGGCACATAGGCTCAATTATGGATATCTGATGACTAAAACAGATGCACCAGGTTGTGCTCGCTGTGACTTCCAACTGACTGTGCACCATATTCTTGGAATTGTATCTGTTATGCGGTATAACATCAGAAATTTTAACTAGGGGCTAACATGCGATCTATTCTAAGGGATAATGAAACGTAATTATCTTGTTTTACGATTCCTTAGGGCCGTCCGTTTGAATTCGAATATTTGAATTGTGTTTCAGATATTTATGCCATTTGCCGTAAAATAATAAGTAAATTTTAATAAGATGAGATAAATAGTGTGATATTTGTGTTTTAATTTTGATCTCAGCATACGCTACAGGCGTTTTTATATTAAGATGTATTATAATTGTTTTTAAGAATGCTTTTGTTTTTAATTAATTTTTAATTGTGAATTTTGAAACACACATCGTGTTGGGTGGATGATAACACCGAAGCGTTTTTCGCCCGGAAAAAAAACAAAAATCATCATGCAGATTTTTTCATAGAAGAAGGGCTTAAAAAATAAACTTTTTCACAATTTATATCAAGGAATCTTAGACACCTAAATAACGGTAAAGAAGAATTTGAAATATTTAACAATTTCTAAGTAATGTGTTATGAAATCGGAAGTAGTATAATAATACTTTGTTAAAAGTGAAGTAAATAGATCCTTGATAATTTTTTCCGCTAAATTATTAATTACATTAATACATCGATATAAAACTTTCATCTTAATTTTTTTCTTGTGTAAAACAACCTTTTAATATACTATACATTTATAGTCATTTACTGTATCCAATGCAGTACAAATAGAATACATAACCAAATACATACAAAACTACTTTTTCTCACACTCTTATTGGTTAAGTTATTGAAAATAAAATTAGAAAACGTGATACACCACAAAGTGCAGTGTGATAATGAAGGTGTCGTGTATCGTCGTGGTAAGTGACGTAAGTGATGCGGTATGTGTGTGAGTGTGCGCGCGCGCGCGTAATACATGCATGTATAGCTGAAAACTATTTTAATTAAAGGGAGCACTGAAGCTTAAAAGGTTAGGTCGGGTTGACAGGACTGTGACTATCAGGGTGGGCTTCTATAGTATATAGTTGTCACTCGAGATACGACCACTTTAAAGTAAACTCGATACGTGTGGAGACTGACCACATCACACATACTCTTAGTACTTTTATTGCAGTAGCCAATATGTACACCACATGTGTGAGTATTACCTGTACGATGATGTTAAAATACATTATTATCTTACATCTACTTTATAACACAATTCCCTGTCGTTAACACAAAGGGTAAAATAATATTATACATTTAACACTTATTAAATTTTAATAAAAGTGTCTGCAACTGACAATCTTGTTTTTCATATAAAAATCATTCTTATTATTTTCGAATAAATTAATTACACGTGTAAATTTAGTTATTGACTCTCTTAATTAAACATTAATCTGCGTCTGTAATTAAAAAACTTAATCTGAAGTTTTTTTTTTTAAAGTAAATTGTGAAAAAAATAATTACATAACAAAACAAGCAAAGAGATCTCGAATAATATTTAATTATGTTGAAGTAGAGGCATTCATATACTTTAAGTGTTATATTTTCAAATTTCAAAATCAATTTTCTTCTCATTTGGTTTAAAATAGTGCTTTGAAATAAAGAATAAATTTCAGATGACATTTACTTACACAAATCGTTAACTTAATCATTATAATATTTAGAATTAAAAAAAAAAATTATGGAAAAATTCCCTTATTATTTATAAATTATTTATTAATAAATAAAATAAAATTCTGATGGACAACACATGACTTCCTAATATGCCTATTAAATGATATATACACATTTTTTGCTACACTTCATTTAAACTTACTTTGTTTGAAAGTGAGATACGATCCTCCAGTTTTTTAATAAAGAATCTTTTTAATATTTTTCCATATATATTTTTGTTTTATTATAGAATTATTATTTATTGTAAACATTTTTTTACTGACAGGTTAAGAATTATTAATAAATCAATATATTTAAACTAAAAAAAGTTAAAAAAAAACGGAAATGAAGTCGGATTCGAACCGATGTGTCTTATCCTTGTAAGATCCAAATATTTCATTAATTAAAATTTTATTTAGCTATAACTCTGAAACCAATGAAAATAAGTACCACTTATACTGCAGTTAAGAAAAAGTCCAAAATCCAAATTTTTTGAATTTTGGGCTTTTTTGGACACTTTTGGTCTAATCGATTGCAATCAAAAGGGGAGCTGCACAACTAGATGTTATAATAGTCCTAAATGAAAAAATTCAATATTCTACGGCTGATCGTTTTTCAGTTATGCGAGATACATTCGTAGGTACGTAAATACGTAGAGAAGTCACGCCGAAACTAATTAAAATGGATTCAGGGATGGTTAAAATGGATATTTCCGTTGAAATCTGAAAACTGAAATGTTTCGCGATCACAATAATTCCTTTACTTTATAATAGGAAGTAAAAATTTATTTGACATTTCTTATAATTAATAACATAAAGATAATTTAATCGAAGGTGTGATCACGAAATGATTTGTAGTATTTTATTAAATTATAATTAAAGTAAAGGAAAATAATATTAACTATATATTTAATATATATACTATATATCTTAATATTAAATACTAACTATATTAGTTAGTATTACTTAAATATATATTAGTTCGTATTATTTATTAAATATTACTTAATATTTAATATTAACTATATATTTAATTGTCAATAAATGAAATCAGCATAGGTTATATAAAAATTTATTTGTAACTAAAAAAAAATTCAGTCATAAAATATTTGTTATGTTTTTTTTTCTAACAAAATTTAAAAACGAGAACTTTTTCTCATAAATAAACTACAACAATTGTGAATTAAAAAAAAATGTATTTTTTTAAAGAGAAAGAAATTCTGTTGTAATTTTTTTTTGGTGTTTAACTGATACGTTTTTTAACCAAAAGCTATTTTCTACTTCTAATATTTGAAGATAATATTCATTGTTTATTATCAGATATATACAATGTAGTATCAGATTTATAGAGCATTTATACTATATATTTAATAGCAATATAGAGCATGATGTCATTCTGATATTCAAAGTATGTTCAAGAAAAATTTCAAGTAAACTAAACGGAAAAAAATTTAAATAATACATATTTTTGCATTCTAGTCAGCGTTGTAGTCCCCCCAAACACACACACACACACACACACACAAAATCACACTCACTCCCTCTCTCTCTCTCTCTCTTTATCATCCTATCTCTTTAACACATACACTCTATAAATCTCTCTTTTAATTTTTTTTCTTTCTCTCTTTACATCGTTGCTTTACATTTCTTTTAACGTTTTTATCAGGAGCATGCTTTAAGCAATTCCGTTCTAAGGAATTGTTTGAAATCGTATGATAGGGAATTGTACTAAGAGTATACCTGGGTGATTATTTTATACGTATTCCAACTTCCGGCTGAAACATTCTAAAAAAACACAGTTATATTCATGCAAATCTTTTGGTGGAGATTTAACCTTTTTCACATTTTTTTTTACTGAAAGTTTATGAACTTTTTTTCTAAACCGGCTAAAAAAAAAAGTCGAAAATGAAATGGCCTTTAACCCGAAGATTCCGTGTTCGAATTCCGGTCAGGCATGACATTTTTCATACGCTTCAAATTTAAATATTGTTATTCTCATGGTTAAGCTTCTATGTTAGCTTCTATCGTGAATTAATTCACCGGTCAATAAAACCCAAATCTTCCCTACCACCTCGAAATATTTGGGAAAATTTTTAACGCAATAAATGTCATATATATCCACTGACCAAAGTTGAACAAAATCGGTTCATCTACGTTAAAGTTATTTAACAAAAAGCAGTGCGATATACATATTTATCTGCTTATGTATTAACATACATGTACACGCCCATCCGGAAAAATTATTTAGTTTTTTTTTGTTTTAATGATCCGTAGGGTGTCAAACGTTAAGATATTTTAAAATTCAGTAATTCTGAGTTATAATCATACTATATATATACAGTACATTCATTCATTGCGTTCTGCCAATGGGGCAAGGTCTTGCCATGGTTGCTCTCCACTTGTTCCTGTCCAGCGCAAGCGTTTTTGTTTCCGTGTATTTTCCTCTTTCTACAACCCCATCAATCAACTCAAATCTTCTTCCCCTTTCTTTCTATTTACCAATCCTTCAACTGTATCTATTAGTAAGTGTCTAAGCTCCTTTTCATGCTTAAAATGGTATTTAACAAATTCCTTTCCTCTTCTACTCTTCTCATCAACTCCTCATTCTTTACTCTATCCTGCCAACGGACGTTTACCATTTTACGCCACATCCACATCTCAAACGCTTCATTTCGTCTTTTGTATTCCTGTCTTTAAGTATACGTTTCTGCATCATAAAGCCTAACACTCCAAATAAAACATCTTACCAATCTCTTCCTCAAATCTATCTTTAATTTCCCACATAGAAAACTCCTTTTCCTACTAAATGCCTCCTTATGCATTGCTATTTTCCTTTTGATTTCAGCATTAAGATAGAATAAATTCATAAGCGCAGTCATTATTAAAACGAGTGATAACTTCATCATGACTAAACATACGGAAAAATACCCCCCATTAAATGACTAAAAAAATATTAAATAAAAAAAAAAAATAATTATAGAGCTCAAAATTATATAATTTTTATTTATTAATTACAAGAAACTAATTACAATAAAACAAAATTATTAGTAAATAAAAAAATAAAAATAACTTTTAGTACTGCATGGAATAACGGAATGAACATATTAAAAATTATATGTTACTAATAGATTCACATGTAAAGTGAATCTGTTAAATGACAAAAAATCTTGAAATTGGACTTTATATCAAATATCAAAGAAGCCTATAATTGTGGATGCGGTTAACCGTAGCTTCTGTCTTAGAGTACAAAATATTACTTGCTACCGTCCTTAAATTTATTTATGAAAATAAAGTAATGCTATTTCTTTCTTTATTTAAGTAACCGTATACTCTTAAGATACTATTGTCAGTTAAAAATAGCATGTAACTTATTAATATAATAAACATATATAGCTTACTTAGTTTATTTAAATAAAACTAAAAAAAGAATTATTTGAATACATAGTTCTTTAAAAAAAAATGGTGGAACTAATGAACCCACTATACAAAACGCAGTAAATGGCATATCTATTTTAACGTAAAATAAGACTTCTGTTACATAAAACAACCAAAAATAAGTTGATATACAAAAAAAGTATGTCTGCTTTAACTAAAAAACTATTAAACTATCAAAAAAGCTTTTAAGGAAGAAGCAAATCGCAAGAGAAATATTAGTTTATTTTACAATAAATAGGAACATTCTTTAAAAAATTTCCATTTTGAAAAATAAAAATGTTTAATAAAGATTGATAAGTAGAAGATTGATGACGTTTTAAGAATTTATTTTGTATTAAAAAAATGTATTAGAGTGTTTTTATATAAAAATATATTTAATTATAGATTTCGGTTACAAACTAATGTAATTAATTATTCATGTCTTAGCGCTTTCGGAAGATATTTTTCCATCTTCAGCAACACATGATAAACTTGTATATAATTTTTATATCTCTCTTTTATCGACTAGACGTACAAATTTATGACTTATTTTACAACTTGTGAATCGATTGTTATTTTTATGAAATTTCTATTTCAATTTACATCAAATTAATATGTGATGTGAATACATAAATAGAAATAAAGTTTATAAATAATAAAGTTTATCAGATGTTCTGAAGATGAAAAAATAACTTCCGAAAGCGCTAGGACATAAATAATTAATTACATTGGTTGGTAAGCGGAATTTATAATTATATATTTTTATATTATATATACACCAATGAACCATGCTACATAAAATTGTTCTTTATATTTTTACCTGCTTTCAATTATTTAATTTCATTACGTAAAACGACTAATCTGTAGCAAAGCTCACTAAAATATATGTATAGACAACCTGTTTATTGGTCGCAAATATATATATTTTACATTAAACAATTTACAAATAAATGATAAATTGTTTAAAATATAAAATTAAATATAATAAATAGAAATAAATATGTAAAAAATAAAAATTTATGTTAAAATAAAGATTCTAACCGAGAACTTTAATTGAAAGTAGAAAAGCTAACCGATGTAATGAGAAAGAGAAGTTTATGTGGATACATACACAGAATTTATAATAAAACTAACTATATAGATCTTTGAGTTAATAAGCAGTTGCAAATTCAAACTCACATGGTTCCAGATTGTAGGAAAAGACATAAAAATAATATAATCAATACAGTGTTAAGATATAATATTTTATCCCTTATACAGGGAATAGTATTTTAAGAAGCAACACGAAAAGCAGGGTTTTAGAAAAAAATTAACCAACAGAAGAAATAACCGATGGATGAAGCCGTTGCTTTATGAAAATCCATACAAAAAAGGAAAATAAACAAAAATATTATTTGATTTTCAAAAAATTAATATTTAATTTTAGCAAAAAATTTTGCTAAAATTAAATAACATATTAGTTTATTTTCTGTTGTCTAGAGAAGAAAGTAAGCACAAAATGAGAAGGAGCAAGACTCTCAAAAGATAATATAAGTGTGAGAATAAAAATAAATTAAAAGAGAACATAGCCAAGTTTGATTTATCGTACCCTCTAAAAGACTTATTCGAAAAAATAGATACCGATCTTTTGGTGGAGTGGTATGGTTTCGGCCTTTCATACAGTAGTCCCGGGTTTAATCCCAGTCAGATGTGGGATTTTTCATAACTTTCAACTTGCAAATAATGTAAAAGGTTTTATGAAACCTTCTGGACGTGAATTAATTCATCTGTCAAAAAAAAAATAAAAAAATAAAGATGCAAAAAATGCTATTTCCTTTTGGACGAAGTTATGAAAAAAAAAATTAATGATTAGGCTAGCTGCGATAAGAACCAAACTGTTTAAGCGTCAAATTGATTGGTAAAAAAAGAAGGATGTGTAAGCTATTTCTATTAATAATGTTATTGGTAGGATACGCGTGGAAGGGAGAATTATTAAGCGATAATGAACAACCAATTGGATAAATGTAGCCACCGGGTTGGTCTAGCGGTGAACTCGTCACCGCAAATCATCTGATTTCGAAATCGAGAATTCTAAGGTTCAAATCCTAGTATAGGCAGTTACTTTTATACGGATTTGAAAACTAGATCGTGGATACCGTGTTCTTTGGTGGTTGGGTTTCAATTAACAATACATCTCAGGAATGGTCAATCTGAGGCTATGCTAGACTACACTTCATTCATACATATCATCCTCATTCATTTTTTCTACTGAACGATAGTTCCGAAGGGTAAACAGAAATGAACAAAAAAAATTGGGTAAATAACGAAAACTGAATTTAAGCAATCGTAATGAAAACTGTTTATAAATAATAAAATATTTGTTTTATAAAAAAAGTCAATTGTTCATTAATTCGTTTGTATTTAAAACTAGTCATAACAAATTCTTCAAAACAAATCTTTCATTTTATTTTATTTACTACACTTAAAGTAGGGCCACATTTAAATGAACTTATGAGTGAGACTTACGAAACTTATCAAAACAAAATTGTTGGAGAGTAAATATAAAAAATCTAATGTGGACACCACATGATTTGCTTGTACGCCTATTAAATTACATATACACATTTTTTTTAAATAAAAAGTACATAAAATTCTATTTCATTAATAACTTCTGATATTTTTTCATATATTTTTTTTTGTAGTTATTATTTTAAAATTTTGTTATAATCTGAGGTTAATAATTATTAATAAATCAATATATTTAAATTAAAAAAAAAGGAGATGAAGTCGGATTTGAACCGATATGCCTTCCCCTTGTAAGATTCAAATATTTCATTAATTAACATTTTATTTGGCTATAACTCTGGAGCCAATGAAAATAAGTACCACTTATGATATTTCGTTCAAAGCTCTCAATGAAGTCTTATTACTGCAGTTAAGAAAATGTCAAAAATCCAATTTTTGGGGATTTTGGGCTTTTTTTGGACACTTTTTGTCTAATGCAATTAGAAGGGGAGGTGCAAAACTACATGATACAGCAATCCTAAATCCTAAATTTCAACATCCTACGACTAGTTGTTTTTGAGTTATGAGGGATACATTCGCACATATGTACGTACGTACGCGCAAACGTCACGCCGAAATAGTCAAAATGGATTCAGGGATGATCAAAATGGATATTTCCGTTGAAATCTGAAAACCGAAATCTTTCGCGATAACATTATTTCCTTTACTTCGTAAATTTACTACGTAAATGTGATGATAGTAGAACTAATAATTTTTTCATATACTGTAGTGTAGAATATAGGTTTATCAAGGTGAATCACACGTTATTTATGACATTAATTGAAAAAATAAACAAAGAAGAATTCAATTAACCGTAGCAGTTTTTATTATCTTTTGTTCTTATTGTATGAGATTTACCAGCTTATTATTTTTAACAATATAGACGATCTAATGTAAAAATAATGATAAGAAAAGTTCGCGGTAGTAGGATAATACAAAAATTATCTAAACAAAAACAGAATGATGAACACTATTGTTTGCATTATGTCATGTCATGCGGATGTTATTTATTCTTTAATCGAGATAAGATAACTTGTTGATCAAATATTTTCAATTACTCTTTTAGAAATTTAATAATTATTTATTCAAACATAACTTCTTTATTATAACTGTTTATAATGAAATATTACTACCAGTATGAGACAAGTCATGTGGATATTAATTGTAATTATCTTGTCATAGCAAACGAAATCAAAATATAAGTTAAACTTTATTTATTATCCAAAACCAACTATTGTGTATTTAAGTGAGGTCTGATATTCATTTACCAACATTCCAACATTTCAGTTAACCTTGTCAGGATTTTTGTTTTATGCTACTTTTTTATTCCTAATCCTTTCACCATCACTCTAAAGCATTCGTTCTCAAAGTGGGCGATAACGCCCCCTTGTGGGCGCTGGAGGCTTTCAGCGGGCGGTAGAAAGTCCACAGAAACTGTGGGCGTTCCGGCGGTCTAGGAAGGTGATATAGCTGATAGAAAAATAGACAAAAATTATGTTTTCCTGATATTTCAAACCAAAATTAAATACCTACTACACAAGTACAAAAAATTAAATGGACACCTATATTTTATGAGAAAAAATGGTAATATTCAAACGACTTTGCAACTAAGAGGCTTAGAGATGAATAAAAAAAATTAAAGCTTGAATACTCTACTTTATGACAGTGTACTTCATATTTCAAAAATCATCAAATTAAAAAAAAAAATCAGTGGGAAGAAATGTTGTAAAATTTGAAAGTTTTTTCTTCGTGTTTGACCGAGCGCATGGAGACACGAATTGTTTTCAGTAAATTGCATTAAAATCGTTTAAAAGCTTAAGACTAGCTTTAATTTCTTTTCTTTGTATGTCTCTGTACGATTTTTCTGAACCGAAATATTACACTCTAAAGAGAAAAGGCAACTTTTGTCTTTAATGATGCATATCTCTCGATCTCAGCAAAGTCTTCATACAAATAAATATGGAAATGAAAGGGTTTTTTAAATTCTGTTTTTAAGAGCGCATGATAAAAACAGCAATTACAATTATTCTTTTTAACAGACGGTAGGTTTAAAAATTTTGAGAGGTTAGAAAACAGTTGATTCTTAATGTGGGCGGTGAGCAAAAACGTTCGAATCAAGGCGTTAAAGATTCCACAAAAATACGTCTAAAAAATTAATAATACGAATAAGTAAATAATTTTAATATACAAGTATAATTCTATTATAATAAATTTATATTAATTAGCGTTGTATAATTAGCGACTAGTACAAATGAATATGTCCAAATAGCCTGTCAGAAAGATTGAGGAAGCTATTAACGGGATGCTGCCTGTGGGGTCTACCGTTATACTAGGTTTTATAAAAAGATTTATTGTATTTCGGTATCGACGACGTGCCTCAGACAAGTTTGAGCCCTTTATTATTAATAATAATAGTAATCAGCACCAATTCGTATAAATAACTTATAGATTGTTGTGAAAAATTGCAATGAAAAGAACTTTTATATCATTATTTAAAACCCATATAGATAAAAAAAATCTACCCTTAATAGAAAAATGGAAATTTCATACTATCTCTAAAACTGAAAAGGAAAAATTTTTTGTTATTACCTCAGTATAATATGTAGTTTCAATTGCAATTTATTGCGGATTAAATGTCATTTAAATAAAGGAATGGACGTTTAAATATATTTAAAAAAAATAATATCTAATTAAATTTTTTTCAATCCACTAAAAAAATTACACAATGGTTATATATATATATGTATATTATTTTTTTCTTGAAGAATTAATTCTCCACAGAAACTTACACAGAAGCTTGGTACGTGGAAATAAGGAAATCGAATTTTCCTTAAGCGTATGTTTGCCTAACCGAGATTCGAACCCGGAACTCCTTGGTGGGAGGCTATTTTGTTGATTATTTTTTTTTACTTTACTTAATGATATTTAATTATTTATTTTGTATTATTGAATTTGAAAGGAAGGGGAAATATATGACCTATCAGATCTCTTTCTTTATAGATAATTAAAATGATACTTGCAATTGTTGGGAGAGATAGTCTTCAATCGTTTACCTGAAGATTTATCTTAGATTTTGTAATTCTAAAATACATAGATGATTATTCTTAAAATAACAAAAATATTTATATAAAAATGAGTTTAAATTAGTGAATATTTTAGATTGTTTTCAAATTAAATAAACTATAATTATATGTTGAACGACACAAAAAGTAGAAATTTAATTTATACGACAAAATTCAATTTGCAAAATGATTCTTTTAAAAATTCGTTTACAACAAAAGGGTACGTTAATTAGAAAATATCTAAACTAGTTATAAATCTATATAAAAAATACAAAAAATATGCAATTACTTTCTACTCCTCACAATGAAGTCTACTTTAGTTAAAGTCTCAATTTTGTCTCTTCTATGGTGATTTCGT
Source organism: Lycorma delicatula (assembly GCF_047948215.1). Taxonomy (NCBI): domain Eukaryota; kingdom Metazoa; phylum Arthropoda; class Insecta; order Hemiptera; family Fulgoridae; genus Lycorma; species Lycorma delicatula. Next base: position 46,890,890 of record NC_134459.1, read on the forward strand.
TGTAATTCTTTTCCAATGATTTAAATTGGAAAATTTTTTAAATAAAAGTCTATTATTCCTGCAGTATACAATTCTTCGTTCTTTCATCGAAATTTTACTTTAACGAAAATTCTCTGTATTATATTATTTTAATCAAAATATGTTTTTCATCCCTTTCTTTTTAAATTCGCACTAAAAAATTCTTCAATTCTTCAAAAATTTGATCTTTTAAAATCGGCCCCAATTTTAAGAGTTAGTAAATTATTATTAGTCGTTATTTTTATTTCGTGGCGTATTCAAAAAGCCAGAAAATAAAAGAATAATTGAAAGTATATATATAAACTGTAACGAAAAAGAGTTTGTCTTATTTTTTCGGGTTTTAAGTAACAAAATTAAAAAAAAAAATATTCTACTAAAAAGTGGCAATCTCCTCTTTATTTTCCTTCTGTCTGCTGTTTTCTGTTACACAAAGAAAACTTTATATCTCAAAATCGGATTGGAGAATTATTATAATATTTGGTACATATGTTTACAGCAACTTACTTTAATAACAAAAATTAAGATGTGATCACTTTCATAAATTTCAAAATGGCGCTCAATTAATTTATCTTTTATATCTTTGTGATCGATAGTTTTATGAAAATACTTTATAATAATTAGATATTAAGGCTTTCTTTATAAACAAAATGATACCTTATATTTAAAAATAGCTCGTTAATTAAATGAGTTATTGCAGAAAATTGATAATATAATTTTCTACCGGATTTTACCTACGTGTTTACACAGTAATGTTTTATTTGTTACAGAAAGTTGGTGGATCCAATTTTATGGAAAAAAGATTTGTTTAAAATTATGTTTAAGGTATCTTTAAAAATATGTTTTGTTTTTAAAAAAAATTAAGGATAGAAGAATAAGAATGGGAAATTGCATTTTTTCTTCAATCTGACAACGTACAATCCGAAAACAAACAGCCAGATACACTTTTTGTTACACTCCCCAGACTCTATCTGTCTGACTGTCTGCTCCACTCAATCCGTCTCTCTCATACTCTCTCTCTTTCTGTGCGCGCGCGTGTGCTCGTCTTCAATCTTTTCAGGAAAAAAATTGTGCAATCATTTGTAAAACATTTCAACATGTATAATGATTTTTTTTTTTTGAAGACAACACTCTTTAATGTAATTGTAATTACAATCTCTTAATTACTAAAATCACTGATAATAATTTCTTATCTGATGAATGATAATTGGCTAAAAAACCATTATATGTATAGGTTTTAATAGGTGAATGATCAGACTTTTATTTAAGAGATCAATTGCTGGATAGATTATGATGTATTTTAAAATTTTTGAGATACTTTTAATTTCATCTCTTATCTTAAGAACGTTAAGATCATCGTATAATTTTTCGTTCGTGACATACCACAGCACTCCAGTTAAGAGTTTTCAAATATTTCGATCTGAAACGTTGAAATATTTCGAGGTCAGATGGAAACATAATTATACGTTATAGATCACATTAAGAATGGTACGAATGCTATTCACGGATAAAAAAAGAAGAAACTACTTTAGCATTTAATGGAAGAATAGAGAGAAAATCATGAAAAAAATTTGATCAAAGGAGAATCATCCAAAAAGTAAAAGATAGAAGCGATGGTAGCCCATATTATTGCTTACATATAATGAGCACTTCACTAACATAGAAATTAAGAAATAAATAAACTGGTACAAAATAACTTTATTCTAAACTCAGTAAAATATTAAAACAATTTGAGGAAGTTTTTACCTTATGCAAATGTACTATTTGTATAAAACTCGGCAACAAACATTATTTTTCGAAAAATGAAATATTTTAAGTAAATCGGTAGAAAAATTGTTTATATTAACTGTTAAATCATTTATTATAAAGTTCGATTTTGGTAGGGTACTGACAATCACTAAAACCAAATTTATTTACGCTCATAAAAACGTATTTTTATTTTCAAAAACCCCCAACAAATAATGAAATATTCGTATTAAATAATTTCTACGATAAAATCAATTTTAATTTAATTATACATTGCATTTTATTAAAAACCAACATTAAATGTGAAATAGATCTGCGTAAAACCACATAGTGGTTCTTTAAATTATAACCTGTCACTAAAACAAATTATTTTCAAAGATTTAAAAAAGTAATTTTGTTAAGTTTATGATCATATCTAAGTAGCTATACCGTAGAAGTGTTCTTTTCTAAATATATATATATTTATATAGTTTTTTCTTTGCAATATCTTTTGTAAATACACCATGACATATATTGAAGCGGCAACAGTAAGTTGTCTATTTCACGCAACAATGTCACGTATAACGGGTGACCTTCCGTTTTTCAGGATGAACATAATGACTTCAAAATGGTGTTCGTGACAGTTGGAATCAACAATAACTACTCAGGATTTCCATTTTGTAGAATTTTTAAAGATATTAGAACGTAACGTATACTCATTTAAAATATAGCATCGTAAAAGTTTCTGTTTAATAGCCAATATTTTATGGCTGCTGTTCGTATTTATAAACTTGAAATTCAATTAAAGAATTTAATTTTAGCTAATTTGTAGTTATTATTACGTTATAAATTATTTTATAAATAAAAAGAAAAAACAACTAGTGTTAAAAAGATGATTTTATTTAATTCTGAAACTTTTTTTTGTTTATTATTTCTGCGGGTGTTTTTTATTCAAATAAAATAAACTACCTAAATATCACCTCTCTGACTTTCATGTTTATAACTGACATTTCATAATACATAAAAAAAGTTTTTTATTCAAAAACGCTATATAAACTTTGTCATATCATTGTCTTAAACTGACAAAATACCCTTGAGTTTCAAATCGATTATCAACTTCGCAACTATAGGTAAACCGGTAGTCTAAAAAGCGTGCTTCTTTATTTTTGGTTTACCTCAGACTGATTCTAAAAATTATTTCCGTAATCCTAAGTAACTTAATATAGGAAGAAGGAAACTTATAAAGTACCTTCTACATAAGTGAAATCTTATAAGATCCCCTCGACAGAACGAGCTTATAAAAACATTTATTTTAGTCTTGTGTTACGTCTTTGTACGATAAATGTAATCGATACCTATGGAAAATCAAAATCGGAATCAAGAGTTCTGAAAATTTTCTTTTCATTTTTTTTGGTTGTAATTATACAGTTACAAGAACTTACAACGTACCATGCAAGAGTATTCTTCTTTAGAAATTAACGTTAAATTGACCGAGTAAGTCGTAATTTCTAAACGGCTACACTCATTAACAAAAATTACATATAATTAAGTATGTTACAAAAATAAGCTATGAGAATATCGGGAATGATTTATGGCTTATTCTGTAATTAATAAAATGAAATGTTTAAACGTATTAACGACCATGACTGATAATTAACGATTCGAGTAAACAATTTATTTATATCGATAACTTTTAATTACGAGATAATTATTAAGCCGTTAAACAAATATTGATTTTCTTTCCACAAGTAAACCGTTGTGCAACTGTTAGTCGGGCACATTTTTGCCAATGAGTTTAAAGTTTAATAAAGAAAAAAATTGTAAGACTTAGTGTTGTTTTTTGAACTTTAATCTTCTATAAAAAAATTTTTTTCTTCATAAAACTTAGAAAAAAATAGAATAGTAAACTTTTTTAAAACTACCTCTCGACTTGTGAAATCCTGTGAAATTTGTAAAATTTTTCCTAATAATTATTATTTCTCATCCTCCTTACTTATTTTGAGAATATTTCAAAAAAAAATATTTTTATATTATCGTCAATTTTATCACGTAAAAGCTGTTTCAATCAGGAAATATTTTTATAGACAAAAACTCAATGTTTATTTTTCAATGACACTAATACAGGAAACAATGGGTAATTGTCATTAAAAACACCTGATTTATTACGACCGGTTGAGTGATAATTGAAGTAAAACGTTAATCTTTTTAAATAACTGCTACATTTACGTTGAAAAAATAAAAAACTGATGTGGACATCACATGACTTCCTTAAACGCCTATTAAATTACATTTACACATTTTTTGCTGTACTTCAATTAAACTTATTTCATTTGAATGTGAGATACGATCCTCCTCAAATTTTTTCAATAAAGTGGTCAGTTACACGATTGCATTGTGGTGACACCACATTGCATCACATTTTTTGTGGTGTTTGTATCAGCATTTTATATTAGTTTATATATTAATTTTGTTTCACGTCGCTCAAGCATTTACATGGTGTAAGCGAGAACGTGGCGGATTCGTAACCATGAACACATCGGTTCAAATCAGAGTCCCATATACATATATTTTCTTTTTAAATTTCTTTTTTTAATTTAAATATATTAATTTATTAATTATTAACCTCTGTAAAATTTTTTGAATTAAATGAAAAGTACATAAAATCTTATTTCACTAACGACTTCAGATTTTTTTTCATATTCCTTTTCAATCATAATTTCTAACAAATCAATATATTTAAATAAAAAAAATAAAAAAAAATTAAAAAAAGAGAAAACGAAGTCTGATTCGAACCTATGTGCCACACCTTGTAAGATCCAGATATTTCATTAATAAAAAATTTAATTGGCTATAATTCTGGAACCAATGAAAATAAGTAAAACTTAAGATATATCTTAAAATAATAAGTAAAAGTTATGATATATAAGCCCTCAATGAGGGCTTATTACTGCAGTTAAGAAAAAATCCAAAATACAAAAAAAAAAAATTGATTTTGGGCTTTTTTTGAGCATTTTTGGTTAAATCGATTGGAATCAAAAGAGGAGATGCACAACTAGATGTTACAAAAGTGCTAAATCCAAAATTTCAACATTCTACGCCAATCGTTTTCGAGTTATGCGAGATACATACGTATAGACGTCATGCCGAAACTAGTCAAAACGGATTCAGGGATGTATAAATGGATATTTCCGTTGAAATAGGAAAATCGTAATTTTTCGAGATTAAATTTGAAAACTATAAAGTTAGGTATTTACTACTTCATTCATTGAAATAAAATGAATTATCATCGATTGATTTTAAGGTACAATTTTAAAATTTATTTTAAATGAAACGTAAATTAATTTTAAAAAAACTTTTAAAGAAGCACAAATTTGTACTCGACGAAGACAAAGGAAAAAAAGCAGTTATAAAATCTATTAATTAATTTAATAAAATAAACATTATGATGCTTGCATTCGCAGAAAAATATTTATAATTAATTTAAAAAAATGCTATTATAACATGTACTGAAAACATTAATTAAAAATTATTTATTTCACAAATATTCTAAATAACAATGGTAACTCAAATGTTATATTAAACGGCTGTAAAATTTATTGCCACTAAACGAATACTCAGTTCAAAAAGTTAAATGACCCATCCAAAAAAAAAAAACTGGAGTCAACAACCAAGAACGGTGTGGAATGTATTTAAGTCCATGGGAGTCGACAAGCATAAGGGATGGCTAGTTGATTAGGGTAGTTATAGGAGGCGGACGTGCACAGATGTCGCGGTATGTTATACACGAGATAGGACGCATTCCTTTTTCTGACTGGTATAGATAACATCGCAATCACCTTCTCATCAATCTAACCCCATCCTAATTCATCAACCACATCTATGTTTACCACTATTTTTCTTTTCTGTTACCTTTGGACCACACTTGTCATGGTGGTCCGCCCATCTTTTAACAATAAACTACCCCTAACATTATACAATCATTTAATATAAAAAAGTATACACACATACACACACTAAAGAGCTGTCAAGAGTAAATTAAATTTAATTACTTACTGCATTTAGTTTGAGTTTCTTTAAAAGTAGACTCATTCAGTTAATATCATTAAATTTTACAACAAAGAAGTCTGATTTTGTTATAAAAAAATAATTCCAAAGCAGGAACTTCAAAAGGGAATCTCTGATTTGGATTCTGATAAATATAAAATTCCTGTGGTATCGAAATTTTGAAGCTCATGAAAATTCTCTTGCCTTACCAGGATCTGAACTCAGGTTGGAACCAAGTCAAAATCAAACAAAATTAAACATTTTTTTTTTTTTTTGTTGGAAAATCTAATGATATTAATTTAATGATCTACTATAAAAAACAAACTGAATCCAGTAAATAATTTATGTTATACTTGACAGCTTTATAGTTTACGCGTGCGTGAGAATGTGAATACATTTTTTATAGATTAAATGATTATAAGAGTAGTTTATAGATAAAAAAATGGCTGGACCAAATGACAAGTGTGATCCAAAGAAAAAAAAATTGTGGCAAACATAGAGGTGGTTGATCAAAAATATTTTTGAAGTAAAATATTGCATTTAAAATTTTTTTATCTATAAAATTGTTTAAAATACATTCACAAAGATATTCAGCATAGTTAGAAATTTTATCTAAACCTACAAAAACATTTAACATATATCTTAAAATAATATTATAATTCAGATTATTATTTCAAAATTTACCTTTTTTTAATATAAATACTATTTTAAATTTTTAAATATTTAAGTTTTTTAACATTATTTTATTAGTAGAAAACTGTATAAAAGTACAAAATTACAACATACTAACAATGTTTTTCATGTTACTACCACATATAGTAATAAAATCGATAGCTATAACATGAATTATAAAATAAAAACCAAACTTTTTTTTTAATACTTATATGTATGGATATAATTTTTTTTTTTGAGTGATTATTTTTTATATATAATTCTTATTCTGAGTTTAATTTTTTTTCTGATTTAGTTTCTTGTTTCTTTATCCTTCGTTTTTTCGACTAATCGATTAACGACACTATCGATACATTAATTGTTATTTCCAGTAGCAGTCTTGTGATGTAATATTCTGTTTATTCGGTGAAAATTCGTATTTTCAAGTAGTATCATTTTCATAGTATCAGCTCGGGGATGAGGGATAGCCCTCTGCGAAGTTGCCGTTCGCACGTGCTTGCACAAATGAGCGGTAACGATGAGGCACAAGGACTCTCGCACCCCCGAGCGAAAAAGACCGAGTCCCGGCGGGGATGCCCTACGCGGGGTGTCCCCGTTAGAGGCATTGGGATAAGACCAAGTCCCGGTTCCCGGAGGGGGGACCCCGGGGACGACATTCCCGGGCCTGATGGATCCTACTCTGGGGGTTTGAGGCCGGCGCAAAGTAAGATCCGATCGGCGGTCGAGACGTGGAGGCCCGTTAGAGTGAAGGATATTCCCCTGGGCTGTATAATAGTTAACTGCAGTAGCCGGGGGAGAAGGTTAAAAAAGAGAAAAGGAAGTATCATTTACACATACATACATACACAAATATTTTAAAAAGTTATTTCAAAAACACATATGATTAGATTTTTATTTATCCAAATGTATGGGAAAAAATCGTAAAAACAAAATTTTTGTGATTTTTAAAATAATATTGTATTCTAAAAACGTTTTGTTTTTTTAACAGATTTTATTTACCAAGAATAACTTAATGGTGGTTTGGAATATGTAAAGCATGGTCTGAAGAAAAAGCAAATTAAATGACAAGAAACATAATAACTGAATTTGGCAGAGCCAGATATTACTGTTGCAACAACAAAGCTAAATCGTACAAAAACTTAATTGCATTTCAGACGCGGACAAAAACTTTGCCTTCATGCAAAAACACGCATCAAATTACGGAGCACTAGAATAAGTTTGTTTATTTTGTCTCGGAAAAGGACCGACGTGTAAGGTTCATTATATGCTTGCAGTTATTAGCTCAGGCTAGGTTTGCAGACCGCAACAGCGCTATTAAATTTAAACTCTCATTACCAAAACTACTCGCTTAATGCCAGAAATTGCCGCGTTTGTGTTTCAGTACATCAAATTGGATGTAATATATACATACAACTGCACGTTCAATAACCATTTGAATAGTCACAACCGAAATCGTAATCGTTGCGTACCGTTAATTTTAATTATTACTGCGCGTACGTTAAACTGCTACACATATTTTAAAAGTCAACGAATAATGTTATAAATAGGTAGCTAATTTTCATATTATTGGAAATGAAAAAGAATACCTCATTAAATAGATCTAAATTGCACAGCTGAAAAATTAAATAAATCTAAAATGTACATACAACCGACTATCATAAAAAAAAAAATTAAACAACTATTAATAACTTATTATTAAAGATTAAAGTTATTAGAAAATCGATACTGATGATAAACTTTCAGGTAAAAATTGATTAATTCTAATAACTTAAATATGAGGGCAATTTTTTAAGTAAGATTCGATAGGCTGTAGATATGTAAAATTTTGTGCAGCTGTCGAAACGCGCATGCGCTCCGTCTCTTGGCAGGCCTTACACAAATGCAGACGCCATTTACGTACTATGTATGTAAAAGGCATAGCGTCACTATGTACGCTATAAAAAACCTGATGTGAACCCCAGGTGACTTGTACGTCTATTCAATTACAAATAAACACATGTTTGTTTTTTTTTTAAATGAAAAGTACATAAAATTCTATATCATTTATAGAAGTAACTTCTGATATTTTTCCATATTTTTTTATTGTTATTATTGAATTATTATTTATTGTAAAATTTTTGTTACAATCAGAGGTTAGTAATTATTAATAAATCAATATTTTTAAATAAAAAAAGGAGATGAAATCGGATTTTAACCGATGTGCCTTCCCCTTTTAAGATCCAAATATTTTATTAATTAAACTTTTATTTGGCTATAACTCTAGAAGCAATGAAAATAAGTACCACACTTATGATATATTGTTGAAAAGCTCTCAATAAGAGCTTATTACTACAGTTATAAAAAGTCCAAAATCCAATTTTTTTGGATTTTGGGCTTTTTCGGACACTTTTGGTCTAGTCGATTGCAATCAAAAGAGGAGGTCCACAAGTAGATCTTACAACAGTCCTAAATCCAAAATTTCAAAATCCTACGCTCTTCGGTTTTGAGTACGTAGATATATACATATGTACGTCCGCACAGACGTCGCTACGAAATTTGTAAAAATGGATTCAGAGATGGTCAAAATGGATATTTCCGTTGAAATCTGGACACCGAAATTTTTCACGATGGCAATAGTTCCTTTATTTTATACAAGGAAGTAAAAATATAAAAATCGTAAATATTTGTTAAAACTGTTATTTAATTAGTTTTTCGAAACAGTAATTAATATTTTGTTCGATTTTCTTTTTTTTATTTATAAAATAATTCTAAATCTTTATAATTTCAGAAGTACTTAGTCCAATTCTTTTTTTTTAGTGTTTTTTTAAAAAATAAATGTTTGGCTGGTTTCATGGTGTTCTCTATTGCTTTCTGTTCAGCGCTAATTTTTTAATTCAAAATAATTACTACACCCTACCTCCTTAGCTATCCGTTTATAAATTCCAAACTTTTTACAGTGCTTCTCCTTTATTAGCAAGCTTACAAACTTGAATAACTTAAAACATTACCCATCAAACTATTTTTTCTCTTTAGAAGTATCTCACACAAACGTCAATGCTCTCAAATTGTTAAAGTCCTTAATCTTAAATTTTATTGACCAAAATAATTTTCAAAAAACACAAACAAAACTCAAAAGTTTTTTCTGGTTTTTTTACTGTCCGTGTTTGACTGCCATAATGACCTACAACCCAAACAAGCATTGTAGATAATTTCTTAATTTACGTTTGATAAAGTCCATTAAGACTTCTTCATTTCATATTTTATTACCTATTTAAGTTTCCAGTAACCTCTACTAAAATTACACTTTAAAGGCCAACTTCGACAATAAAACTTTACTTAATTTTATCCTCTTAGTTAAGACAAATTTTCCTTTTTGTTTCATACGAGTATGTGTAAAAAAATTACTAAGTAATAAAATAACAAAATAAATAAAGCATGAGTTACAGGTTGTAGTAGTAATTTTTAATATAATTTAACTAAATAATTACAATTGTGATTTAATGAATAACTCTTCATTATAATGAAAAGAAAGTTTCATTACAATTATGTAAAATGATTTTACAACCTCTATTATACAGTTTATTTTTCAGAAATATTTGGATAAGAAAAGTGTGGATAATTTATAGTAGAGTTAAGTGTAAAGTTTTCATATCTTGATCTGCAGTTTAATAAAATTACAGTTACTGTAATCACAGCTTCTGTGTGTTATTTAAAATAAAACAAGAGCGCTATTATTTGGATGAATTAAATTTAAACATTAATTAAAATTTATGAACATTTTTTTTAATTAAGAAGTTGTGATTATTTTTCTTTACTATCAACGAGACTTTTTATTATTCTTTTCTTCTTCGATATAACCGAGAATTGGGTATGTTCCGGTTCATAATCTCATACTCGTTCTTTCAATACTTCTCCGACCTAAATGCCGGTACTCCCATCGTTCTTCGAAGTATCCGTTCGTTCCACAAACACGCGCATCACTTGAGTTCACCTTTCTTCATAACAGGATCCCCTATCAAATATAGGTGTTATTTCAAGATCCGTTCGTGTATGTTCATTAATAAATCCTTCGTAACACCTCTGATGGTTTTGATAAATCTCTTTTCGGTCATCTATACGTTTGAGATCTTCCTTTCTATGCGTCCAATTTTTCGAGCCATATAGTAAAGTAGGTATTGCCATGAATTTATAAGATTTAATCGGTCTCGGTAACTGTTTTACCTTTATATGTTCATCTTATACTGCCACATATTCGCTAATATAAATATCGGATTAATTACATTTTTTTCTATTCTCTGTATAAGATAAATTGTAGTACAAGTACTATAAATGTTGAAACTTGCTCAACGGTTACTATTCTTATGACAAATTAGTTCTTAATTATTTTTTTATCATTAGTTTCATTAATAAATGTAGAAGTAATCGAGTTTTTCTCTCGGTATTTTTTTATTTTAACTGAATAAATAATTAAAAGTAATACTGAAATGCACTTTCTATTCTGTTCTCCTTTTTTTTAATATCTTACTTGTACGTAAATTGAAAAGCAGAAGGGAAAAGAAACAGATCGTGAGGGGAAATTGTAATAGACGGTGTATATTGATGCGCTCCCATCGGTTGTGATGGATAGAGTGACAGGTACACACTGTAGTTTATATACCACAAACACAAGGAAAAGTTTATATTGTTGATGCGACAGCGTTCGGTGGGAGGGGAGAAGTGTTGTAACTACGCAAAATGCAAAATAAGCAGTAAAGGAAGTATAAGAAGAGATAGGGGAGATGGAAAAGGAAGGTTACTCTGTTACCCGAATTTGCCGTTTGTCTTGTTCTAATTTGAAATTCGAATCCTCACCCTTCCTTATCGGGACGACTTTGTCTTCTTGCCGAGTGCAAATTGGTACCTACTTAGCATTGTTATCCCGCAGTGCTGTCACCCGACATTCCGCTCGGCTTTCGTCTCCCCATTCAACAGAATCTAATCACGCGGTTCGATGCGACTCAAATACCGACAAAGTGTGACCGGTCCCGAATTACGGTGCTTTTAACTTATCCATAATTGAATTTCAATTTACATCTTTTGACCTCTATACAATACTAACAAACAGAACAGTAAAACGAACAGAAGTAAATTATATGAAAGCAGTTGACCATTAAAATAATATAAAAATAAGCAAACATCAAAGAACATTGAAAAATTAAAACCAGAATGAAACCATTAAAAAAAATACATTTATAGTTTCATTTTATTTTTTCTTTACAGATATTACTATCATAATTCCAGTTGTGGAGTTTCGTAGAAATTTTTTCTGTCAGCTTGAAAGAAAAGTAACACCTCTTTTAAATATTACATATTTAACACGGGAGCAAAATATATACGTAATTTAAATATAAGAAAAATAATTGATTTTTAAGATTTACGAAAAAAATTAACATTTTTTTTCTTGTATGAAAGTAAACTTTGACATAAAGTTAACTCTGTACACATGTTAACAGAACAATAAATAATATGTTAAATAAACTATAATCTTCTGATAATAATATAAGCAAAAATTATAATCAAATTTTAAACATGGATAAAAACTAAAGTAATGTTGTTTTAATTAAACAACAAACAGAATTTAACGGTAAGGACAAGTGAAGGAAAACAGAAAAAGGAAAGAAATACATACATTTGGGTGCTATGGTGGCAGAGGACTGGAAGAGAGCAATGGAAATAAAAGAAGAATAATAATGGCCAAGGAAGCCTTCAGTAAAAAGCGGATATTACTATGCAGTAAAAGTCTGAACTTACAGGGTAGCCAAAAGATATGTGTGGAGATCTTGTTCAATGGCAGTTACTGATGGATGATGAGGAAGAGAGGTTGGATGTAGAATTTTGAGATGTGGAAATGGAGAAGGTGGAGAAATTAAGACAAACAGATAAGATGAGAAGTATGAAACTAATAAACAAAATTAATGAAGAAAGAGCCATCTATATACACAAATACAAAAGAAAAGGAAACCGATTAGGAAATATGAGAAGAAGTGAAATCTTGAAACTGCATTCGTAGAAGGAGAAAGGAAACGAGGAAGCAAAAGGTTTAGTTGTAAAAAAAAACGATGAGGTGAAGTTTGGGAACTATAAGTGGGCGAAAGAGAATTCTTGAGACAGGGATGGACGGAGACAACGGTGGTGTAAGGGATCTGCCCCCAGGCAGAACAACAGATTACGATGATGATGACAAAAACCGTTTCACTGGGCTTATAAGGTAGACGTAACATAAATGATCTCTAGGATAGACTTCTCATTAATGATAATATTTCTGTTTTTCAAAAACGAAGCCAGTATCAGTATTCAAGATACAAAAATGGGCTGTCAGACATTATTTGGCGACTAAAAGTATAAATCATGTTGACCGATATTTATATAATTAAAAGTTGTAATTTATCGTTTTGTTTATGAATGCAATCTGTTAAAAAAAAAGTAGACAACCTTTGTTCTTAAAAAATAACAATATCAACTCTCTATCATATCACATAACCAGAACTGTTTCAAGCAACTCATCCAATAAAGGTGTTCCCACAAAATTATTAAAAATACGATTAAAAAAGATTTTCTTTAAAAAATCAATATTACTATAGTGATAAAATTTTAAATAATACTAATGTTTTTTTTAAAAAACTGTACTTTTTTTCATCTCTCAAAACGTAATTATATATGTACTCAAATAATATTCTTTAAAACATTTCCTAAATCATTCGTTCTCAAGTGGGCGATAACGCCCCCTTGTGGGCGCTGTAGGCCTTGGGGGGGGGGGGGGGTCAAAAGACCCATAGAAAATTGGGGACGTTCAGGCGGTCAAGGTTTTCCTGATGTTACAAAATAAAATTAAATACGTACTACACTAGTACAAAAAATTAAAGGGAAACCTATAATTTAATAATAAAAAATGATTACAAACTACTTGCAACCAAGAGACTGAGAAATAAAAAAAAATAAATAAAGCTCATAAAGCTTAAATACTGTATTTTTTGACAGTATACTTTAGATTTCAAGATCATCAAATTAAACAAAACAAAAATCGGTGAGAAGAAATTTTTTTAAATTTGAAAGTTTTTCTTCGTGTTTGTTCGAGTGCATGGGGAAACAAAAGTTTTTCAATAAACTGCATTAAAATCCTTTAAAAGCTTAAGACTTTAGCTTTAGTTTCTTTTTTTGTATGTCCCGCTACGATTTTGCTGAACCGAGATATTCCACTTAAAAGAGAAAATGCTACTTTTGTCTTAAATGCTGTATATCTCCCGATCTAAGCAACGTATCGATATAAATAAATATGGAAATTAAAGGGCTTTGATCTAGCTGATCTAGCTTTAATGACAGATAGTAAGTCTTTTATAACGTTACAGTTTTTGACTTCTGTTCATTTTATGTCAAGGTACTGAAATCTTTAAAGACTGAGACTGCAACATGTATCACTCGCTCACAGCTTAACCCAGGATCATGTAATAGTCTCAATCATTAAAGATTTCAATATCTCAGTACAAAATGAACAATATCCGAAAACTGTAACGCTACATTAAAGACCTCATAATTTGTCATTAAAGCTAGATCAAAACCCTTTAATCTCCATATTTATTTCAATCAATAAGTTTATAAATTTTGGGGGGTGATAGAAAGTTTTTGATTTTTAATATGGTCGGTCTGGGAAAAGCTTGAGGAATCAATGTTCTAAATTGTGAATTACTTTGTAATTTTTTTTGTTAAATTTCGTATCTTCATGTAGGTCGACCTTTTTTAGCCTCCGAGACCACCGTTAGATATTGCTTCAGAGAATAGGATGACATGGCAATTTTGTAGCGCGTAAAAAATACTATGCTTGATCAGAATTCGAACCCAGTACTTACGGATGAACGGCTGAGACGCTATCACTCGCGCCACGGAGGCCGACCCGATCTTAACATTTATCTTGATCTTAACATTATTTCATGTACACTTTAATTAATTAATATGGACCTTAATGACGTTACAAGAACAAGAGACGCAGAAGTCTAAGGTAAGGAATTAAGTAAGCTGTGGTAGGTATCTAAAGACTTCCGGAATATCATTTGAATTAAAAAATAGAATAACTTTGAAATTATCATTATTTCTCTAACTCAGATATTATTACACACGCACACGTGCGCGCGCACACAGAAAAAACGTTTTAGCAGAGTATAGCAATTCTTAAACAACTATTGAACAGTTACACATAATAAAATGAAATCCAGAAAATATTCCTACCTTGAAATAATCTATATTTGGGTATTGAAAACATAGCTTCACGCGCGCCTCAATGATAAACAACTGAAAAATGTTAGATGAATAATAATATATAATTTTAAAGGGCATCATATTATTTGAGAAACAAAAAAATTAACGTAAAAAAATTCAAACTACCGAAACCCTAATCAAAATGACAGCCAATTAATATTTTTACATTTAATTTCAAAAGTTACATCCCAAGCAGTGATCTCATACCCAAAAAATGAATCGATTTGAGGTAAAAGGATTCGCTAAATAAAATTTTTAATGTTGAGCATTTATTTAAAAGGTGCTGCAGAACCGCTTTTAAAACTAACTGTAACAACAATTCAATTGCCGCCATTTTGGTTACGGGTTGTTTTTGCTCGAAATTTTTTACGTCAATTTTATTATCAATACACTATAAACTGATGTGTTACAACCTTACCTTTACGATTAAAAAATTGTTTAGTTGCTCATCTCTCGGTACATGGTTACATAGCGGTTCCATGCGGAATAATTATCAAAGGATTTTAAAAACTTTTTTAAAAAAACTTGCTTTATACTTTTTAGGCATACTTTAATCAAACTATTTTCACAGCCGTTTTACAGACTTTGAAAGTTTTTACGCCCGCACTCTTAATCTCCATCGTTAATTTACTCCGTACGAGGGGATGTTTGCAAAAGTAATGATGTAATATTGCATTGTCACCAACCTTAGTAACTGTGCAAAATTTCATCAATCGGCGATGCCAGGAAGTGTGTTAAATTAAGGATGCAAAATTTGAGGACAAACATGAAAAAAACATTGTGAATTAAAGAAAAGCAAGTAAAAATAAATTGTTTGAAGGAAGGAAAAACTGTTAAATTTAATTTTTTTAACTTAAACTTTTGAAAAGTTATTTAAGGGTTGCCATATTTTATAAAACTTTGTACTCCAGAGACAATCTGGTATTGTTCTCTATAAAATGTTGTATAAAAACTAATTTAATATATAAAATATATATATATATATATAAATAATATATATCCTAGTGAAGGCAGTTACTTTCATACGTATTTGAATACTAGTTCGCGGATACCGTTGTTCTTTGGTGGTCGGGGTTTCAATTAACCACACATCTCAGGAATGGTCGACTGAGACCGTACAAGACTACACTTCATTTACATTCATACATATCATCCTCATTTGTCCTCTGAAGTAATAACTTACGGTGATTCAGAGACTAAACAGTAAAGAAATAAGAAATAAATATAATACGTAATTAATAAATTTATAAATATAATATATTATGTTAATTATTACATTTTTAAACTGAAGTGTTTAAAGCGGTATCCCGTAATTTAACCATGAGAATTCTTTACCTTTCTGGATTTCTTATTGTCAAATTTATGCTTAATATTTAATTTAGTTTTATTAACCGAATTCAAAAAAGGAGGTTATGTATTCTACCCGTATATTTTTTTATTTATGTTTGTTCCCGCATAATTTTTTCCCGGTTAATCCGATTGAAATAAATTTTGTTGCAATCGACTCAGCTGTTTTTCATGGTGGTAGCATAAAGTGAAACTTTTTTTAGACACAAAAAATTGGTCTGAAAATTGAAAATCTAGTTTTAAACCTTTCAGATCCGATATATATTATATATAATACTAATATGACCGCCTAGGCACCTGGACCCTCGGGGCTCAAGTCAACCACGCGAATCCCGGAGCCACATCAGGGGCTTCTTGGAGCCTCCCAGGGTCAAGGGGCCTAATCCATTTAAAAAATATCAAACACCAATTTAATTCAAATGTAAAATTTTTTTAAATAGAAAAATTATTATTGTGATATTAATTATGAATTATTATCAAATACTAATTTTTTTTTAATGTCCCATGTTTTTACATCCTATTCAATCATTTCAAATAATTTGCATTAACGCCTGCTGAATTATGAATTACTTTGTAGTTATTTTTTATTATTTTATATTATCATCATATATTTACCTTAACATTATTTCCTGTGTTTATATTTTAAAAAGTTAATATGAATTTCTATCATCTTTTTTTTAGTTTTAACACCTCGATCCATGTAGGCAAATTCTGAACAGTTCCTTTCTTTATCTTTGGAGTAGTATATCTACCCATTCCTGACTTGATTTAGAAATAAATAAAAATATTTAAATAAATTAAGATAAACCTTTTTGCTCAGCTTTTTATTGTATCAGTAAATTTTATCTCAGTTTACTGTAAATTTATTTTATATATAATATTATATTATATTTATTTTGAATAATATTAATAATTAAAAGCATTTATTTTAAAAGTTATGTTTATAAATGCAATTATTATTTATATAAGTGTAATTTTATTATTTTATTTAAATATTTTTTGAGTTTAGTGGTTTCTGTTCTTGAAAAAGATACAAATTAACATTATTGTGAGGGATACGTCCAGACCTTCCTGTTACACTTGGTATCTACATTAATTTGACAGGCAGGCCCCTACGTGCGAGTTCCTGCTTGTGTTAAAGTGTTATTGTATTTCACCATATACCAATATAAGTAATGTAAGATACTCGCCCGTCTCGCGAGCCTGTAGTACTTTAGTGTAATTTTAACTTAGGATTTTGCACAGTGTAATGTGTTGATCCACGTGTGTAAGAAGGGCGAGGCGCGAACTTAGTTTGTTTATAAAGTCACGCAGAGCGTCTTCGTACCTTTTTTCCTTTTCTTCCCTACCGAAGTGCTCACTTAAAATGATTAATGTACGGTTACTTAAAACCTCACCCATCTATGCGAGCTTATTATATCGGTGTATACATGAAAACGTGATTGATCTACCTACAACAGAAAGATGAGTTAACAGGAAGCTATATGTGCACTTCGTAAAAAGACAATATTTAGAAAACGTGAAAAATCCCCAAGTCTTCGTAAGTCGACTTGTTTGTGTTATTTTTTTCTGGCATAATAACACGATCAGAACGGAGGTACCCTCTGTAAAATCAACTTAAAATTCATTCCAAAGACAAAAGCAGTTTTACGTGTGACATCTGTATATACTATTACAGAAATGAGAATTTATTAATAACGTTTCTATCGCAATAAAATTAATATCTTTACTCCTTTTTATTGTTGTGAAATATTCAATTATTTTAATTCGATGAGTTATATAAGAAAACTAGTAATTTATCAATCCTATACGTTTCTTTCTTAACCTAAATCAGAATTAGTATTAACATACGAATTACTATCCGGCCCGTCTAGCCAGAACCTAGACCCTCAGGGTCCTGGTCGACACAGGCGAACCCCGAAGCCAACCCAGGGGCTCCTCGAGACCTCCCGGGGACAAGTTCAGCAACGCAGAGCTCGCTTCGGATGTCTTTCCCGTCTACCCAGAGTGCTCCGTCTCCTAGACTCCCTATCCTTATGATTGTGAGAATTGTACTGATAAATAACAACTAAAGTATTCAGGCTTTATAGAAACCTGAAAAATAAAATTAATTAAAAAAAGATAGAATAATAATAGCTATGGTAAATAAGGTACACACACCTTTCACGACGAAAAATGCACAACTTATTTCTTTGGCATGGAGGCAGAAATATAATGAAGCAAAAGGATTAATTTTTTTTCAATTAGTGGGGGTGAAGTTGTAAATTCATTACCCCTTCGGATAATGAATATTTTTAATATTTTAACCTTCTAGTAGTACCACTTATGTCCACGATATATCATAAATGGTACTTATTTTCATTGGTTCCAGAGTTATAGCCAGACCCACCGGATTGGTCTAGTGGTGAAGGCGTCTTCCCAAATCAGCTGATTTGGAAGCCGAGAGTTCCAGTGTACAAGTTCTAGTAAAGCCAGTTATTTTTACACGGATTTGAATACTAGATCATGGATACCGGTGTTCTTTGGTGGTGGTTGGGTTTCAATTAACAACCACACATCTCAGGAATAGTCGAACTGAGAAAGTACAAGACTGCACTTCATTTACACTCATACATATCATCCTCATTCATCCTCTGAAGTATTATCTAAACGGTAGTTACCGGAGGATAAACAGGAAAAAGGGAGAGAGTTATAGCCAAATAAAATTTTAATTAATTAAATATTTGGATCTTATAAAGGGAAGGCACAAAGATTCGAATCACAGCCTTAATCTCCTTTTTATAATTTTTTTAAAAAATATATTCATTTATTAATAAATATTAACCTCCGACTGTAAAAAAAATTACGATAAATAATAATTCAATAATAACAATAAAAAAATATATGAAAAAGTTATTAATGAAATAAACTTTTATGTACGTTTCATTTAAAAAAAATGTGTGTATGTAATTTAATAGACGTAAAAGGAATGAGTTGTGGTATCCACATCAGATTTATCCCAAACAAAAATTCTCTTCGTTTTTAATAATAGTATAGAAATAGATACAGCATCGTTGGGATAAAAGGAATTTTATAATTATATAAACTAGTTCTACATGATGAATCACATTACATGGTCTCGATATCGGTTCTTTTTTTAAAAAAATAATTAACATTAATTTATGTTTTTTAGTTCTAAAAATATATATTTTGACATTTTTTTAAATTAAGATGTATTAATCTGTAAACATTTAAGAACGTTATTGATGTAATAAAAAGATTACCTAATCGATAGCATTAAGTTTTGTAACTTGAAAAATTTTCCATTATTTCACCTTATTATTACTTCCAAAAGATTTTTTTCTCTTAAGAATAAGAAATATAAAACTGATAGATATTTATAAAAATCAAAAAGTTATATAGCGAGAGATGAATAATTTTACCATCGAATGTTAAAAAAACAATTCGTGTGTAAATTTGTTCGTATTATTTGATTTAATTATATAACACGACTGAATTCTGAATCATATTTACTTTTACCGTGATCAAACGTATGCCTGTTTTACGAATGTACTGAATTGAAGCCGTTATTAATATTTTAACATTATATTAAAATTAGAAATTTGTAATAACGTTTAACTCTGCAACAACAAAGTTATTTAAAAGAGAACGAGTTGGCGATGCGTAAAATTTATTAAAATCAATCTACAGAAAGAGCAAGAGGGAATGAGAGAGAAAAAGAGAACGCGTATTATGCGGGATGGGATGGTCTACCGGATGATCAACGAATTCATATTTCCAGGGGTATAGTGATTGCTCAGGCAGCCGGTCATCAATAGCGGTCGGTCGTCTTTTACCTCCTGCCACCGTCTCGCTCACACAATCATAGAACCGGGTTCTTTCGATCTCGTCTTTGTTGTTTTACACACGTTTGAAAGCATTGTTCAAAGAGAACTTTTTCGGACGCAAAATTCCATTTCCGCGAGTATGCATAACTTTTAGTATCAAAGCGGCCGCAGTCGACAGATCCGTTGGCTTGTTAACATCGTGTTTCACAACTCCCCGATCCGTTTTGAATTCCCCAGCTTTTATTGTTCTGCTCCACTTTTGACTAAAAAACACGTGTTTTGTATCGTAACAGACAAAGGAGCATGTTCGCTAACACGTTGTTTCTATGTAGCAATAAATAATAGAACAATGCTACCGGCATGAACACCCCGTCCGTGAGAACATACATTAATGCATCTAAAAACAATGTCCTCCTGTTCGGTATTAGAAATCTCATCGTGTTTCCTCGTACTGTTCTTGAAATATCATTTCATTTCATCACCTCAAACAATATCGCTACCTATCGCCTGTAAGAATTTCACAACTCTTGTTTTACTAATGAATAAACAAAAAACTTAGAAAAGAAAACAATTAAAATGTAATTTATACTGACAGGTTTAATCTGTCGTTAAAGCTACCCAAATAAAATGTTAAAATACAAATAATATGTTTTTCTGCTGTTTTCTTGGTCTAATAACTTTCATAATACACTTTTTTTTTGCAATAGAATCTTAAATTCTAGATATAAAATAAAAAAGAAAACGACACATTTTAACATTTATTTTTATAATATTTACTTTTTTGTGATAAAAATTCAACTGACAGTTTTTATATTACAAAAAATAGAAATATATTACTACATTAAAAATACACTAACTTACAATTTGAAACAAAGAACAAGCTTCGATTCAAAGCATAATAACTTTTTCTCAATATAATAAACATTCAGTTCAATTTCAAAGAACTCTCTTTTTTTGGTCACCCAAACATTTTTCTACTTGTTTTTGTTGAATTTCTACATTTAGGCTAACAGTTCTCGGTAATCCCCCCTCAATATTTACTCTCCTCTTATAGAATATTATGTTATTTTACATACCTAATTTATTCTAACAAAACTAACAGCCAATGGCAAGTTACTGAAAAGCTGAAATATAAATTTTATAGCGAGATAAAATGCCAACCCTGACTGGGATTTAAACTCAGAACTTTCTTCATGAAAAGCAGAATTGCTGACGTTAAAAAGTAATTTTAAAGTAAATATTTTTTGCGTACTCCTTTCCTAATATTAAATTAATAAAATACATAAAATTTAAAAAAATCCTAATCAAGTCCTGCCATTTTTCACGTTTTCAAAATTCTGATATCATGTTTTGACGAATAAGCATTCAAGGTTCTATTACAAAATAATTTACATAAAAACTGCATACATTAAAATAAAATATAAAAAAGTGTAAAATTCTATTAAGTGCTTGTAGAGGTGTCCCGCTGCCAGTGACTGGACAGGGAATCCCTTAGTCTTCCGATTGGACTTCGATGAGGGGGGCAAAGTAAGTCCATTGTCCCGATGGGGGATTCCTTTGGAGTTCCTCATTTGAGGGTGGCGTCAAGACTTGAGTCCTGGTGGGGGGATCTCTACGAGTTCCCCTCATTAGAGGAATGGCGACTAAATTCCTAGTCCCCGCTGTCTGGGGGAATGTCAGTTCTCGGCTAGGCAGGTTGAGGTGATGACACCCTCCGGAGCTCTGTTTATGCTAAGTTTCGGGTCCGGCTCCAGGGGGGAAGATAAAAACTGATGAACTCAAAAAAAAGTGCTTGTAGAAAACCCGCCATCATCTAGTTAATGTGAGCTCATAGTTCTGCTTCATATTCCTTTTTGATAGAGCGGAAAATAGACATCGCTAACACCGATCTACCAACTGAAATGTAGACACATCCAGTAAATAGATTCGCTTTTCTTTTTGCAAAAATGGTTCCTATTTTTGGTTTCCGAAAATAATAATAGGTCAAAAGACAATGTTTTTTAATATACAAAATAAACTTACGATAAAAATTTTTCATAATTTCTAATTTAAGACCAACATTTTTAGATGCGTAATTAAAAAACACTTCAACAGTATTTAAATGGAAAATTCTACTTTTTCAAAGATTATTAAAACAGAAGAGATAATGTTTTATAATTTTTTTCAAAATAATATGGACTGCAGTTGATTTTTAAAACTTCTAATCTTTAAAAGCATTGAGTCATGAATATAAAATTCAAATTCTTACTACGTCAAATTTAATTTTCAACAACTCAAGTTTTTTTTATATGAACTGAGAGAAATACAGAAATTTTTACAAAAAAAATTCTAATCATCCGTTTTTTCTACTAAAAAATTAATCTATTAACATATGCAGAATAAACGAAAAAATAATTACATAGGTGCAAACTTCTTAAGATTGCATTTTAAAACCTAAAACAAAAAGAAAAGAAAAAACACAATAATTCTGTTTCTAATTTATCGATTATTACCGTGTAATGGTTAAAACAAGATTTTCAGCAACTGATAAACATGCAAAAAAACTACATCGCCGAGTTGCAGTAGCATTAGAAGAATACCAATTTCATTAAAGTATATAATATAAAAGGTCCGCAAAGCTATTTGACAACATTTAATGTGATGTTTGTCTGTACAAGCTTTTAACTTTAATGGTTTTTTTCTCTGTCTATTAAAGCACCCTCAGATTCGCAGCAGCCGGTATCCATCTACGGGTACTTTTGTAGATGCGCACTTTTTTTACTCTCTCCAGTAAAACAATTTACTTTATGGGTAACGATTAAGTCTTAAAAAAAAGATAACAAGGCACAGAGTTAAATCTGAATTCAAGTAGTCATCGACGGCGTAGAGTTTTTTTCAACATTTAAACTTTATAGTTTTATTTCTTTCTTAATTTTTACGGCCTATTTTATTTGTTTCTACTATAGGCTGTTCTAGTTAATTGAAAAAGTATTCGTGTTAAAAAAAAATATTTCTAACTAATATATAAATTTATACAATAATTTCTCACATAATGATAATGAAATTATGTAATCGGTTCATATTAAAAATTTTTGATAAAAAGAAAACTTTACATTTTTTTTCAGTAGATAATTTATTAGAATAGTAATTAAAATAGTGAAAAAAATTCTTTAAATTAATGTATAAAGATTTATAATTTTTATAAAGATTAGCCTCCGAAATCGTAAGGTATTGGTTCAGAGGATGAATGAAGATGATATGTATGAATGTAAATGAAGTGCAGTCTTGTACAACCTCAAGTCGACCATTCCTCGACCAGAGACTGTACAAGACTATATATACATTCATACATATCATTATTCTCTTAAGTAATACCTTTTGGTGGTTCCGGAGGCTAAATAGAAAAAGAGAGTAGGGCGACCATTCCTGCGATGTGGGGTTAATTGAAACTCAATCATCAAAGAACACCTGTATCCACGATAGTATTCAAATCCGTGTAAAAGTAACTGCTTTTTACAAAGATTTGAACCGCAGTTAATTGATACTTTTTTTGTTTAATCTCCAGGTCCGTATTTAAGCATTATCACTGAGGATGAGGTGGATGCTTTGTAGCGTGTTTGAAAAATGACATGCACGACCGGGATTCGAACCCAGGACCTCCGGGTTAAAGGCCGAGACGCTACCACTCGCGCCACGGAGGCCGGCCGTTAATTAATACTAGATCCAATATAAGCTCCCTCGCCAAACGATAATAGCGCAATATATATATATATATATATATATATAAAAAATATTAATATAACTTATATCAAAAAAATTTAACTAGAAGGAAAACCAGTACATATCACATTCAGTAATTTAAACGACGTGAACAATATAGAGACTACTACTTACCGAGAATTTCTCGGAACGGAATCCAAGGATAGCGGGAGTTTATCTCCCTACTAATCTCAGATCCTGGACAAATGTCCCTTGCTGCTGTGTCTTTCTTTTATCGGGCGGGTCATTATTTATTTAGTGGCGGTTATAGATTTTTGTGTTCTACTTATGGACGGAGTTGATATTTGCGTTGCGGTCCTTTAGACCAATGAAAAATAATTGTCTGGGGCTGATCGTGGGAGATTAGGCGCATATGAGTTTCGTACTCCCGGCGGGATTCCCCTTCAGTTCGCCCCTGAAGTTCTTTCGGTGCTATCGCCTTTCGGCCTAACAGGAATACGCCTTCCGGGTGCCGTAATGTTTGGAGAAAGCAATGCAAAGCAATGCACTCCCCGTTCCGGAGGGAGTCACAAAGTTTCTCTAATGGGAATGAAAAAAAAAGGATAAAAACAATATTGAAAAGATATCTGTAATCATTTAGTTTATACCATAAGTTTCTAATTCAGGCTTCACAATTAGTTCAAACCTATCGCAAGATTGTAAAAGATTACGGGTCGCTTACGTTATTAAGTATGACAAGTTTAGATCAAACATGAATGGATGATTTTTTCGCATAATTATTAGTTTCTGAATCTGAAAATGGTATCATTGAGGAAAAGGATTATTAAAGAGAAAACAGATAATTTTTATTTTGTCAGAAAAGAAAGAAAATTATTTGTGATTTCAAACAGAAAGATATTCAAGCTCGACAAAGGTCAGAAAAACTTCGCAAATGCTGAATAATATTATTTTTTCTTTTACAAGTATGTATATATTTGCTTTGACAGCCAATACTGTCGTCATTCGAGTTCAGAAAAAGTATTTGATAACTTATTAAAAAAAAATAAAAAGATTACTTAATCGAATTTATTTTTTTTTCATTTTTATTATTTTTTAAATACCAATCCATGGTGACTCAAAACTAACTGAAAGTGTAAGGTGAATCAAAAGTTCAACAATAATTTAATCCACTAATCCTTTGGCTACGTAACTAATTTATAATTGGGAAGGCACAAAAATTCTTTAAAAGAGTAAAGAGTTTTTCAAATAAAATCCCTATTAGCATTTTTACCATCATAGACACCTATATCATCAGTAATTTTTCAGTACTTTTTCCCACATAAGACAGGTTTTTTTATTCTTTTTCTTTTTAACCTCCGGGACCACCGTTAGGTATTTACTTTAGAGGATTACATGAAAGACAATTTTTGTAGCGTGTGAAAATGCCATGCTTGACCGGGATTCGAACCCGGGACCTCTGCATGAAAGGCCGAGACACTACCACGGAGGCTGACACACATAAGACTTACATCTAGGCAATGTAACGCTCCGGCCTTCAGTAACTTGTTATAGAGTATCTAAATTTGCTTTAAAATATGTCGATTAGCAATTTTTTATTACTTTATATATATTCTTCATCTTTTTCTATTTAGCCTCTGGAACCACCGTAAGATATTAATTCAGAGGATGAATAAGGACAATGATATGTATGAATGTAAATGATGTGTCGTCTTGTACAGCCTTTGGTAGATCATTCCTGGGATGTGTGATTAATTGAAAATCTGGAGGGGAATAGAACTAATTGACAAGTGAGGGGACTGCAAAAGACCATAGACCCGGTGGGGATACCCCTCCGGGGGGCCCCACATTAGAGACGAGGAAAAGAGAGTACATAGTCCCGGCCGTCCGGGTGGTGCTGCTGGGAACGGCATAGCCGTGTGGCCACTCGGGTGGTTAGAGACAGACACCTCCTCTCTCAGGGCAGAGTTATGCTGGAAAAGCGGATCCGGCCTTGGAAGGGCCGGTTGAGTAGGGGAAAAAAATACCAAAGAACACCAGAGCCACGATCTAGTATTCAAATCTGTAAAAACGTTGAAATCGTATAAAAGTAACCTGTACTAGGATTTGAACCTTAGAACTCTTTGACTTCGAAAAAAAACAGTTGATTTAGGATAACGAGTTTAACCACTATACCAACCTGGTGGGTTCTTTATAGATATTCTTACATTCCGTTGCGGCTTCCGCCGTGCTATATGATTACTTTCGTTTCCCATCGAGGTCAGGGGATATTTATCAGCTTATAACAATTTATCACTTTCAACCGATCTGTTTAAAGTAGAATATACTTCCTGTTGGTAGTCTCTCATCTTACAAACATTCTATCACAAAGACAAATCATGAAGTTATGATGAAAAACCGAGAATATAAATTCAAAGTCAATGGAACCTAGCTCCAAGTCATCAAACACTTCAAACTGTCAGCTGATAAAGTTAGTTTTCATTTCTCCTCGAATAACTATCATGTTTTCTGATTTTCCTTTTGAATTCAAAAATACATAATTTTCTTACATTTATTCTTCATCCAGAGAAGTAAAAAGATCTGCAACATTATTAAGAAGCTTTGTGGCAGTAACAGCAAGGAAGATAGTGTCTCCCGTCTACGCAGTACCCCACTGTGTTCATTAACCTCATGCTTGTGAGAATAATACTGATAAATATAAATTAAAATCTGTTTAATGTATAAAAAATAATTGTAATTTCTTCAGAACAACAGTTTAGTGCGTACAGGATCCAAATCTTTGAGTTATATGAAGAATGCAGGTTTCCAAATAGTTGGCCTCTATCTTAAAAATATTAGTTGTAGCTGGTTACTCGTCCTTCGTACGGGTAAAATTGTATTTTGCCCAACCACACCAAAAATTACGTTGATATCTTCATGTTACCAAGAAATTAAAAAAATAAATAATAAATAAATTTCATTGTTACTTCATTTTAATCCTTTAAACTCAGAATTTCAAAAATCCTTTCTTATCGTGCATTTACATCATAAGAAGAACTTTTATACGAATTTCATCAATATATCTTCAATAATTTTTGCTGGGCGTTGATTATGAAACACTCGTCATGTTGTTTTATATATATATATATATATATATATGTATAGAGAATGAAAGTTCCATCATTATTGTAGAAATTTTAAAGAATATCTGCACGATTCTTATTGACTTTTTCCTATTTTACTGTAATATAGGATTTATTAAACGGGATGTTAACCGGCGAGATACTGAATCAGTTTATCATCAGCTAGAATACTTGTTAGTCTTAAGATTAACATTTCAAATGTATTTATACCTTATTTAGACATGCATTTTTTTTTCTTTCAGTATTAACTTTCAACAATTTATTTAAATATTTACATAAATGGATAATATATGTAACTCCTACATAAATACGCGTGCACATGCTAATAGTCCATCTTCAAGTCCTTTTATTACATATCGCTCTGTTGATTATTATAAAGTGTTTAACTCCATTTTTCGAATTTTAGAAAATGGCACCTATTGTCAATCATTTTATTTTTTTTTTAAATCTTCACATATATATAATCAATATACACAATATTATTATTCAGCAACAACTTTAAAAAGCACACAGATGCATAATAGTTCAACCTGGATTATATGAAATATGTTGGCACTTTTGGAGGAATACTGTGGAGGAGTTAATGTACCGTGGCAAGAAGCCAGTCGCCGATTCCAGCAATTCATCCTCACTTTGAGCGTGATCCCAACCCCATAAGGGAAGACAACCGCCTTGTGACGCTTCCGGTCGCCACACTACCCCCTCCCCGTTCATAGCCCTGATGGGCATCAACGGGAGTCGTCTTTCGCTCTCTTGTTGGGATGCCACCCTTGTAAATGCTTCGGTAGACATTTACATCAGTGATTTTTAAACTCGGCTTTTGCCTTCGCTGTAGGCCTCGTCCGGACATCTTGAATGACCTACATTGTTGTCTTCTAGCTAATAGAGCACGCGGAAGCACGAATCCCGCGTCTAGTTTTACTTTTAGTGAGCCAGTTTCTAGTAAATTTCTTGAAATTCGAGGCAAAATAACAACATACCACCAAAAATGTTGTTCGCAAAAACGAAATTTAGTCATAGTTCCCTTAGTGAACTCTACTTCAGTTCATAACCCTTTCTTTTTCCTGTTTAGCCTCCGGTAACTACCGTTTAGATAATCCTTCAGAGGATGAATGAGGATGATATGTATGAAGTGTAGGAGTGTGAATGAAGTGTAGTCTTGTACATTCTCAGTTCGAACATACCTGAGATGTGTGGTTAATTGAAACCCAACCACCAAAGAACACCGGTATCCACGATCTAGTATTCAAGTCCGTCTAAAAATAGCTGGCTTTACTAGGACTTGAACGCTGGAACTCTTGACTTCCAAATCAGCTGATTTGGTAAGACGCGTTCACCACTAGACCAACCCGGTGGGTTCAGTTCATTCCCCTGACTTTAGGTTAATTTACGGACTCCAGTCTGGTGTACAAGGGAGAGGCGGACAGACCTCACTTTGAGCGTCAGTTGAAGTTTCTAAACTTTGACCAGTAGTATTTGCGCGATGAAAACGCGATTTATAATGTATATTTAATGAGTATCCAGTACCGCCGTTTATCAGTTACAGAGTACATACACATAGACAACTGAACTACGTATTAAATTACTTTCATCGTAGTGTAGTCAAATAGAAATGGAAACAAAAAAAAAATATATTATTAATCTCTTCAAATTCATCTTATAACCGTTACTTTTCATTAAAACGCTAAACGCTGTCATTAAGAGACCGTGTCAGAATCTGAACCGGATCAAAAAAGCTTGATTAAAAGATACTACATTGAACGATTTATAAAATAAGTTAGTTTTTATAAAAAACTATACTACTAAAAAAAAAAAAAAGAAAAAATGTAGGTAAAACTAACATCTACCAAAAAGCTGTTAGTCAGTTAATTAAAGGATCAATACAAATGAATCTAATGATAAAAGGCTTAAATTAATTGGTTACATTCACTAATAACCTCTCTAGATGTTAAATTGATACAAAGTGAGTTTATTTAATGTCTTAGAGCCTAAAAGTTTGATCAAAAGTTTTGAAACTTTAGCTAACAGTTTGTTTGTGAACAGCAGAAACTAAGTTGAATAATTAACATGGACTATACAAAGTTAGCTAGAAGATACATTTTTAACGAATCGTGACTAATAAAAAAATTAATAGAATTGATTTGAAATTTTTACTATGTTATTATACAGGCTATCTCCATTTATTTGCATTATTGTATTAAGCATATTTCGTATAAAGTCTGTTTCACTTCAAAAAGACACTATTTTTCAATAAACTTCCTAATAATAAATTATTCATTTATAGTAATCATGTTGTTTATTTATTATGGACTTGCTTAATTTCCTATAATATTTCTTTAAAAAAAAAAAACAACATAGAATATAAAACACAAAATAAAAAGTACTAATTTTTTAACTAGTTAATTTGTTTTATCCATGTAAAAAAATTCTAATGTGTATTCTAAATAAGTAATCTCTTTTCATTACGCGGGTTTACTGAACAAAAGACTTTTCAGTAATTAGTCTTTTTTTTTTTTAGTAATAAATATTTTAGTACATAAACACTTAAATAAATATAAAAATACTTCGTAATTTTATTTTAATATAAAATTCTTTTTTATAAATATATAAATACTTAGTAATAAATATTTAAAAATAACATAATTATTAATTTTATTCAAAAAGATTAGTAAATCGTCGCAGGTACAGTGTGATATTTGTAAACAAAAACATGATTCACTATTTCCTATTAGCAAGAAAGCAAGAAGTTTTATAAAAAAAATAAGTATATATATATATATATAAAATTTTTTATTGCAAGCAATTACTCAATTTTGAATGAATTAAATACAAGGTTTCAGAATAATTATCTTTCAAACAATAATTATTAAACTTTTTTATCAAATCTGACTTCGTCCGTCACAATAATAGTCTTATTTTATCATCATAAAATTTTATTAATTAGCCAATCAAAACGAACGTTCAATAATACTCCGATAATGAGATAATATATAAGCTTAGTATCTTTATTCCTCTGTGTTCTTTCTCGAGGCTTACACAATTTACTCTGCTTGAGAGTTATTAAAACCCGCAGTGAAGACAGTTTCCTGATAGCTGACTCCATGAGCGTACTTGAGAGCTTGAGTTGCATGTGATCTGAGCCCATCGGTCAAATAATCTATGACACCCTCTCAACAGTAAACAGGACAGTGGTATTCCGGACCATTGCAGTATCTTCGGGAACAAACAGCTGATGAGGCTACCAAGAAAACAGCAACAAATAACCTCCGATTAGAATAAGCGTATAGCCGTGAACACTGCGTGCGAGAGAGATAGAATGACAGGACGGGTGGAACAGTTGGATAGTCATTCTTTTACGAAAACATCTCGTATAGCTCCGTATACTTACATAGTATGCAGTACATTGTCAGGGTTGTTCAGAACAGTTAATAGCGCGGTAAGCCAGCCGTCAACCTATGTGCACAGCAATACGCCGCCTGCTATAACACATGAGAGCGAATTCATGAAGACAGGCCGAGTACGTACTTGGAAGAATAAGTTCTGGGTCCTGAGGCAACCACGGCCTTACAAGGCTTCCGGGAGAACGTCTTTGAGAAACCTTTTATCTCGAACAGAAGAAGAGACCAAGTTATCCTAACTCGGCTGAGGATTGGGCACACAAAGCTAAGCCACGCCCATCTATTTGGCTCTCCTCAGCAGAACTGTGAGGCGTACAAAGTAAAACGGTCGGTAAACCACTTACTTATAAATTGCCCAATATTCGGATCTATTCGACAACAATTAAACCTGGGTTCAAATGCGAAGGCTTTACTCAACCGAAAGAAATACATCAAAAGACTGTTGCGGTTTCTCTGTGATAGTGGGATGAAGAGTTTAATTCAGCGGTTTTGCTTACGTGAGATCCCTTACGGAATACCATGTACGCAGTGAAAATAGTCTAGTGGTGATGTTCCAGTATTTTTATTTATGTTGCAGTTTGTTATGCAATGTTTGGTGTTTATTGTATAATTATTTATGATCGTTTAGTTTTATTTAAATCGCTAATGACTATTATCGTTGATGAGGTTATAAACAAAAGATGGGAAAAAATGAACGCATTAGTATTCTTAACCGTTAAAAAATAGTCATTTTGGGTTAAAAGTAAATAAATGAAACAAATTTAGAAATGTATTTGTACGCTTCACATGAGTATAAATACGAGATAAGTGTTTAACAGTTATTTTCTTTGGTAATTTTTCAATTTTTTCTTGAAGATAGATTCCAGCAAGAAATTACAATGAAATAAATTATTCAAAAACAAATCAAAGCTCAAATAGCATTCACAAATATTTTTTATGGAAAATATATTTTTGATAAATATCATTATGCCTAAAATCAGATAAATGGATTTGGAATAAACTATGAATAAAATTATCTTATATGAATCAAATAAAAAAAAAATAAAAAACGGAAAAAAAACAAAATTTAATGGTACATTTAGTAACTTATGTAGGGTGTGTGTATATGTACGCGCACGACGAACGTGTATAATCCAGAGATAGAAAAATACAAGAAGACGATTTATCGTATGAGGTCAAAGCACGGTCTCCGACAGTGACGGCTAGAGAGAAGTCAAACAAGGATAAGGGCAATCAGTCAAAAAAGAAAAGAAAAAAAAGACGGAATAAGAAGGGAAGGTAAAGGTCGGATAACAACTCGACACTTGTTAGTAATGAGCTGTCGTTGCCAGATGCGTTAGACCCAAGATGTTATGGAAGAGGACTAGGCAAGTTAGTTTCTTTGTGACCGAACGCATTGTTATCATATGTCACCCGCATAATATAAGACAGAATTTGAATATGTTACACGGATAGTCATCGAAAAGAAACTGTGCTCGGTATCTGTTTAGTGAGCTATAAAATAAGGTATAACACACATCACTCTAAACATATCAATTTTTCTCATACAAATAAACAAAAGCTTAAAACAACAAGAACAATGTCATGTTAAAAAAAAGAATATATCATATAAAATCAAGGTACCTAAACTTAAATACTTTTTAGGGGCTTTTAGTATTAGTATTTAAAAAAAAAAAGGATTTATGCGTCTCAATTTATTGGAGGGTATTAAACGACGAAACATATTTTGATATTTTGTAATTTTATTAATGATTAGTGGACCGGCAGTGCTTCGCTATTGCCAGAATGTTAACCACAGTTCAAACATCACTAATCTCATGCTATATAAATCATAAAAAAAGTATAAATAAATAATCTAAAATTTCTTTTACTAAAATTAATGTCGTAGTATATATAGAGAGATTTCGTCTATATCGATTTCATTGTATATATCGATTTCCTCAGACAGTACTTTTAATTTAAATATTACATTATGAAACTAATAACAAGTAAACCCTCCCGAGAAAAATAATAAATTTTAAAATTTTCAGCGAAATCAGTTGGTTTATGAATTATTAGGACACACACTAATCGAAGATTGTCTTTTACTTACACACACACACACACACACATATATATATATATATATATATATATATATATATATATATATATATATATATATATATATATATATATATATATATATATATATCATCCGCAACGAGAAGGCTTTAAAAAGTTAAGGCTTTCTTTCTTTTTCCTGTTTAGCCTCCGGTTATTACCGTTCAGATAATTCTTCAGAGGTTGAATGTGAATGATATGCATGAATGTAAATGAAGTGTAGTCTTGTACAGTCTTAGTTCGACCATTCCTGAGATGTGTGGTTAATTGAAACCCAACCACCAGAAAACACCGGTATCCACGATCTATTATTCAAATCCGTGTAAAGATTTTACACGGATTTTACTAGGATTTGAACGCTGGAACTTTCGACTTCAAATCAACTGATTTGGGAAGACGCGTTCACCACTAAACCAACCCGGTGGGTTGAAGTTAAGGCTTAAAAAAAAACCTATTCATCACCCGACTTTAATAATTCCAAAATCATTTTACCCAATTAATTGAAAATAAAAACTTACATCATTATTCTATCTACATTTAAGGTAAGAATATGTCACGTTAACCAAATAAAACAAATATTAGAAAAATTGTTAATTTACATGACGGAGTAGTAGCGTCTCGACTAATCATCCGGGGTCCCGCGTTCAAATCTCGATCAGGTTTGGCATTTTTCATACGCTAAACAATTCCATTTCTTACATTTCCATATTCCCACATACAAACTTCAAATCTTCAATGGGAATTTAATGAATTAATTGACCAAGAAAAAAAAATTAATTCTTAGTTGCTAGTATTTCCTTGTAAATTACGAAATCGGTGAAATTGTTTAACGCGTGAAATAAAAATTTGACCAACATAGGAAAAGCCTGTTAAAGGAACCTTTCAATAGGTTTATAACTCACTTAGAAGACTGGACTTTAAATCGTATAAAAAAGGCCCCTAGTGAAGGACAACCTTATAATATTAAGTTTAAATGACGGGAATTGTGATTGTTCACCATGTTATTGATCATCATAGGACAAGACAGTTAAAGCAATCTTTCAATAGGTTTGTAGCTCACCTAGACGACTAGAGGACTTTTAATCGTGTAATAAAAGCCCCTAGTGAAGGAAAACCTTACAAAATTAAGACTGAATGATGGTAATTGTGATTGTGAAATAGAATTACAGTTAAAAAATTTTCCAAATAAAAAGAATTAAAATGTTTCCACGATTAGGTTAGGTTAAAGTTAAAAGGATAGCATAGAATAATCATTAAAATGTCTACTTTCTAAGGTTATTAACCATTACATTTTCCACTATTTATTCTAAATTTATAAACTCATTACTGGATAAAATATTATTTAAAAATAACAATAAGTAGGTAGCTAGTAAACTGTGGTGATATTCTAGTCAGTATTATATAATCGCCGTTATTAATCACTGGAGAGAAATTTAAAAATAATTCTATTATTTACGCCTAAATTATAACATGGACCAGTTAAAAATCCACTAAAACATAAACAAATCACCTTTAACGAATTCAAACTTACATAAAAACTAGCAGATTTAGTTATGTTTATTGTAGTATTCCGATCGGCCACAAAACCGCTGAACGGTTTCATTAAATTCCATATTCGTACAATAAGTAATTAATTCTATTATTTTTAACAATCAGGTTATAAAATAAATATTAGAAGTAAAAAAAACAATTTTTAGAAAAAAAAATATAACAAAATTAATTTTTATATCTTAACACAAAATTTAAAGTGGAATATACGTCTGAAACAAGTTACACTTTGCCGGTAAAGAACAGTAAGGATATATCTAAAAAAATTGCAATGAGATTGTAAACCGTACGTTAAGAATCACACAGATATCATTTCTTCCACTCAAAAAACAAAAATTTCTGTAATATAAATAAAACTGTTTTTAACAAAACGATACTGACATTAAAAAAAGTAATACATTACATTTCATTTTCAGATTAAAATCCGTTTATTTATTAGGAATTTTCCTTAAAAAAACATGTTAAATACAAGTAATAAAAAACAGATATACAATAACAGATAATAAAAAATGTTTAAGCGTTCCGTACAATAAGCAAAAAATAAAAATTTGTTACAAAATCTTACTGGGCCAATTTCATTTATATGCAAAACATATCACATTTACAGAAATAATACAATTCTTATGAATATTCGTAGTTTCATAAATGAAATCGGGCCGGTAAGAGTTTTAACAATTTTTTTTTTTTTTTTGCTTATATGGAACGCTTAAACATTGTTTATTATCTATTATTGTATGTCTATTACATATATTTGGCATGTATTTTTTTTTAAAGAAAACTCTAAATTAATAACAGATTTTGATAATTTCATTCGACTTCTGGAAAATTTCGACATATCTTCGCATTTCGCACCCCCCAGACCCCAAAACTACCGTCAGCTCAAAAGTTTATATATATATATATTTATTTATATTTCAGTTTTTGTGGACACGATAACTGCCGTAATTTTTCGCCAATCATTTTCAAATGTTCCCAAAAAAAAACTCGACCCAAAATCTCGGTCGAATTTGTTAACGGCCAAAATCGGATCACGGGGGTGGAAATGGGATGACTTTTTCGAAAAAACAAAATATTGCTATAGGTTTTTTATTAAGCAAACTATCCAATTCGTTTAAAGTTATACGATTCTTTGGATAAGGGCCTAAAACCTACGTAAGTAAAGTTTTTTGTTAACACCAACCATAGGCTCACGGAAAGGAAAAAAACTCCCTTAATAAAAAGAGTATCGCATCGCTTTAAAGTCCTCTACACATTACTTAAAAATTTTGTCTGAAACAAGTTTTGATATGACTAACCCTTACGGCAAGGGATGACCAAACCTTTGCTGGAATTGCAAGATGTGTAACTTTTTTCATATACAATCATTGTGTATTGAGTAAATTTGAAGTTTATCTTAACTTTAAGGTGGGCTTTTTTTCCCTCATTAGCACCAGTGAAATTTTTTTGACAACTTTTTTTTTCATTTAACTATATTTATTTATTAATAATTGTAACCTTCTGATTAAAAAAAAAAAAATACTGTAAATAATAATTCAATAATAACAATAAAAAAAAATCAAAATTTATTAGTGAAATAGAATTTTATGTAATTTTCATTTTAAATCAAAAAAGAAAATGAAGTCGGATTCGAAGCGATGTACCTTTCCCTTGTAAGAGCTAAATATTTCATTAAATAAACCTTTATTTGACTATAACTCTGCAACCAATGAAAAGAAGTAACACTTAATGTAGTTAAGAAAAACTCCGAAATCCAAATGTTTTGGATTTTGGGCTTTTTTGGACATTTTTGGTCAAGTCGATGGCAATCAAAAGGGAAGGTGGACAATCAGATGATACAACAGTCCTAAATCCAAAATTTCAACATTCTACACCTAATCGGTTTTGAGTTATGCGAGATACATACGCACATACGTACGTACAGACGTCACGCCGAAAATAGTCAAATGAACATTTCCGTTGAATTCTGAAAACTGAAATTTTTCGCGATTACATAGTCCCTTTACTTCGTGCAAGGATGTAAAAATCGAGTAACAGTTAATTATTTTAATTGGTTCCAAATTATTTTTCTTGGTAACTGGCCATTTGTTATTGAATTCACTGTTGTAACAAGTCGATTTCGAAGAGCAAATCTCGAAGAGTAGCAGGCTTAATGGTAAACTGACCGGGTTGGTCTAGTGGTTAACTAGTCATCGCAAATGAGCTGATTTCGAAGTTGAGAGTTCTAAGATTCAAATCCTAGCAAAGACAAGAATAACTTTTTTACGGATTTGAACACTAGATAGTGGATACCAGTGTTCTTTGGTGGTTGGGATTCAATTAACCAGACATCTCAGGAATGGTCGACCAGAGACTGTACAAGACTACACTTCATTACTACTGCTGTATTCATACATATCACCCTCATTCACCTCTGAGATGTAATACCTTATGGTGGTTCCGGAGGCTAAACAGACAAAGAAAGAAAGGTTGTTTTATAAATCTACGATTCGTCAGTACACGGAATCAACATAATCTAACGAAAGACAACCTACGTCCGTTTCGCTCCTTACCACGACTAATTAACAGTAATATTTAGATTATTTAAATAATAATTGCCAGCCTCCATGGCGCGAGTGGTAGCGTCTTGGCTTTTCATTCGGAGGTCCCGGTTCGAATCCCTGTCCGGCATGGCATTTTTCACACACGCTACAAATTATTCATCTCATCCTCTGAAGGATGAGACCTATCCTCGGGATACCTAACGGTAATCCCGAGGGTTAAAAAAATAATAATTCAGTAATTACTGTTTAAAGAGTTTTTATTATAATATGTAAAATAATATGTATTTAAAGTACGGAGAATACGTAAAATGACAGATATATTTAATAATTGCTATATATTTATTTTCTTCTCCAACACTGCAGGCGATTAATAAAATTTACCGTAACAAATATACCACTGAAGATGAGATCTTAGCTCGTTTAATGTCAGCGAACAAATTTTGTTTGGATAACAAAAGAAATACAGAATTTAATAATATTTAAAAAAAATCAATACTCAGATTATACAAAATAATCAGTTTTAATACATTGCTCACAAACGTGTTGGTTAAAAATAAGGTTGAAATAAAAATTATTGTTCTTTAAAACCAAAGTATTGAGAAACGTTTCTGATCCGCTTCAGAAAAGCTAAACAAAAGAATAAATTATTATTAAATCCTAGTTATATCTAATAAACCAGATATAACTATGATCAAGTGTGGAAGAATAAGATAGTTTGTACTTGTAATAAGAGAAGAAAATAAAGTTAAATCTATTTTGGGTAAATCTGAGTTTAATAGATCAGTAGAGTTCAATACTAAGGTGATATGATGCAAAAAAGGACCTGGATTACAGTATTAGATTTTGAGATGGCTTAAAGTAGATCTGACTGGTTGACGCTGATATATGAGGCTAGACACCGCCTGTTGTTCACTCGACCGAGAAAACATATGTAAATATTTGTAGTTAAAATTCAGTGTAAAATAAGGACGTGATGGTAATATAAATTACTCCCAGAGGCTAAATTTAATAATCTCTAACACCGAATGACTTTATTATTTTGTCAATACCGATAAGTTAGGTATTTTTAGAAAAACTGGAATGTTTTTTAACTGTTTACAAAGCATTTGTTTCATATTTTCTGTGTTTAATATTTTCTTATTAAAAAATAGTAATTAAACAAATTACCTTACCTTTCCGGTGAAGTAAATCTGAGGTAAAAGACAAAAGAAAGATCGTAAACGTGGCTCGGTAAACAAAATAGAATCTACTTTAGTAACACTGTCCAGAATCCAGTGACAAAAATTTAAACAATCAGGAACACCTCTAAGAAATAAATTTTGTACCTTGTGTACATTAAAAGAATGGAGTTTATCTTTTTGAAGTGTTCGCCATAACTTACTTGTAGTTAAACTAGTAAGGTAAGAAATTCTCCTGGTACTGTTGGTCGGGCTACGTTCAATGTGCTGAAAATTATTTTCCATTCTTCCCCGATTGAATGTTGTTTTGTTCTTGCTGTTCGGCAATACATGAATTTTTTTATTTATCCTATGCCTTGATTGTCTTCGGCCATTTCGACCATGCGACATCTAGCGGCCCAAAAGAGTTCACCCTCATTCTTTGCTGTGGTTCTAACGTCCCGTAATGCTGGACAGGTCGATAGAAGCATGGCTGTCAGAGACCTTGTTGACACAGTGGGCATGTTGCTGATTCGATGACTCCAATTCAATGAAGGTGGCTTTGGAGAGAGTCATGCCCTGTTTTCATTCGAAACTGTGTAACGGCCTCACTCCTTGGAAGATCTACTGGGACTCGTCTCTTTTCGTTAAGTAATGCTCTTTAACTCTAGCCGGCATTTCTGCCCCAACTCTCCCATGATTGATGATTTGATTTTATTTTTTGCCGTCACAAAAGGTATTGGTTTGTCGGGCTATTCCTTTTTGGCACCTTCTTCAGCTAATTGAGAAGCTTTTTCATTGCTCAATAACCCAGTGTGCCGGTATCACTGTAAAATGACTTGTATGCCTTCTAAAATCAGCTTCTCAATCGATTCCTGAAACATATTAACTTGATTTGTGGAAGAGAATGAAGCATCAGAGACGGCAGTTATGACAGCTTGGGAATCAATCAGCATAATGACTTTCTGCGATTTTATCTTCTTTATGGATATATATGAAGAAGTGTTTTGTTTGCGTTTTCGTTTGTTTTTCTTTTTTTAATTTTGTTTGTTCACTTTACTAAAATATTTCATTCTTTTGCTTTGTAATATTAAAATTTTTTTCCTTTAATATAAAATTCAAGTCTGATATTTTGGTATGTTTTGTTTTTAATAAATTTCGACATTTTTACATTTGTATCTAATTTGAACTTTATTCATATTCACAACCAAATTCTCTTCACGTTTAAACATTTTTTCTGTTTATTACCCATTTAACAAAGTTATTTTAAAGAATGTGTTTTTCGACCCAAATCTGTTATTTTACCACAGATTTCTCAAAAACTACTAAAAATAATGTTTTCGGACTTATTTTTTCCATTTTTCAGATCAAATAACTAAATTTACTTCCTACTTTGGGTTTTAAGAATTACAATCTGGCTTAATTTTATCGACGACGTAGAAATCGGGGCGAAATCTTTCGCCAGCCGGCACTGGCTAACGATTCGTTAGCGAAGTTATTTTTATATAGATTTATTCTTTATTTTTTCACGTTAAAACATGTCCTGAATGTTTGTTAACATTATACATGAATCATTCCACAGGAAGGATATCTACAAACTAATCGGCAATGAAATAAAAAATAATAATTTATTAAAATAAAATTAAAATAATTTTTTACTAATCTAAAATTATAAAACTATAACGACTAGTATAAAATTATTAATATTTTTTTAACCTAAAATAGGAAGATCATTTTCTGATAAGAATTTATTATTTATTACTCAACAGGGATAAAAGGTATTTAACTGAAATCAGATATGCGGTTTTCGTGGTTATTTTTCCCATTCGTAACATAATATTTATATTTAATAAACTAACTGCAATAGATAAATGAGAAATAATTTAGAAAGAATGACGTAAGTCATTTATCTTATTATATTTTGTATCTTAGTAAAATAATCTGAGTAATTTATATAAAGTAATTTATAGTATTTTTTATAAAAGTGAGCTAATGTGAATGTTATCCAGTTTACAATGGTAATAAAAAAATGACCTTAAAATAAGACAGCATAAAATTTAATAATTCACGATGAATGACGGGCTGGAATCATACATGTTTCATTAAGCATACTGTAGTAATTCTAAGAGATCATAATAAATTCATATACAGTTTCCTGCTTCTTAAAATTTGGAGCAACATTTATTTAAATGAAAGAAATAATTCATTTCTTTCCAGGAATTAACTTGTTTTATTAATTAATATATCGTTATTAACTCTTAACAAAATTAACAAATTGAATTTCTGGTATTTTAATTTACAGTATTACCGGTCAACCAGTCAATAAAGTGGATACCATGCTGAGTTAATGAATTATAAATCACACGGGCTGGGATTCGTTTCCTGATTCGGTCCGGGGTTTTGCATATTATTTCGTATTCCTAAAGTAAGAGAAAAATACGAGGTACTAATAACAACATCTAAAAAAATATGAACTTTGCTGCATTTAAAAAAAAAAAACTAATAGTAGTTTTTAAATTAATCCTGTTTATCACGTTACTATATTTTTAGAATAGATCTACGCGATTCTTTGCACGAAAAATTAGAAAATTTTAGGAATATTACCTCTATTTTTTAATCAAATAAATAAGAATAAATACGTTTGTACACATGTACATAAGTAAGCTCAGTAAATATCGTTAGTGAGACGATAGACAATTTTTTTTTGCCTTCAGTCATTTGACTGGTTTGATGCAGCTCTCCAAGATTCCCTATCTAGTGCCAATCTTTTCATTTCGGTATACCCCCCCTACATCCAACATCCCTATAAATTTGTTTTACATATTCTAAAGGTAGTCTGCCTGCACAATTTTTTTCATGTACCTGCCCCTTCAATATTAAAGTGACTATTCCAGGATGCCTAAATATGAATAACTTTGTCTCTTCTTTTAACTATATTTTTCCAAATGCTTTTTTCTTCATCGATTTGCCGCAACACCTCTTCATTTATCACTTTATCCACCCATCTGATTTTTGACATTCTCCTATAACACTACATTACAAAAGCTTTTAATCTTTTCTTCTCAGGTACTCCGATCGTCCAAGTTTCACTTCCATATAAAGCTACGTTCCAAATATATACTTTCAAAAATGTTTTCCTGACGTTTAAATTAATTTTTGATGTAAGCAAATTATATTTTGACTGAAAGTTCGTTTCGCTTGTGCTATTCGGCATTTTATATCGAAATTCTTCTACCACCATAATCTTTTCGTATTTTTATATTCAGTGGTCCATCTACATTATTTCTATTACATTTCATTACTTTCGTTTTGTTCTCGTTTACTATCATGCGGTAGTTTTTTCCTAGGTCTTCATCCATGCCATTCATTATTTCTTCTAAATCTTTTCTACTCTCAGCTAAAATTACTATAACATCAGCAAATCGTAGCATCTTTATTGTTTCACCTTGCACTGTTACTCCGGATTTAGATTGTTTTTTTTAACATGATTAACTGAGAATGTAGATAATAACAAGAACAATGTAACAAACTAACAAGTAACAAACATGAAGTAAACAAAAATAATAATATTAGTATCGGTGTTAATAGCAGTTTGTCATCCTGTATTCCCCAGGTCTAACTCGTTTAGACCTGGGGACTCGTTTAGAGACGTTTCAACCATCACACATCCTCACTGTAATCAAACAGATTTAGTGCAAAGTGGTTGAGTTATTTTCTAGCGCCGTTGATATTTATTACTGTACTGTTTCATAACCTCATGAACAGATGGAAGTTCTAAGTATTCGGGAATCTCATCGTTCCATGTGAACCATGGTGCCTCCACAATTGGAGGTCAACTATTACAGTCACACTTACATTATTACACCTGTGTTATAGGTGTGGCTGTGTTACAGGGTAATAGGTGTAACACTTACAGTATTACACCTATTACAGTCACAACTAAAGGTCACACATGGACAGTCATCTACTATCATGGCGAATGTAATGTACTTCGATTTATTCTGATTAACTTTATTCTCCATTTCTTTAGGTATGTATATTCAGATAAGGTCTAACACCGATTGCAGTTCCTTCGAGGCTAGAATATGACCTCTGGTGAACAAATTTTTAACTTTTAACGTAAGTATTTAACATTAAATTTATGTACAGCCCACGGAGCTGATGTGGTTAACTCGTCATAGAAAATCAGTTGTTCTAGCCGCTGATTTTCGAAGTCGAAGGTTCTGAGGTTCGAATTCTAATAAATGATAGTTGCTTTTACACGGATTTGAATAATAGACAACGGATAACAGTGTACTTTGCTGGTTGGGGATCAATTAAAGACACGAGTCAGTAACGGTCGGCCTGAGTCTGTACAAGACTACATCACATTTACATGTCATACATATCATTCTCATTTCATTACATCATTGGAGGGGTTGCTTACTGTTCACTAGTTGGACAGATTGCAATGTACAAATTAGAAAACAAATTTATGTAAATTAATCGACCTCCCGACTATCGATTACTGTTTAGACTGTTGATTAAAGATATTAACACGTACATATGAGATATAATCATATTTTTACGAAAGAACGATTGACAAATACTAACCAGTAGAATAAATTAAGCGGTTGGGAATCGGTTTAGAGCAGCACTCTTCTCAAATTAAATAATGAGATATTAGCGAATAGCAATACAGAACTGTAGTAACGTATGCATACTGCAATACGTGCGGTATGTTCTAATAAATCTGAAGTTTTGACAACACTGTTTTGAATCGTTACTATGACAACATCATGCATCAAAAATCTTAACTAGAATTC
The DNA here is from genome assembly GCF_047948215.1 of Lycorma delicatula. Taxonomy (NCBI): domain Eukaryota; kingdom Metazoa; phylum Arthropoda; class Insecta; order Hemiptera; family Fulgoridae; genus Lycorma; species Lycorma delicatula. Next base: position 46,933,157 of record NC_134459.1, read on the forward strand.
TATACAGAAGAATTGAGAGGAGAGTGGAGGAAGTGTTAGGAAAAGACCAATTTGGTTTCAGGAAAAGTATAGGGACAAGGGAAGCAATTTTAGGCCTCAGATTAATAGTAGAAGGAAGATTAAAGAAAAACAAACCAACATACTTGGCGTTTATAGACCTAGAAAAGGCTTTCGATAACGTAGATTGGAATAAAATGTTCAGCATTTTAAAAAAATTAGGGTTCAAATACAGAGATAGAAGAACAATTGCTAACATGTACAGGAACCAAACAGCAACAATAACAATTGAAGAACATAAGAAAGAAGCCCTAATAAGAAAGGGAGTCCGACAAGGATGTTCCCTATCTCCGTTACTTTTTAATCTTTACATGGAACTAGCAGTTAATGATATTAAAGAACGATTTAGATTCGGAGTAACAGTACAAGGTGAAAAGATAAAGATGCTACGATTTGCTGATGATATAGTAATTCTAGCCGAGAGTAAAAAGGATTTAGAAGAAACAATGAACGGCATAGATGAAGTCCTACGCAAGAACTATCGCGTGAAAATAAACAAGAACAAAACAAAAGTAATGAAATGTAGTAGAAATAACAAAGATGGACCCCTGAATGTGAAAATAGGAGGAGAAAAGATTATGGAGGTAGAAGAATTTTGTTATTTGGGAAGTAAAATTACTAAAGATGGACGAAGCAGGAGCGATATAAAATGCCGAATAGCACAAGCTAAACGAGCCTTCAGTAAGAAATATAATTTGTTTACATCAAAAATGAATTTAAATGTCAGGAAAAGATTTTTGAAAGTGTATGTTTGGAGTGTCGCTTTATATGGAAGTGAAACTTGGACAATCGGAGTATCTGAGAAGAAAAGATTAGAAGCTTTTGAAATGTGGTGCTATAGGAGAATGTTAAAAATCAGATGGGTGGATAAAGTGACAAATGAAGAGGTATTGCGGCAAATAGATGAAGAAAGAAGCATTTGGAAGAATATAGTTAAAAGAAGAGACAGACTTATAGGCCACATACTAAGGCATCCTGGAATAGTCGCTTTAATATTGGAAGGACAGGTAGAAGGGAAAAATTGTGTAGGCAGGCCACGTTTGGAGTATGTAAAACAAATTGTTGGGGATGTAGGATGTAGAGGGTATACTGAAATGAAACGACTAGCACTAGATAGGGAATCTTGGAGAGCTGCATCAAACCAGTCAAATGACTGAAGACAAAAAAAAAAAAAAAAAAAAAAGACAACATCACTCTTAATGCTAAAGAGATTACAATGTCAGATCATTCTCGTATACAGAATTATCGTCCATTTTATTATACAGCTCCTTAATAAAAATAGGTTAATGAAGTATACCCATCGAAAAATATGAATAAATTTTAAAGTTAAAAAGCATACCCCAAGTAGTGGCTTCAAGTAAAAAAAAATTTGAGAGAACATTTTCTAAATTCTATTTTTTATTGCTGAGCAATTATTGAAGAGATATTGTTGATTACTTTTGAAATTAGGTGTGAAAAATATTAAATTACCTCCATTTTGGCTAGACTTTTCCACACAAAAGTTTTGTTTCTAAATCCCTTAAAATGATATCACAATCCTACTACTTCCATTTCAATTTTTTTTTCAAGCGACTCTCCTTCTGGGTTTTCGAGTGATGGTCTCATAATGATTATTTCAATGTAGCAATAGTTAATTATTTTTCATTTTGATATGTTTAACGACTGAAAAGTTATTTAATTTAAAGTTATGCTTAATTAACATTATATTTACTAGTTCGTAATAAACATAACCAAAATATTATATTCTTCATTAAAACAGTTACATATATTTCTTTAAAATTTCTATGCTAAATGCTGACACAGAATGAGAATAATTCTTAAATAATTTATCGAAAACCGAGTTATATTTTAGTTTTATCTAATTCATATTAACTGTAAAATTAACAGAAATGATGATTCTATTACAAAAAAGGAAGTTTCTACTTCTTAACTTTGTAAGTTGTTTTCATTACCCAAATTGTATAATACGGCAGTTAAGTGTTTTGGAATTTTCTTTCTACGATAAATCATCATTATTATAATTTTAAGAAAATATAATAATGAAATATACTTTAGGGAAATTTAAACATTTCACTAAAATTTGCTCTATCATTAGAGTTTTATTGCTAGACAAATATATTTGTTTAACATTTTCTTTAACTGATCAATAAAATAAAAATTATTAACATTTTAACCAATTATTAAACGTATTATAAATTAAAATGAATGAGTTGATATGGATAATAATCAACCCCGATTTTAGAAGAAATTAGGCCACTATTTTTCACCGAAATCAAAATGTACAACGTTAAGTAATATTATGGATCCAGTAAAATATCCCTCGTTTAAAAAGCACACGTTAAGGCAACATTTAACTTTCTCTTAAGACTCATAGACTTCTCTCAGCGTACTTCACTAAAATTATTACCATCGACCGATTCATATGTACAGTCCAGGTAACTATTAACCGAATGTTTTTTTTTTTTTGCTTTTCTTTAACTTACAATGTTTTTTTGATGTTTGTCCTCAAATCTTGCATCCTTAATTTAACATACTTCGTGACATTGCCGATTGATGAAATTCTGCACAGTTACTAAGGTCGGGTGTCAATACAACATTCAACCGTTACTTTTGAAAACACCCCCCCCCCCACCCGCAAGGAAACAAATTAAAGGTACGGGTTTAAAAAATTACAAAATCTGCAAAACGGTTTGCGGGGTTTTTGGGGTCGCAGATTACAAATCCGATAACCGTTTGAACAAAAACTTGGTACAGGAGTTTTTGTGATTTCAAATTTGACAATATTTCGTCACTACTCATATATATATATATAAAGATGATTTTTGGCGAGCAGTATGTTGAGACACAGCTCTTAATGATTCACTCGGGTCCGTACCAAGAAATGGAAATATTTGTTGGAGCAAAATTGATGCTGCTATCAAACAGTAATGTACTCAGAGGTCTTATTAATGGAACAATAGGATTCGGGACTGAAATCATCTGGCCACATTTTTGTAGAGGACAAACTGTACGAGAACGACATACCATCAGTAAGAATAGAGTTTCGCAGAGACGGCTCTCAGGTAATACAGCCAAAAGCCATTCAATTTCCTGCCCTGTAGAGCTACGGAACTGCTGAATGCCAAATGCTGCCGTTAACTATATCATGGGCATCAACCGTCCATAAAATGCAAGACAGCACTGCAGATTATGCAGTTGTTTATCTGGGTTCAAAGCTCTTTGCTGAAGGTCAAGCGTATGTCAGCCTTAGCCGAGTTAGATCTCTCGATGGACTTAGGATCGAAAAATTGGACAACTCCAAATTAACAGGAAGAAAACCTTGCAAAGTTTAGGTAACGGTGGAAACTTTTATTGTGACTGGACGCTAAGTCGACATAACGTTTTAAAACATGACGACTACTGTTGTACATTTTTACATTTTACATCACAACTTACATACGATGAATGAATTTTAGTTTTTTATTTTACAATACAAAGGTACAATAATACAATGGTTTTTTGAGTTGCTGAAGAAGGATTTGGTATCCGAAAGTACTTGAACAAATATAAAAAATTTGTTGGTAAGTGGTTTTTATAAATTATTATTATTGTATAATCATACCAACGGACCATGCTTGATAAAATTATTAAAAACTTCACTATTTTGTTACTTTGTGTAGTAAATATTTGATTGAAAATGTGCTTAATATTTTATTAATAATATAATATTTGAAATTTCAATATATGATGTTTTTTGAAATCCAAATTAACCTACTAATTAAACTCATGCAACGTGTGATAGAATTTTGATTAAAGTATGACTGAAAAGTATAAAGCAAGTTTTTACAAATTTTGAAAAATTTTTGTGATATTTTGAAACGAAGAATTTAACTTATGAATTATCTTAGAAAATTAATAAATTTAATGATGGTTCATTGTATGAAAAATAAAAATCAATAATTTATGGAAATTTGAAGGTTGTATCATTCTTTAATTTTTTATTGAATTAACCTTTTTATACTAACTGCAGTTAAAAGAATGTTTTCATACTTGCTACTTCAATATATAATTACATTAACTTTACATCAGAAGTTCCATTAAACATTATTAAAATTAAAATAAAATGACGAAATAATTACAAAATCAACATTTTTCTCGAACAAAAAACTATTTGAATTTTATAAAAAAAAGAACTAGTGTGGATTAAAAAGAAATTGGTAAGTACACTAAAATTTCAAGCTTGAAATTAAACATCTAAGCCAGTATACGGTCACACACATTAATAAACAAGTATTAAATCTGTTAAAAATTAAAAAGCACGACTGCCAAAAAAAAACAAAAAAAAAATAGGATGTCCGGCCAGTGCATATCTTTATACGATAGTGTAATGTAGAAGTGCGGAACTTCTAATTTCGGACCACTGTCATTACATCTGTCATTACATATATTTATTTATTATATATTTATATAGCCTATAACATTTCCGATAACGGAAAGCATCCAACGCAGGGTCATACATTTAAATCGGTTCAGTAGTTGAGCTGCTAAGGTGGAACATACATACATACATATATTATTACACTTCTTTTTGGACAGTCGTGTAAAAATGATATTAATATAAAATAAAAAAACGAAAAAAAGGGTAAATAATAATGGCTTCTAGGAGACTCTTGAAAAAACAAGCTTTTCGATAACAGTTAACTCGTTTATATCCAATATTTAAAAAAAGAAAAACATATGCAACTATTCTTTGAGAATTAATTTTGAAACTTTTTATTGGATAAAGATTGAATAACCAAATCAAAGTCAAGGAATTTTCTAATAGAAATAAATTAGTAAATTAAAATTCTTCAACCGAAAAACAAATATAAAAGTTACGTAACGAAAAATACTTCAACTATCCTCTCTCTCAAATTCCCTCTTCCCCCATTCATTTTCCATTCTCTATTCTCCTATGTTAACGAAACCAGTTCCTTTTTATCTTGAATACGTATGTAAACGTGCCCGCTTTTTAATGAGTGAATACGACTTTAGTAGGGCTATTTTGTGCGTGTGTATATGTGTGTGTGTGTGTGTGTGTGTCCGCACGTGGTACTCTATTTTGATGGAATGGGGGATAATAGACTGAAATGGAAAGCAGGAGGGTGTAATTGAGGTATATAGTAGGTATAAATGGGAGAGAAGGTGGGGAGGGGAATAGTAATAGAAATGGTAGGAAGTGGATGATGTCCTGGAAACAATAAGAGATGATGGAGTGGCCACTATTATACAGTAGTACCAGACCTGACTGTACTTCTGAATTATGACGAACTAGTCAACAGCCATGAGTGAAACACCCATTCGTACCGAGTATTCTCACTGATTGCTTTTGTCCACTGTAATGTACATACATACATACATATATATACAACACAAAAATTGGTACACTTCTCTGAGAGAAAATGATATAAAAGAGTGAAAACGGAGTTTGTACATTAGTGTGAAGAATAAAAAAAAAAATTACCGAAATAGAAATATTTGTTCGAACAAGTGATGAAAAATTATTACTTAAATTATCAATTTTCTTTACTTGTAATGAAATTCACTAAAAAAAAACACACGAAAAGTCATGTAAATAACTGAATTTTGTTTCACGAATTACACTCATGAAGCGTATTTAAATTGAAAAACCTATCACTATACGTTTATTTAACAATTTTAATATTCATAAAAAATCATATCAGAAACAAATTAATTAAGCAAATTACAAAATCAACACTAAAATTGCTATATTAACAATACAAATTACGATAGGCAAGATATCAGTAATAAATAATGAAAAAAAATCAAGCCACCGTAAATAAATTTAACTACAAGTGGTTTAAAATATTAGGGTCAATCGTAAAACAGAATTTTATTACAAAAAAATCTGATGTGAACACCACATAGCTTCCTTGTACGCCTATTAAATTACATATACACATTTTTTGCTGCACTTGATTTAAACTTATTTCATTTGAAAATGAGATATGATCCTCCAATTCTTTATAAAGTATGGACAGTTACACAATTGCTAAAATATTAGTTTTTTATTTATATCAAATACTTATACAACAGTTAATCAAACAATCTTACCTGAAATATTAGGATAGAATAAAAATCCCTTTATTACTCTTTAAATAATAAATGTAAGTCTTATATCTATCTAATACTATGTTTCTTAAATTATTATGATGTAACAATCAACAAAATGAAAACAAAAACGAAACAGATTACTAAATTTTACAAGGTCTGTAAATAAAATAATGAAACTGGTTCAGAAAAACTTTATTTACATTCAAATTATACATGGACTCTATCACCTTCAAAATAGTTCCCTTGGGAAGCCACGCAATGCTTCAAACGGTTTTTCTACTCTTCATAGCAGTGTTGGAACTCAGATACCAGAATATCCTTTAGATGGTCGGTTACATTTTTTTTAATGCTTTCTACTGTTACAAAATGGTGTCCTTTGAGGTGCTCTTTAAAGTCCAGAACAGGAAAAAGTTGCAGGGACTCAAGTCAGGTGAATAAGGTGGTTGAGGAACTACAGGATTCTTTTTCTTTGCCAAAAACTCATTAATTGAGTGTGCAGTGTGATGAGGTCCATTGTCATGATGCAGCATACAGTTGTCTTTAGTGGCTGGTCTCACGCGGGCAAGTCTTTTCCGCAGTCTTTCAAGAATTTCTTGGTAAACATACTCATTTACAGTCCGTCCTGTAGGCAAAATTTCCTTATAAACAATGCCTTTACTATCAAAGAAACAAATTACCATGGTTTTGATTTTTGATTTGCTCATTTTTGCTTTTTTGGGACGTGATGAGTTTGAAGTGTGCGACTTCAAAATGTTCTGAACAATTAATTAGACTTCATTATTACTAATAATAATTTATACAGAACTGATATAAATTTCCGGAATTTACGAAGTGTGTTCAAAAAGTAATGAGAATTTTGAAATTTCACTGGATGTATTAGTCAGATTCTCTGCATTTTTTCACTGTTGTATTAGTAAACACGTCTGAAAAGTATCTGTAAATTTTTAGCCATACTGGATGTTTAGTCTGTTGTAAGCTGTCAAAAGGATAACACATGTTTTGGTACAATCAAAGATTTTTTATTTTTATAGATAATTGATCAGAAAATTTGTGTTAAATTTTGCTATTAGAATGGATTAAAATGTAGCAATGTTTTAAAAATATTAAATATTACTTTTGGTGAGTCTGCTCTGGCGTTTTGTTTTTGGGTTGTACTCAAATATCCAAGATTCATTCCCAATAATAACATTTTTCAGACAATCAGATCAGTTTCAATTCGCCGTAGAAGATGGCGGCACACTCCTACCTCTTGTTTTTCTGTTAAACAGTGAGGTATTTTGGAACCAATTTTGCACAAGTTTTTTCATGTCCAATTCGTTTGTCAAAATTTTATGGACTGTGGTACGTTTCAAATTCAATTGTTCTGCGATCATTCTGACAGTTAATCGGCATTCTTACCGTATCAAGTCTCAGATTTGTTCAACATTAACGTCACGTTTTGACTTCAACAGTCTTCCACAGTGTGGATCGTCCGCAACTGATTCCCGGCCATCTGAAAATGCTTTAAACTACCTAAACACTTGAGCTCCTGACAGAGCGTCATCTCCATACACCCGTTTCAATTTTGACAAATATTTCAGTAGCATTCTTTCCGAGTTTAACACAAAACTTGTTTGCACAATGTTGCTCATAATTAGTATCAATCATTTTTGTAACGCACACCAAAATCTCGTTTCACGTAAAGTTTGTTTTCGTCTTACGTGGCAAAAATAGACTACAAATATTAATACCTAATATGGATCAGCTGTTCATAAAACCATATGTTTACTAATAACTTTACAGTGTTCCCACTTTGGATACCAAAAAAAAGTAGTCTCATACTATTTACAGACCTCGAATAGCGGTATTTATTATCAGGTAGACTAAAAGAAATGTATAAATAAAAAAAAAATGTATTTATACAGAAGAAATGCAGAATCAAGTAAGTGATACCTACTCACGCATATCATATTTCATCATCATTATATACAGTATACATATATACATTTTAATTCAATGAAAATAAAAACAAAACTGGAAAAGGGTACTAAATTTTTAATTCCTTGTACGAAGTAAAAGAAGTATTGTGATCGCAAAAAATCGCGAGGTACATACGTAGGTATGTATCTCGCATAACTAAAAAACGATTAGCCGTAGGATGTTGAAATTTTGGATTCAGGACTTTTGTCACATCTAGTTGTGCACCACCCCTTTCAATTGCAATTGCCTGAACCAAATGTGTCCAAAAAATCCCAAAATCAAAAAAAAATTTTATTTTGGATTTTTTCTTAAGTGCAGTAGTAAGCCCCCATTGAGAGCCTTTCAACTATATATCATAAGTGGTACTTATTTTCATTGGTTCCAGAGTTATAGCCAAATGAAATATTAATTAATGAAATCTTTGAATCGTACAAGGGAAAGAGGTACATCGGTTAGAATCAGACTTAAATCTGCTACTTTTTAACTTTTTTTTTTTAAATGTAAATATTGATTTATTTAACCTCCAATTGTATTAAAAGTTATGATAAATAATAAGTCAATAATAAAAATTAAAAAAAATATCAGAAGTTATTAATGAAATAAAATTTGATATACTGTTCATTTTGAAAAAAATGTGTATATGTAATTTAATAGGCGTACAAGGAAGTCATTTGGTGTCCACATCAGGTTTTTAGTTTACATTTTTAAACGTTTTTACTGGATTTTAAATGACTATGGTGTAGGGTTTTTGTCTGTATATTTATTCTGAATTTATAAGACTTGTTACTACAGTTTATGAATTTTCAATAGGTCTCATATCTCGCTACAAGGGAAAGGCATGGGCTTCGGGACACAAATTTGAATCATATCGCGTGTGTGAATAGTACACTGTTTACGTGTGTTCATCACAAAATTACTAACACGCAATATTCAGTTTACTCAATGAAAATGGCTCTAAAAATTTCCTTAGCATTTTATGTTAGTTTATATATTAATTTTGTTTCACGTTCCACAAGTAAATCCGTGGTGTAAGTGAGAACGTATGGGATTCATAACCATGCAGACAACGGTTCGAATCCGACTTAATATTTACATATATATTTAACTAGTTTTTTTTGTTTTTTTTTTTTTTTTAATTTAAATATATTGATTTATTAATAAATTAACCTCCGACTGTAAGAATGTTTGAATTAAAATAAAAAGGACATAAAATATTATTTCAGTAATAACTTCTGATTTTTTCAATTTTTTTTTTTGTATTATTATTATCATTTATTGTTAAATTTTTTTACAATCAGAGGTTAATAATTACTAATAAATCAATATATTTAAATTAAAAAAAAGTTAAAAAAAAATGTATATGAAGTCGGATACGAACGCCTTGTAAGAAGCAAATATTTCATTTGGCTATAATCTGGAACCAATGAAAATAAGTACCACTCATGACATTACGTTGAAAAGCTCTCAACGAGGGCTTATTACTGCAGTTAAGAAAAAGTCCAAAATCCAAGTGTTTCAAAATTGAAAACCCGCTTTATTTAGAGATCTGACTGTACACACATTTTTAGCACAGTCGACTGCAATCAAAAGGAGAGGTGCACAATAAGATGTTACAACAATCCTAAATACAAAATTTCAACATTCTACGGCTAATCGATTTTGAGGTATGCGAAATATATACGTACGTAAAAATATCACGTCAAAACTAGTGAAAATGGATATTTCCGTTGAAACCTGAAATTTTTCGCGATTATAATAATTCCTTTATTTTGAAAAAGGAAGTAAAAAGCGCCTCTATTTTCTTTGGTTATGCGCCAAGGCATAAAATTATAATCTATAACTTAGAAAAGAATTGTAATAATTCATAAAAATTAAAAACAAATTAACATAAGCAAAATAGCTTATGCTATTGCATAACTTTATGACCGGAAAAGTACAAATAGATTTTTAAAGTAAACTTTAAAAAATACTTACGTATTCAATAACAACTCATCAGATTGGTCTAGTGGTGAACGCGTCTTTGTAAATCAGCTGATTTAAAAGTCGAGAGTTACACCATTCAAATCCTAGTAAAGGCAGTACTTTTATACGGATTTGAATACTAGATCGTGGATACCGGTGTGCTTTAGTGGTTGAGTTTCAATTAACCACACATCTCAGGAACGGTCGACCTGAGACTATACAAGACTACACTTTACATATACTACATATCATCCTCATTTATCCTGTGAAGTAATACCGGACCAAAATTCCCGGATAAACAGGAAAAAAGTATTCAATTACATGGAAACCGACTTTCATAAGCCGTTTAAATTGATTATTCATACATGAGGACCAGTAAAGTGTTACAAACATTGGAGTTTGTAGGACCGTAAATATAGATAGATATTTAATGTTATTAATAATAATAACAAAAACAGAACTCCAATGATTAATAAAATGGAGTGTCATAACCAATATCTTTAAATAAATACTTAAAAATATAACAATTGTAATACATTATTTCGAATAAATATTTACTTATATTAATAAAAAAAACTAGACAAAGAAAATTTAATATGCTTTCAAATGGATTCTTAATGTAGATCCACTTTTCTATTGTTATATGATAGACATTTCTTTTTAAAATAAAATAATAATAAAAAATATATATACATATAAATGATTAAAAATAAATACTACATTACCTAATGGAGAACCGAATAATATTGTATTAAATATAAAACACTGTCAGAAAATTAAAAGTTGCCATCGAATAAACTTACCTGTAATAAAAAATACAATAAATTAAAAACCTTTTACATCAATTTAGAATTATTAAATACAATTCTTAAACTAGATAAAATAAATAAAAATAATAAATAATTAACTTTAATTAATTGTATTAAATAAAATTAAGAAACACACCGTTACGTGTTATGGTAGATAAAAATCAAACAGTCGTCATTATTTAATGAAATGTTTTACAAATTAATTACAAAATTATTTACATTTTCAAAAAAATAAATAAAACTTAATATTTTTATCACTTTATTTAATAAATATGATTCGTAATACAAATTTATTTACTTATTATAAAAGTACCGATTAAAAAGTTTTCCTAAAAGTTTCTAAAAAAAAGGTTTTCTGCTTCAACAAATAAATGTTTTAAAACCGATAATTTTTTTCTTTCATGATTAATACTTTCATGATTAATTCGATTGTTAACAACAGGCAAGCTATGATATTTTTATATTTAATATTGAAATTCTTATGTATATATAATTTTTTTTTACTGAAGAATTAATCACCGCAGAAATTTATGAAGAGTCTTGTGCGTGAGAATATGAAAATGAAAATTTAAAGCGAATGAAAAATGCTATGCCTGACGGGGATTCGAATCCGGACGAAAAGCCGAGCACTACCTCTTCCCAAAAGATTTGAAAGGCCAAATACTTGTATTAGAACTTTAAAAAGAAAACTAATATCAATATTCATTGTTTTTTGTAATGTGTATTTGTAAAAACTTTAATGACTAAACCAAGATGACAAACTGAATAATATATTTGCATAATGTAGATTAACTATAAGAAACCTTGTACACAAGAAATAAATATAAAAAATTAAAAAACACAACTGCCAAAAAATCACTGCTGACAAACATTGCTCTTTAATATAGGATAATTAAAGAGCATGCGGGTGAAAATTTTGTATATATTTTTTTTTAAATTTATATATATATATTGATATACAGAGTGATTACAAATGACTCATCGGATTTTAAAAATCTGTATTTAAAAAATAAATAGTTAAATACACATAATATTATCAATGATACATGAAAATAAAGAAAACATTTCTAAATTTCAGGTCAGGTTAAAAACTCATCGGATTGATGTAGTGGCGAACGCATCTTCTTCCCAAACCAGCTGATTTGAAAGTCGAGCGTTCCAACATTCAAGTTCTAGTAAAGGCAAGTTACTTTTATACGGATTTGAATATTATATCGTGAATTCTTTAATGGTTGGGTTTCAATTAACCACATATCTCAGGTTTGGTCGACCTGAGAATGTACAAGATTACACTTCATTTACACTCATACATATCATCCTCTGAAGTACTAACTGAACGGTAATTTCCGGAAACTAAACAGGAAAAAAGAAAGAAATGTTAGGTTTAAAGTAGTCACCGAAGGGCAGCAGCACAATTTCAGTTTCTAAAATGGCGTCTATGCAACAGAAAGCATTCTGCGTCTTAAGTGTATGAGAAATATTTATCCGTTGACACCTTGCATCGTTTATTCCGGGAACAGTTAGAAACAAAACCAGTAGGCTACCAAAGCATTCTAATACGGTATCATCAGTTTAAAGATACTAGTTGTTTGTGCAAAGGTAAAAGCAACAGACGCCCAAGCGTTTTGGATGAAATACCGTGATGGGTATTTCATACCTCGATATGATGCAGTTGTGGTTGTTTCCGCAATTAAGAGACGACTCCAATAACTTTGTATTCCAAGATGGATTTCCACCTCACTAGCATGCTGAAATACTAGGCTTCCTGAACAAAAAACTTTCGCGCCGCTGAATCGGCCGATATGCAGATGATGATTTAACGCTCTTAAAATGGCCGGTTAGATCTGCTGATCTAACGATTTTTTCCTTTGGGGGCATGTTAAAGACTGTGTTTACGTGCCACTACACCCGATAACTTTAGTTGAGCTACAGGAACGCATTACTGCTGTAGTTGTGACCATTAATAGGAATACGTTAATGAATGTGGGGGCTCAACTGGACTACCGCATAAATGTGTGTCGTGTGACGAATGGAGGCCACATCGAAAATTTATGAATTAGGATAGTTTCTGTTTATTTTCATGTATCATCCATAATTTTACGTGTACTATTTCTTTAAATACAAATTTTTAAAATCCGATGAATCATTTGTAATCACCCTGTATTATAAACTACGACACTCCCTAAACGTAAGGTTTCCAAAGAGAAGTCATACATTTAAATCGGTTCAGTCTTTTAACTGCTACGGTGGAACGAACAAACAAACATACATACGTACACCCTGAATACATTACACTCCTTTTTGAGCAGTTGAGTAAAAATTACTGAAACTCATTCAATTAAATTAACAATTCAAAGTAAAATATTTTTCTTTACAATTACGTACACCATTTTGATAGGAGTGTCGACATTCAAAATTTCCTTCGAGAAAATTTTTGTATTAAACGCCGTTTAAAATTATGTGGTACATTCCTAATCTTTATGTTGCAAATCTTTTAAGTTGACCCTTCTCTGGATGCTTGGGTGCGGTTGACTCATATCAAAAAGTAGATCGTTTTAAGGTGGGAACATTTGGTAAATTTCATTTTTCTATATCTAAATGCTGAAAAGTTAATTAAGAATTGTAAACAAATATAAGCGACACAAAAATCGGGAACTTTTGAAGTGCATAGTGGCAGATATGTACAGTTGGTAGTACTACTTTACGCAAAGGCAACCATGCTACTTAGTCATCATTTAACACTGTAACAGTCAACAGTATGCTTTCGTCGTAAAAATATTTTACAAAACCAACAATAATTCGGAAAGTACACGAAGGGAGTTCAGTAGTTCTAGTTTTTTGTATATTTATATAAGTAAAATGATCAAATCGCAAAATATAGCCTTCTTTCTTTTCAAGCTGACAAAACAGTGTGTCATACAAGTTCATAAAACTCAATTAAGATTCAATATTTTCTTGCTATCGGGTTAAATAAAAAGCTGCACGTAAAAGTTCAACTATCCAAAACAGCAAAATATCGGTTCTACGAAGAACCGATATTATTTTTATATAATTTTCTTTTCCAGAATGCTATGCTACAAATCCTTCAACAGCTAAAAAATATAAACTTTTAAAACGACAAACCAAACCATATTTTATATAAAATGTTTTTAATTACTTACCTAAAAACGTTTTGGCCAACTATCGGTACTGCTAATCGAACCCTGACATTAGCTTATGATATTACCGGTTTTTTTTTTTTTTATAGACACAGATACTATATAGACGCATACTATATCTGACATATACGTGATAAAATAATTGTTGGATTTAAATCTCGTCCACACTAATTCTTTATAAATATAAAAAAATAAAATCTAATAAAGCTTTCAACCGCATCTAATTACGTGTGTCTAATTAAAATAAACCGCCTGAAATAGTATTTCGTTAACATCAAAGTGAGAAAAACAACACTAATTGTTGAAGACAGTAAGTTGTAAAGACGACTAAAAACTTTTTATAGTTATTAATAAACGTTTTGTTATAAAATCTCAAACGACGCGGTTTGTCATTTCAAAAGTTTAAATTTTTTATCACCGACCGTGACGGATAAAAACATAAAAACGTGATATGAAATTCAATAATATTCTAATATTTTTGAATTCCAAAAGTTTTTAAGTCATTCTTCTGTTATTTTTCACTGACAACGTAATTACCCATATTGATGGGGACCTACATCCATAGGATATATTCAATGAAGAAACAAATACACGTTGATCATGTTTTTATTGAAATTACACTGATGGCATGTAGATAAAAACGCGTTACCCTAACACATTAGTTAAATGTACAACTCACCCTAACGATCCTATAGACCATGTAAATCGACAACTGAAAACATTTTCTTACAACAAAAAAAATAGCAAATTCAATAAATCGAGCCTTCGTAATATTTAGTTTCAACATTGTAAATTAATCTTTATAGTCTTTATTCAGATGCATGCATCGCATTTGAAGCAGGAACAGATACACTAATCACATTAAATAAATTATTTTTTTTTAGTGTTATTGATTTATAAAAATAAATCGTATAGATAAAATCCCGTACTCGTAAATATTTTACGGAATATTTGATATTTCACGAATATATTTATGGAAAATCTTTATATTAACGTAGTTAAAGATTTTCGGGGAAAAGGAATTAGAATTTGATATTTTAAGAGGATTAAAATTAGCTTTAATGCAGATGTTGATTTCATTAGTAGTATTAGAATTAATTGTATTTTTAGGGTTCTGAAGAGAAACGTTAATTATTATATTCGGAGTTGTACGGAATTCTATCCTGGTAAACACGTAAATAGTTTAAAGATGGAATCGTTTCGAAGGTAAAAAATACAGAATTCCCCTGTCATTTATATAAAATCTACACCTCAGAATTTCTAACTATAAGGATTCAAATAAAACTGTTTTTCCACTTGAATTTAAACGTAACCAGAGACGTCTACATATGACGAGTGAAACCCGTATTTGGATCTATAACAGAACAATGCCACGTCATTTATGTCTCCTCATGTTACCATTCACTTTTCTTCGGGTTGCTTCAAATACCGAAGTATCGAACCGGCATAGCATGTCAGTGTGCAACACCCTTTTATGGCTCGACAACCCAATCTTCCTTTCAACACAGGGAGCATATTGAAAGTATTCGTATCAATAGTATTAATAAAGTGGTCCCTCGAAGAAATAAATGTCTTGTTTTGAGAATAATGATTTTAACTTTAGACTCGATTCCTGGAATGATAAGAATGAAATATCTTTTTCATTTGGTTGAGGTCGGTATACAGATGTAAAATAGAATAATGAACCTAATGAAGAACCTAACGAGTAACAACTTCACTCCTCAATTTCCTTAGTAAGCCAAGCATGGAATGCATATTAATTGGTTATACCATTTATTGAAGCAACTTATGTCTCAATCACACAATCTACAATCTTACAGCAATGGTAGTTATAACAAAAAGTGAAAATAAAAGAGAGATTGTTAATTTAGAAAATTATATTATCGCTTATAAAATGATATCCTACAGCCAAGTAGATACATCTTCATACATCTTTTCCCCTAAAACGGAAATTGTCATTTATTAACAAGATATAAAAAAACTGATGTAGACACCACGAGTTCCTTGTACCCCTATTAAATTATATATAAACAGTTTTAAAAATACATACAATTTTATTTCATTAGTAACTTTTCTGATATCTTCTTTTTTTATTGTTATTATTGAATTATTATTTGTCAAACGTTTTACAATCGCAGGTCAATATTTATTAAAAAATCAATGTATTTAGATTAAAAAAGAAGCTAAAACAAAAAGAAATGAAGTCGGATTCGAGCCGATATGTCTTCTCCTTGTACGATCCAAATACTCGTATTTCACTAATTAAAATATTTATCTAAAGAGTATTTGCAAGCCCTAATCTAGTGAATATCTTGTTTGGTATAGTCGGAAAGGAAAATTTGCAAACTTGTTCAAAATTGTTTTATCCTTATTCACCCATTTAAAAAGTTCGAATTTTGAAAAAAAAAAAACAAGAAATTGGTTTTTAGATATTCACATGAAGATTGCACATACTCCAAATTAAGTTGATATCTTCATCTGTTACCGAGAAATTAAAAAAAAAAATAGTAAATTTCATTGTTACTCCATTTTAACCCATTAAACTCGGGATAAAAAAAATAAAAAATAAATAAATAAAGGAGTAAATATAAAATAGGAGTAAGTTTGTACTCCTATCTTCTTTATCTGCAGGACCAGACCCCAGTTCAGCGCGAGAATGATCGACCGAGCCCTTTCATTCCCATGCATTCCTACCCTGGTCCGGTAATTCTTCACACGGAACATCAGTTTAAGTATGTAGTGGACAGTATTACAAAAGACACGGAAGCTGCGTTAGTAACAGCAGAGATGTCGCCGTTAGATCTGGTAGCGGAGGAGGTTGTTAGAGGTCCAAAGGAGTAAGTAAGAGCCAGGTAAAGAGGGAAATGTTGAACAGGTGGCAGGAAGCCACCTATTCAGCATTTCCCTGACCAGCTGTGGCTCAATGTGAGGTTGATACCTCACATTAAGCCACAGCTGGTCAGGAAGCACGGTGAATTGTGTTATGAAATGACGCAATTTCTGACTGGACATGGCTATTTTAACAGGTTCCTATGTGAGAGGAAGAGGAAGAGGTCTGAGCAGTGCCAGTATTGTGGGCAGGGAGATAGTTTAGAGCATACCATCTTTCATTGTGGTAGATGGGAGTATGCAAGAAGGGAAGTGGTTAATGCTATTGGGATAGTTACACCAGAGAATGTAATAGAAGTAATAGTACATGGGTCTAGGAACTGGAACACGGTTAACAATGTGGCGGTCAACATGTTGAAGAAAAAGGCGCAGGAAGAGTTGGAAGAGGAAGAAGACGCCTAGTGGGGTTTGTTATGGGTTAGCTTTGGAAAGGCAGACAGCCCGTTCAGGAGGAGTGGGATTCTGAGGTGTCCCACTTCCGACGATTGAACAGGGACTCCGGGGGAAGTAGGTGGGAAGGTAAGACCGGGTATCGGTGGGGGAGCAACTTCTGGGGCATCCCCATTTAAGACAGGCAATAAAGAACCTAGTCTGGGCGGATCGGGTGGTACCGCTGGGAACGGCTTAGTCGGGCTCAGTATGGCCACCTGAGAACTTGGAGGCAAACAGGCACCTTCCGAGACTGTGTCGTTCCGAAAGGCGGGTATGGAGTCGGAAGGTAGGGGTATTGGAAAAAACCTGTTATCTTTACTAAAAAAGTTTCTTTTAGCCTCTTTCTGGATTCCTCCCATTATTATATTTTCTACTACTTTCTTCTTAATTGGTAGGAATCCGTTACTCAGGTACGTTATACCGGTCTTGTTACAATATAATATATGGATAATATTTTACAGAGTAGGTTAAATGATTATAGATCTGAACTCGGAGATATTTTTCTTTTACCATGGTAACAGGTATATAATAAAGTAAAAGGGTTATATTTTTTTCTTTAATGAATATCTTTAATATCTTAACCCCCCTTATAAATCTGATAATTCAAATTTGTTATAAAGACCAAACCTCTAACCTATAAATCTGCAAAGTTTTATTAAAATTTGTTCAGTAGTTTTGCACAGGGACGACCCTAGTTGTCATTCTATTATATGTATAGATTGAAAGCATTAAATATTTTTGAATATTTAAATAAAGCAATATATACGTCAGTATCCAAAACAGAAAATATATATTATTTTACGACTACATAATGTTGTTTTTTTTTAGTTCGTTAAGACTTCGGTTGAAACAATAAAATTATATATTCATATTTATTTTATATTAAATATACGTCTAATGAGTTGACTTTTAGAGCAGCTGGTCTCAAGTTCAATACCCGGAATGATTTTAATATATTTCAAAATGAAATGACTATTAATCTTACATCTTTTATTAAAATAAGTATATAAACGGTTGTAATAGTAAACAAGAAAAAATAAAGATAAATAACTGACCCATATTCATCTGAAAAAAACCACACCAACTGAACAAACATAAGTACGTGATATTTTGAAGAAAACGTTTTTATGATATGATTGACATTGTGTAATCAAATCTATAACCAGATTTTAGGTGAATAACCTGAATTGATTGTATTATTATCGCACGTACGTGTGTTTAAAATTAAAAAATAAACTATTACTAGAAAAAAAATTAAATATTTTATTTAAATTTTATTTTTTAGAAACTTTATACTATTATATAAAAAGGAAGAGGGTTTTTCTTTCTTCGAGGAAACAAAACACTACCCGATCAATCGCAATCTAATATTTACCCATGTTTCTAGGCATAACTGAGAAGGTTTTTAAATATATTTCATCTCGAAAAATTTCGAAATATATATATATATATATATAAATATATGTATAAGTGAAGATTTCCCGGTTGAAGCACGGTTTATTTATGAAATAAATTAATGAATTGCGAACAGAATTTGAATTGAATAATTTGAATCAGTCCAATGATTATTATACAACGATAGAACTAAATTTATATTAAATAATCTACCTATATTATTATATAAAGAAGAAGAGAGTTTTTTTTTGTTCGGGATAAACAAAAAAACTATCTGATCAATCGTACCCAAATTTTTACCCATGTTTCTTGGCATAACTTAGGTTTTATTTTGGATATTTCATCTCCAAAATGTTCGAACAATAGAAATATATATTAATTTTTATACATGTAGTAGTGGAGATTTTCCGGTTGAAGTAAAAACTTCAATGAATTGTGAACTGTATCTATCACTGTGAGAGTTAGATTTTAACTGAATGACTATGAGTATCTATTAATCGATTTATAGATTTTTGAAATTCCTAGTTTTAAGGGTTAAAAGTGATTTTTGAATTTTTTTAAAACATGTTATTTTTTTAATTTCTCGGTCACAAATGAAGAAATCAAACGGATTTTTGATGAATGTAATCTTTATGTCAATAAACCAATTTCTATATTTTTGAAATTCGTCCTTGAAAGGGGATGAAGAAAAGTAAAAAAAAAAAAATTGAACAATGATTGTAAATTTTCCCAATCTCGAGTATAGTAAACGAGATATTCAGTAGATTTGGCTTGCAAATACTCTTAAAATAAAGATTTAAAAACCATTTTTGGATTTTTAAATTCCGTTTTTTTAACGGGTGCAAAGCTGTACGGCGCTATAGCTAAACCAACACAGCCACTGCCACCGTTACTGTATGTGTGGCTGACTGGCTGTACCGGCCTCTAGTTACTTAACTAATAAAGATAAAAAGATTGACCGCTATGGGAAACGCAAGTAACCGTATAGCGCGGATGATGCTGCGACGGGGTGCTAGTCGTTTTAATAAATGACGAACCAGTACAATATTTACTATTTGTAATTAACTAATCTCCAAAATGATAGAAAATTATACAATTATAAGAATAGTATTTATAAGAAAATTTAACGAAAAACTGTAGCAAATTTGATAAATTGTATTTTACGTGACCCCATAATAAAAATTTGAAAATATACATTTTGAAGTTGCAGAACGTTAAATCAAAAAATCAATAACGTTTTATTAGAAAAATAATTTTTCTTATTAAATTTGTTGATATTAAGAAAGAGAATATAATTTCTGCGTTGGACTACCGGTTGGAAGAGTTTTAAATGACAACAGTGGTAAAAAAAAAAAAAAAAAAATGAAAATGAAAAGTCCAGTAAGTGGGTGGAATAAATCGGTTGGTAGGTTGTAAAAATACGCATTATATGATTTACGATTTCTATAGCGCTTTACAAAAACGTTAAATAAGATCGTAAAGATTTAATTGCTAATAAATATTTATTTAATGGTTTTTTGATACCTTTTTCGTTCGGTTATGCCATCCGAATGCGTTTTTTTCTCTCTTTCAAACATACATTTTCTAAATTCGTTACGTTTAATATTTACACTAGGCATTAAGAACGAATTTCTAACATAAATATTTTATTTAAATTCTAAAAATATACCGATGTTTTAAAAATGTTTTGCCTTTTTTTTACAACATTTGCCTAACAAATACACCAAAGATTGGAAATTCTAAAAAAAAAAAAAAATAAATAAATAAAAAATAAAAATGAATAACAGATTACGAATTCAATTTTGAGGAAAACAAATTACGTTGTATAAATATTGTTGCTCCTTCAATTTTGTCAAATGTTTATACCGACTTACATAATGCTAACAAAGATTTTAATTAAAACTTGAGATTCGAATCCAACTCTAAAATACTATCGACAACGATCAAAATTCAAAAACATTTTCCATCTTAGACATCCGACTAAATATTTAGCGAAGTTGAGTTTAAAGGATAAATATATAGAAAATGAACCACCAGATTTTCATAATGTATACGTAAAGAAATTTATCGTTTTTACATTTATTAAAAGTCAATAATTTTATATCAGAGGTTTTAATATAATAAATCTCGCAAAGGTAACTTTGCAGTAAAATTAAAAAAACAAAAATACAGCCTCTTTAGAGCTTGAATATCTTACTTTGCCTAATATAATATTTAACCAAATAATTTAAAAAATTTAAATATAATTTGTCCTAGTATTTTAAATGAATCAGTTGAATGTCACATTAAACCTATATATATGTATATATATATTTTTTTTGTCTGCAGTCATTTGACTGGTTTGATGCAGCTCTCCAAGATTCTCTATCTAGTGCTAGTCGTTTCATTTCAGTATACCCCCTACATCCTACATCCCTAACAATTTGTTTTACATATTCCAAACGTGGCCTGCCTATACAATTTTTTCCTTCTACCTTTCCTTCCAATATTAAAGCGACTATTCCAGGATGCCTTAGTATGTGGCCTATAAGTCTGTCTCTTCTTTTAACTATATTTCTCCAAATGCTTCTTTCTTCATCTATTTGCCGCAATACCTCTTCATTTGTCACTTTATCCACCCCATCTGATTTTTAACATTCTCCTATAGCACCACATTTCAAAAGCTTCTAATCTTTTCCTCTCAGATACTCCGACTGTACAAATTTCACTTCCATATAAAGCGACACTCCAAACATATATATATATATGGATTCTTTTTTCAGTGACGTGACATAACACTGGAGAAAGTTGTGTTTGTTTTGTTATTAATTTATTATAATTATTATAAAAAAGTGAAATTATGATTAGCAGATTTCTGTTTTTTTTTTTTTTTTTTTTTTTTTTTTTTTAGCCCCAAACAATCTATTTACATTCACATCAGATTGTAGATTTTCGTAATAGCCAACTAGAGAAAATATTGATCTTTGTACAAAATGCAAGCGGTTCTAATATTGCTCTTTATGTTTGTAGATAAGTATACTATACAAAGAAGACTGTTTTAGTTATAACTTTACTCAAATTACTTCATAGCTGATGTCTTTATCAACTTATGAACGCTAAAAATAAATTATATGTAATTAATAACTACATAAATTAAAAAAAACTTATAAAAAAAACTAAGTAAACCACTACTTCTTTTAACACTACTGCCCGAAAAAGAATATAATGTATTTAGGATGCCGGCCTCCGTGACGCGAGTGGTACCGTTTCGGCCTTTCATCCGGATGTCCTGTGTTCGAATCCCAGTTGGGTATAACATTTTTCATATGCTACAGAAATTCCATATCCCATCCACAAGCTTCAAACTTAAGTGGCGATAACATAAAAAAGAAGCAGTTCAACTGCTGAACCGATTTAGATGTATGACCCAGCGTTGAATCCTTACGTTACCGGGAGTGTGTGTCAGAGACTAAAAGATTATGTATATATATATACACACACACACATATATATATAAATATATATATATATACACGTATGTTTAAATAAATTATATTATATACAAAATTACCACCAACACGCTCTTTAATTATCCTATAAAAAGAGCATTGTTTGTCAAGAATGTTTTTTTGTGATCCTGCTTTTAATTTTTAATATTTATCTCGTTTCTTTTATTTTCCCGACTATTATAATAAATATATCAGGGGAAAATATTATTCTTGATTGATATCAAAATTTTCTTAGACTGAAATTGTATTAAATTCTAACCAAAATAGAATTATAAATTATTATAAATACCGGTATGTAATAAATAAATAAGAAATAGGAACTAATTTATAGGATGGACATACGTTTTAAACTTTATAATAAAGGGAGAAGGTAAAATTTAAAAATCAGTTTTATTTCCTTGTACGAAGTAAAGGAATTATTGCAATCAAGAAATATTTCGGTTTTAAGATTTCAACGGAAATATTCATTTTGACTATCCCTGAATTTATTTTGATTAGTTGTGGCGTGACGTCTGTATGTACGTATGTATTTCGCATAACTGAAAAATGATTAGCCGTAGAATTCTGAAATTTTGGATTTAGGACTGCTGCAACATCTAGTTGTGCATCTCTCCTTTTGATTGCAATCGACTTACCAAAAACGTCCAAAAAAAAAGACCAAAATCAAAAGAATTTATTTTTTTACTTTTTCTTAACTATAGTAATAAGTTCTCATTGAGAGATTTTCATCGATATATGAAAAAAAAACTCGATAAATAAAAAATAAACTATTTCTAGAAAAAAAATTAAATATTTTATTTAAATTTTATTTTTCAGAAACTTTATACTATTATATAAAGAGGAAAAGGGTTTTTCTTTGTTCGGGAAAACAAAAGACTACCCGATCAATCGCAATCTAATTTTTACCCATGTTTTCATTATTTTCATTTATTCCAGAGTTATAGGCAAATAAAATTTTAATTAATGAAATAATTGGACTTACAAGGCGAAGGCATATCGGTTCGAATGAACTTCATTACCTGTTTTTTTTTTTGTTTTTTTTTTTTTTTTAAATTTAAATAAATTGATTTACAATAATTACTAACCTTATAATTATTAACTTCTGAGTGTAAAAAAAAATACAATAAATAATAACAATAAAAAGAAAAATATGAAAATAAAAATCAGAAGTTATTAGTGAAATAAAATTTTACGTACTTTTCATTTTAAAGTTGTGTTTATGTAATTTAACAGGTGTACAAGGAAGTAATGTAGTGTCTACATCAGAATTTTTTCCTTAAACACCATAAAATATCATCCTTTGATTTGTTTTTAACAACGTTTTACGGCACCATAAAACAAAGTATCTAGCATAAGGATACTTTGTGATAATTTTTATAAATTTTTCTTGAGTTTTATTAATCTACAACAATATTATTGGTGCCAAAACCAATTACGAAATTTTGCCTGTTTCACAACAGTCCTGCAGCCTTCCTTTCTACTATAACAACAGATTTTCATCGACCTAATTCTTCAATTTTTTCCTCAATGTTCATATTTTTTGCCGTAGTAAGTTTCCATTTCAAAATTAAGTTTGATTTTCTTGTATTATCGATTTTACACAAATATTACATCCATCTAATTCTTTCAGACTTAATAAATAAATAAACTTCTACCAGTATCCTACCGTCTAATCTATCAAAGAGCAACCCCATGCGATACCAATTTTCAAAATTTCATTCGCAATTTTATCCACTTTCCATAGTTTTAACACTACTCACATATCTCGTGTTCCGATCTTTAAAATTATTATATTTTCTTTAAAAATTGCGATATTCATGCCATTATTTCATTAAAAAATTACAACTGAGTTTTATAAAACCCTATCTTTTAGTGGTTATCTCGGTTACTAAACAGTGAATTTTTCTTACAGTGAAGAGCTGTTGACACTACAACCGTTCTCGAAGAAAAACTTAGGAAGATCAAATTTTCTGTTGGGAGTTTTCTTAAACGAAAAAAATCCGGTTTTAAAAAGCTGGATCCCTCGCTCTCGTTCATTAGTGTTTTAATATGAGTTGCTGATTAGATCTACCAGTCTCGATATCAACAGTTTTCCGCCACATTTTATAATACAGTATTGGGATCGGTTTTGCCGGAGTTCAAACTATTTATTTTAAGAAAATAAATAAAGTCGTTAATTAGTAATTATATTATATTTTATCACTGGGAAAATTCTGTGAAAACAGTTAGGATTTTGTCATTTTTTAAAAATTCTAGTTTAATTAAAAAATACATGACCGGTTTCAAAATATTAATTCTACTCTTTATTGGTTACTCGCTGTTTAATTCGTGTAGGAATAATAAACTGAACAAAGAATTCGGTATATATACAAAAATTACATTTGGTTGTATCGGGTTCTATAAGGGTAAATAAAAAGAAAAAATAATAATAGAATAATCTGAATTATAAAATTATAAACTTTATGTAATAAATTAGAAATCTATATAGTAACATAGGCAACGCATGAATAACAAACTCGCATATTTTTATTAATAATAATAATCATCACAGAAGATTTAAAAAAAAAGAAAATAATCGTAATAATAAAATTACACATTCTAAACCTATAACGACCTCGATAAATGCTATTATATGATATTTAGCCTATATCATATACTCACTTAACAATTTATAAGTTGTGTTATGATTGCGCATTTATATCTATTTTTCTTATGTTAGTAATATTTATATTTGTTAATAATTTTATGTATAATTATATCGAGTATAATTTGTTTATTTAGTTATTACTTGTCTAGATGCAGATTAACCGGACTAAATACTTATTTAACGTAATCGATGTCGAGACAGTATACAGCATATAAATATACTTGTACAAGTCATATAAAAAAACGTAACGTTCTCTTCGTAACTTAAAAGCAACCTTGAAGTAATCTTGACCTTCTTTAAAATAATTTAAATTAACGATTAAATATTAAGTTAAACATTATTATTTTACGGGCTGAACTTATTATTTGCATTTTTCTAAGGAGCGCCTTTCGTATCTATAGATGTAATCGGTCGTAATTATGTTTATTGCTACATAGCGTTTACCAGAATACAATAATATAAAACAATATTACATAACTATACAAAGATAACCTGAATCAAGATAAGAAATAATAAAATCTCTTTTTTCTTGTTGTAATAAATTAAAAAAATATATTTATGAAATGTATTTATTTATACACATATTAAAAACTAGCAGACCCGCCAATGCTATTGCTAGATTTGAGTATATATATATATACGTTAAATGAATACAACTGAAAGTCTGATAAAACATTAACAAAATGAACATTACGGAAGTTCACAAATTTATCCTTTCCCCGTTTCCTTTTCCCCCATTTTCCTGTTTCCTATATTCATTTTTTCCATATTCCCTTTCCCAATTTTCCTCTTTTCTTTGCCGCCAGTTTACTTCCCATTGTCTTTCCTTCCCCCATTTCTATTTCCTTTCTCCTTCCTCTTTCCCCATTTTTTTTCTCCTTTCCCCCATTTCCTTTTCCCCTTTTTTTCTTTTTTCCATTTCCCCTTTTACCTTTATTGGTTTTTCCCTTTATACCTATTTACCCGCGCGTAAATCGGTCCAGTAGTTTTTTAGTCTGTAGCAGACACACATATTGGAACACTGAAAGGGAATCGTAAATATTTAGTATAGCGTGTGTTGCTTTTACGTCCACATGATAGCGCTGTTTTTTTTTTAAACATGGTTTTACCTGTCACAGGTGACATCTTAGGTATATAAATAGTAGGTATATAAAAACACGCGCGTATTCGAATGCAACGTTGTGTCAAAATTTCAAAGCAATCGGTGAAGAACTTTCGGAGATTTAAGATTAAACGAAATAAACGAATATATACATTTTTATTTATATATATCTATACATACATTTATAAAAGTGTATAATGTTGTAAAATTATATAAATATATATTTGAAATAAATTTCACGATATGTAATGTATATTTCATAAAAAAAAAATTTCAAAGAAAACTAAATAAAATTCTTTTTAATAAGATTTGAAAATGGTCGTATGAGGAAGCGATTAAAGGCTTTTTTCATTAAGTTAATATATTAGTATAAAACATATTTTATTGAATTTGCTATTAAAAATATATTGATCTGTAGGTATACTTTTTGCAGCCGATCGCGTTTTTTGCGATCGTTCACGTTTTCGTTGTAATCGATTTATCCCCTTGCTTTTAAACGCCTGTAAACTTGCTTTAGAGCATACCTTCATTATATAAACGACCCGTAAGAAAAGGTTCCCACTGCATAATAAAAAATGTAATTGTATATTAACTTACGAAAAATACGGGAAAAGATTTAACGATCTAAGAATGCCTCGATTTTTGTTTTCCCGTAGAGATAGCGCGGTAGAAAAGCTACAGCTCTAGAAGGACAAATATTGTAATTGGTCCAATTGGGCATATGCAGTTTACATCGGATCTTGACGATTTAACACCTAAGGAACCCAAAAACCCGCATGGAAACTTTCCGGATGTTAATGTATTTGTGTTTGGTGTTGGCTTCTGAATCACCTTTTATTTCTAGAACTACAGGACCGATTTAATCTGAACTTGGTTAAATTACTTCTATATATGGGGCGATAATGCCATTAAATTTTCAACTTAAAAGGTCAAGAGGGCAAGGCTGTAGAGCAAGGTCACCCTCAGTATCTTAAGATTTCGCTTATTTAAGATATTTTTCTTAGGCACATTTGTTAACAATTAAAAAAATAGAAATATTTGCAATTTTTTTTTGTTGCAAAATCCCACTACCACCTAGAAAAATTCTCTAAATTACTACTACTACTATGTAGTGACGTCATAGGTGAGTGATAGAATTAAATATATGAATAATATTTGAAGCGTAAAAACGTATTTCTGTCTGGCTGGGTCTCGAACTCGATCGCCGGTTTACTCGGTATCTGGTACGACAAGCCTCATGGCTACACCATCTGCCGATTGTACAAGCGAAATTTGTTCTATGTAAGTGTTGAAATTGCATTAGTAAGTGCCAACCGTCGCCGCAAGTACCGCCACACCCACGCGAATTAAATACGGTAGTCGCGCGAGCTTTTGTTAGAATCATTGATTAAACAAACGAAAAAATATTATATTTAAATAAAATGATAAATATTTTAAATTAAGTTGTGTATTTAACTGAGTGTAAACCATGCATCAGAAGGAAACTCTTTGATTCAACAGCGAGATATTCCTATTCCAAATTATTTTTCTTCGATTATTTTATGTGATACCTTTATCAAACATCAAAACTCTGAGACCAGAATTCTTTGATCGTATCAAATTAAATACAGAATAAATCTTATTTGAAAAATACTTTTTTGGTGGACCTAGTGTGGGTTTATCTTAGAAAATTATCATCAATAATGAGAAAAATCTTAAGCGTTAGTTGTTTTTACGGATTTTTCTAAAAAAAAGTACGATATTACTTTCGATCGCATGGTGTGAGTGGGGATGAAAATGAATATTCTTTACGTTTTAAGCTACGAGTACGAAAATACTTTTCATTAAAATTGGGGTTTCCTTATATACAGAGTTATCATAAAAGAATTGTACGGTTTCAGTAATTCATAGGAAGATTGTAGGGAAATTTCTAGGTGTTATATAGGTATCCCTGAAAGCCTCAAACCCAAAAGTTTGTTTATCAGCAGTTGTAACCACAACGTCAGTTCTTGTATTGTTGTTGCGGTGAGTTTAGTGAGTTACTATGTTCTCGGATAAAGACAAAACAAAGTGTGTTTTATTGATGGCTGAATTAAAATCCGTAATTATAGTTCAACGTGCGTTTCGACGTGAATTCGGAAGAGACCCATCACACAAAAATAACATAACATGTTGGTTCAAACAATTCGAAGAAACCGGATCAGTTAAGAAACAGAAATCAACCGGCAGACCAAGTGTACCAGACGAAACGGTTTAACTAATTAGACAATCGGCAATTAGAAGTCCTGGGAAGTCCATCCCCCCGTCGAAGCGTCGAATTACGTATTGCAAAATCAACAGTTCACAAAGTTTTACATAAAAAACTGAAATTACACGCTTATAAAATCCAGATACTGCAGGAATTGAAACCCGATTATGGTGTAAAACGTTACAATTTCGCTGTTGAAATGTCGGACAGAACAAGTGAAAACGAATCATTTTTAGATGATATAATTTTTACAAACGAAGCTACATTCCATGTGAATAGATGTGTTAACAGACACAATTCACGAATATGGGTCTCTGAAAACCCACACGCAATTATTGAGAAACAACGCGATTCGCCTAAAGTTAATGTTTGGTGTGGTGTGATGAAAAATCGTGTAATAGGGCCTTTCTTCTTTGCCGAAAAAACAATTAATGGAGTTGTGTATCTTGACATGTTAATCGATTATTGCTTTCCTCAGCCGGATGAACTCGAAAACATTCATCAACTTCATTTCCAACAAGATGGTGCTTCCCCGTACTTCAATACATTGCTCACGGACGCTTTGAACGAAAAATTTGGAGATCGATGGATAAGCCGGCAAGGACCCATACTTTGGCCTCCAAAGAGTCCAGACCTGACACCTTGCGATTTTTTCTTGTGGGCGTACATCAAAAGCGTTGTTTATACACAAAAAATTCGCGACCTAAGACCTAAACCACTTAAAAAACAGCATTAATGAATCAATGACAACCATTAACGAAGAAATATTAACTAATGTTTGGAGAGAAGTTGAGTATCGTTTAGACATTTGTCGAGCGACTAAGGGCGCACATATTGAAATTTATTAAATATGTAAAAAAATGTTTGAGACGACAAATTTGAAAAATAAAAACATAAACTTTAAGTAATTCTGTTTTAATTTAAACCAAGTTCAAAACCGCACCATTCTTTTATGATAACCCTATATATATGTATATAAAACGAACCACTTTTATATAAAGTGGTTCGTTTCTCTTAAAGTGGTTCGTAAATATTAACATAGGCCTATATGGCCTATGTTAAGATTTTGCGGCTCAAAAATTTTCAAAATTACAAGATCAATTTTATTGAAATTTAGATATGCTGTAGTAGTCATCTGAAGTTGTGCATGTAAATATTTGATGACGATTGGTTGAGTCGTTCTTGACTTACGCTTAATTTAAGATAGAAAAACATTTTGAGGTGATGTTGAATGTATAGTGATATATATTTCTTATGCGCTCATGCAATGAGTCACAGTGGTGAGCGAGTTAAAACTCCATGCTTGTGTGTAGGGTCTATTGGTTAATCAAACACGTACGTAGTGCGTTTTCTCTTAAAATCAGTGTGTGTTTCTGATTGTGAAATAATGAGAGCGTCGGAAACGAAAAATTGGTCTTCTTTGTACAGAGAAGTGCAGGAGTTTTTTCAATATTGCTGTAAAAAATTTCAAATTTATTTTCAATGACCTCTTCATTTTAATTTTTGTATGAAGTAATTAATTTTTATTAATTTATACAGACCATACAAGCATATTATTTTACTTTTTGGTAACTTTTATCCTTCCGTACTCGATTAGTCTGAAACAATTTTCGTTTTTCAACTTTGATAAAATGACGTCCAACCCCAACTATTTCATTTCCTTCAGAACTTCATATATTCGCTGTCACATGCATAACCGAGACAAACCGTTTGATCCCTATTCATCGATGTAGGTATTCTGGAATTACAAGGGTGCAAAAAACAAGAAAAGAGAGCATGTTGGTATTTTTCTCCTTTAAAGAAATTTTGTAAAAGATAGAAATGTTTTACATTTATAGACAGTTTCTTATACCATTAAATTATATAAAAAAAAAAGCAAAAAAGAATTTTAATTACTATAGGCATCGTTAAAATGTTAAATTGCAATAAAAAAATCAATTATATCCGCATAAATAAAATAACGCGTAAAAATACACGTGCTTACAAATATAGGCAATTAAATGAAAATAAAAAGAAAAAACAAATCGAATAAGTGCAGATTAATAAATATCACTAAAACAACGATGCGCTTAAATTATAGTCACTAAACAAGAAACAGAATTTAACAATTTTAAAAAGCAATGAAGTATATAACTTATGTTTGCAAGAAAAAAATAATACTACGATATTTGTAATTTATCAGATACGATAGCAATAAATAAAATAGCCATAAATTATGACAGTACAGTTAGTGTAATAATCAACTTCAAAAACATTACTTCAAGTGCAACTGACCTTTTGACCTAAGATATGCTCACGTTGTATATGCATGAGCGAATGCACGCGTGCTTTAACACTTAATAAAAAAAACGCACGCATAATTATTGGTGATATTCAGATGATAACTCTTGTAAGCAAACAGGTTGAAGTGTTCGCATAAGGTACTAAAGCGGTAATCAAACCGACAAGTTTTAAAATCCAATCGTTATTATTATTATTACTATGATTCGCTGTTTATTTGCACAATATTATTTGTAAGACTAGTATTCGCCCACACAATCTCTGTGGGAACCAAGCGTACTGCAACAGGTGTTCTTACTGCCTGCCTAAGATGGTTTATTTATACATTAACAAAATAAATTTTACTTATTTCGATGTCATCAAACATGGTTAATTTAAATAACGTAGGAAGTCACCGTCGTAAACTTTTACAATTAAAAAAAAAGACTTTAAATATTTTCAAATAAAAGTTTTAAAATAAACAATAAGTTAGACAATGATTTTTCCGTGCTAATCGAAACGTGATAAGTACCCCCAAAACATAAAATGATCTAGTATTTCCACCACGCTTCTAGTATTTCCTAAACGCGAGGAGATACAGGAAATCTTATCGATATAATTAAAGATTTATTTCTACTAATATTATTATATTATAACGATACAGAGTGAGCTCATAACGTAACCGCTGCAGAATCGGTAGGCTATGTTGGAATTAAATTTTATGAATGATACGGATAAATTAAATATAAAAACATAAAACGTAATTTAAATGTTGCAGTTATTTACCTTATTGTTACAAAAGATGTTCAAAATGAATACCCTGAGCATCGATGCACTTTTGTGCTCGATTATATTGAGAACCATCTGACACAAAATACTGTTGCCAATTGCGTTGATTTCTCGTTAAACGTTCACCTTCAGTTCATTAATATTGTGGGGATTAGATGTATAGATTTCTTCATTAAGTAGCCGCAAAGGAAAAAATCGCAAGTAGACAACTCTGGGGAACGTGGAAGGCACCGTACTCTCCTGACAGCTCGTTCATTTGTGAAAGCTGCATGAACGCGTTTTAGTGAAACGTTTGATGTGGGACATATTGCTCCGTCTTGTTGGAAGAACTTGTATTTTGTTTTTCATTATCAGTTAATTGTGCATAGAAGTCTTGGAAAATTGTAAGGTAAACTTTGTATTGACAGTCCAGTAAAAAGGTATTGGTCCTAATATACGATTACCGGAAACGGCACACCAAACACCAATTTTCTCATCGTGAAGTGTACGCTTGAATATCTCACGAGGATTCCTCGCCATTGAATACCTGGTGTTCTGCGAATTTACATGGCTGGATAAATGAAACCATGCCTCGTCTGATATAAAATACGACATAGGGTCTGTCTGTCTGTTTTCGAGAAGCCAGTTGCAATAGTCAAGTTGTTTCGGTTTGTCTGTCTCCTTCAGTTGTTGCACAGTTGTAATGAGGTATGGATTCAATTTTAATTCATGAACAATTTAAAAGATGTATATTTAACACCAGATTGTTGGGATATCTTGCGTAGTGATTTTTTTTTTTGTCTGGCCTTAATCTTCTTTAGATTTCTGCACTGGCCAGTGGAGTCCTGACTGAAGGTTGCCTATTTCGTTTTGCATTTGAAACCGAACTTTTTGTATGCCAATTTTTAACTAAATCGCATATGCTACCCTTCGCTGGGATACAGGCATTCGGAAATTTTTCTATGAATACTTGACGTGATTCTTCAAACGATCCAGAAAGAATATAGACCTCAACTATAGCTATACTTTCCTGGATTGAACAAGGCATTTTACACAAACACAACTGCAATAGCAATAATGCACTACAACAAAACGTATACTGCACTGACAGTAACCACCTGACAAACAGCAGCAACAATCAGTAGTAACATATTCACCCACTAGTTGCGCTAGTTGTGCGAGAATCTTTCATAAATAGTGTTCGGTAGCAGTTTCATTATGGGTTCGATTTTATGTTGCTCACCTGTATAATATTATTTATATTACATTATTATTTATTTATTATTATATTATTATTTTAAAACATTTATTTATAATTTTATTTTACTTAAGTAATATTGAACTTAACAATTATTTATGTTACTTGTGTAACATAAATTATGTCATACTGTATGGGAGCTTGGTTACTTACAGGAATTGGTTATAGTCTTAACATTCCGGCATCCTCACAAAACATTCGAGGGGAACACTGTCAAATAGTCACAAATACGCAATACGTTGATTACCATACCGTATGCACCTGAAAGTGTAATAAAGATATTACATAGGACAACCCAGCACTTGTGTTGAAGTAAATCCAATCTTTTTCAGTTCCTCCCAAAGTTTAAGCCTATTTAATAAAGAAGTAAGCTTGAATAACATATTAAAATAAATAGAGTCTATGTGCAGTATATTTAATTCCGAAAGTTACTACATGCACTGTGAAATTATTAGATAGTAGGATGGAATCAGTATTTATAATACGCACTTTTCAAACAAAAATCTTTTGTGTAAATTCACAAATTCATGTAATTAACGGGCCAGTTATATTACTAAATAAGTACAGATGATTACACAAAATAATAGAAAAATATAGCTTCAGATCTGACACACAAACAACAAATATTCAAGTAATAATTAATATTATCTGCAAGAAAGTCTATGACTAATAAATGGTTTTGGAATGAATGAAAACGAGAAGTGAAAATTATTTTACTTCTTGAACTAATGCATCAGAATTATTTCACTGCCGTAGAAATTTTTCTACGACCAATTACATGTATTAGTTCATACTAATTTATGTCATAGTGTTTATTTGCATTGTACTTGTATCTCTATAATAACTTGTCAGAAAATATGTAATGATCAGAAGTAAAATAGACTGACAGGATATGTTATTTTGTAGAAATATGTTTTTTGCATACGGGCGGGGGGGAAAATGGATGTCATTAGATTAACTAGTTGGGGGATAGTTGCTGATAGAGGGGGAAATCCTATAAGCATAGACTCATCGATCGCTCTGTAGTTTTAATCATTTTTTTCATCGATTATCAAGTATTACATTATTTAAAATATATAAGCAATCCAAATATAATAAAATTAAAAATTATATTAACAGAAAACGTCATGTCTTTTAAGTATTTTTATAAAAATAAATACTAATGTAATTATAACAGTATTTTAAAAACTACGTAATTAGAAAAAAACTTTCATGAAGAAACAAACAACTATAAAAAGTTCATAACTATACATATTAATGGATTAATATGAAAACAATACGCCATATTTAATTTTAATAATATTATACCATGCATACAAATAATTACAAAGCAATTAAGTTTTACAATAGAAATAAAATTCTGTTAATAAGGTTACACAAATAGATTTAATAGTTATGGTGTAACAGAATGAAATTACTGATTACTTAAAAGTAAAATAACACACAGTTTAAACCGAAGTAAAATTTTTCATTATTACTTAATAATAGCTATGTTTATTAAAATTGTTTCCTTGAAAGTTTTTAGTTACACGATTTTGTAGAATGTGTGTAATACCTATTATTACAGTAATTAATTTTATGATGTAAAGATTCTAAAATGTAGTCGTATATATATTTCACCTTCAAAAATATATTACCACGAAAACTTAGGAAGTACCACTAATAATTTGAAGTACGTAATTAACATTAAGATAGAAATGAAAACAGTAAAACATTTTTTTAAAACTGGTTTAATACAATTCTCTTTTTAGCTATTCTGTCAAACATTTTATATTACATGTAAACATCCTAGCACTCTATCCAAGCTTTAATCCTTCTTTATAAATTTCACGATTTATTTTTTCGTCATAAAATCGTTTGTTTGTCCCGTACGCGTTCCTATGCCATTCATCTAATAGCGATGAAACTTTGGTGAGTAGCTGTGCGCACGCCCGCGAAGTTTCTGAATTACTTTTGACCTACTAAGTGGGGATGGGGTCGAGATATTTTGAAGAATTTTATTTATGTTCCGATTTGGCTCATATTCGGAATATATACATTAGTTACGTGAAAGAAATATTTTTGCAAAAAATGAACCCGGTAGTTGGCGCTGGGATTGAGATATTTGGAAAAATTGCATTTATGGTCCGATTTGGTTCATATTAAGAATATATATCATTTACGTGAAAAGAAATATTTTTGCGAAAATGGACCCGCTAGGTGGTGCCATAGTCGAAATATTTACGAAACAAATATACTAACAGAATTTCTTCTTCTTATATACAAAAGTCAATGTTCGTGTATGTAACTGCTATAAACTAAAAAACTACTGGACCGATTTACGCGCGGGTTTTGCAAAATGGTCCGCGTTGTTTGGAGAAGATTAAAAACCTCAATCTGATCAGTAGAAAAAAAATGTAGGGGTATTTTGAACCGACTACTGTGTTTAGAGAGTAGTTTGAAGTAAATCCGATAGGTAGTGCTATTTTGACAATTCGATTTATTTACATTTTACTTTTATAAAGAAAAAGGTTAAATTTTGTTAAGTTCCGTAACACTCAGTTTTTTAATGTTTTATCAAACTAAATTGTATTCAATTAATCTATATATATATATATATATATATATATATATATATATATATACACACACACAAATCTAGCAATAGCGAAGCATTGCCGGGTCTGCTAATATAATAATAATAAAATTAATTGATTTAATAAACTGCAGATACTTTTATAATTTTAAATAAGTGAATTAAATTTTCCGATATCATCCAATAAACTAACATCTAATATTTTACATGTTAAAGGAAGGGTGGTATTTGAGAGAAGACATGATTCTACCTTGTTTGTTGATATTGGACCTACTAAGTGAAGACGTGTGTTTGGAACCCTATCCGCCACTCTGATTTCCTTACTACTAGGCTATCTCCCCTTTAAAAATCTCACCCCTTTTGTTTGCTTTCTGAAATGGCCTTTACATGTTTCTCTGCAGCTTTTACTCTTACAATGGTTTAAATCGATGGTAAAATATTTTCTAAAAGCGTTTACTTAAAAATTACAACAAAAAAAAAGTAAAAAAGAAACAAATTCAATTTTGTATTTATATAATATTTAATTATTTTTTAACCAATTATTGTTTTCCATTATCAATGCATTTATAAATGTTGCGAAATAAAATCTAATCTCTCAAGTTTTTCTAATGAATTCAGAATTTCTATTAACTTTCTGAAAGCTTATTTTATCCGAGACACATTTTGATTAAAAAATAAAATTGAGTTGTAATTTATAATAAATAAATTTTTTTAAAATCATTATCTGTAATTTTGATTCTTTGTTTTCTTTCATTAATCAATCATCTAATTATTACTTTTTCCTTTTTTTTTATAATACATTTTGAAGTATCCTGCTTTTTATTTAATAAGTAAAATCATTTTAATTTACTTCAGCAAAGAATTACATAATTAATTATATACACTGTTCTGAAGGAGAATTTCTTTGGGTACTTATGATAGGAACTATAATCTCTGTGGCTAAGTAGGTCTTAGCATTTCCATAGCGCCTTGGCATTTCCTGTGGAAGTCCCGGGTTCGTATCCCGGTCAGGCACGGCATCTTTTCATACTCTACCAATTTCCACCGGGCTAACGTCCATAGTTGTTGATTCTTGCTCTTTCATAAAAAAAATGGATGTTGAAAAAATTTAGTAACAATAATGTTGAACTTTTCTAGAAATATTATACAGCGTAAAATGTAAATTTCAACAAGTGATGAAATAAATGTTATTATTTTTATGGCGTAAAGTAATTTTTTATTTACTTATTTATTTTTAAAACTAAAGAAAAAGAAATAAGGATCTCTAATAGAATGATTTGTTATTAAAATCGATAACTTATCCTTGTGTGTTTGTGTTGTGCAATTGATATTAACGAATCGGAATTTTCCGCTAGTGTTCGGTACATTCCGGTGCCTACGTTTTGGTTATAATTCATTATATTATGAAAAAAATAATCACATAAATAAATAAAAAATATGTAAAAAAATTTTAAATCCACTCTTAAATTAAACGCACTAAAAGGTAAAAAATAAATTTAGGACGCTATCTTAGAATAGATTTGACAACAAGCTTTGTTGGTGACATGTAAAATTATGTGAAAGTCATAGTTTCAAATTAGAAATTTGATGTTTTTGGTCATTTTTTTCTTATGCGTGATGATTGAACTCTTCAGGCCATTTATCACGCATAAGAAAAAATTGGCAAAAACATCAGATTTATAATTTGTAGCTATGAATTTCACACAATCTTACATATCACCATCAAAAGTTGCCATATCCATTCTTAGATACCGTCCTAAAATATTTTTTTTTATTTTAATGCGATTGAGAGGCGTTTTACATTTTTTATTTTATTTTCTACTTTTTAATCTTCATAATTTTGTACTTAATAGCAGCGCTAGGGCACAGTTTCATCATATTTAGCGAAAAATCGGATCGGTACGTTTTATAGTAGGCGAATGAAATCAAAACATAGGGCTAAACTATTTAATTTCCGGATAACCAA
This sequence comes from Lycorma delicatula, assembly GCF_047948215.1. Taxonomy (NCBI): domain Eukaryota; kingdom Metazoa; phylum Arthropoda; class Insecta; order Hemiptera; family Fulgoridae; genus Lycorma; species Lycorma delicatula. The sequence goes on from NC_134459.1 coordinate 46,970,201, forward strand.
AATCCGGTCGATCAAGAGTGTTCGCGATGCATTAAACAGTTAACGCTCGACCTGCTGATACATACGCCGATTGAATCGTGAAAATTGGGCGAGCGGTTGCCGAGATATTACGGTGGCACCCCATTGCCCCCTCCACAGTTTCCGAACGGCGCCCCGGGGGCACTTGAAAATATTATCATCCGACGGGTACCACTGGGAGCGGATGGAGTATCGCCGCGGGGGTCGATAAGAGTTTTCAGAGCGCGAGATATTTGCGATTTTCGTCCGAAAATTCTGATCCAGTTAAAAAGAACTAAATTTTCCTAAAACTATATAGAAGTATATATATATATATATACGGTATATCGATTTATATTAAGTATACACCTGACCACCACGAGAAATGTACTAGCGAATCGTGATTTTCCGCTAGTGATCGGTACATTCCGGTGCTAAGCTAGGGGGACGCTCACACAGACACTCATACAAATGCCGTTTAGTAAGGTAGAATATTTCTTTATTTGCATAAAAACGTTGCCTTTAAAAAAAAAATTGAAATTGTCTTTCATCTTTACGGTACAAACTTATAATTTTTTCGACCCTAATTCTTTATTTAGAATAAATAAAAATATTACATATGCAAAAAAAAAACTTTCAAGTCTATCATGAAAGTAGTAAATTTTAAAAAAAATTACGGAAATAATTTTTTATAGGGGAAGGGTGTTAATGATGAAAAAAAAAAATTATTATTCTAAATGTCTTCATAAGGTTGAAAAAAAATCGAACGACACGCTTGTATATATTCATAAAATTCGTAACTAAATTACTTTTCAATACATCAACACAAATTTAAAACATCATTTTGTAATATACTGGAATACAATATCACACCGCTTTTCAACACTAACATAAATCATCATTACGGTTTAAAACCTGATAAAGTCCAACATACTTGATATATACATACATGTATATATAGAAACTTTTTTTAACAAACTTTTTAAGAGTAATATTTATATTTAAGAGCAAATTAAATGTGAAACTTGAGATCTTTCAGTTCTTAGACTATCGTCAGGAACATAAAATAAAGTTAAAGGATTAAAATATTAAGCAGTCATGACTGTTTGGGTTATTATATATATACGCACATACGTACGTACAGATGTCACGCCGAAACTAGTCAAAATGGATTCAGAGATGGTCAAAATAGATTTTTCCATTGAAATCTGTAAACCGAAATATTTCGCGTTCACAATACTTCCTTAACTTCGTACAAAGAAGTAAAAACAAAAAATCTTTAACAATTTATATCAATTCAGCTTCGTAAAGCTTCATATAAATAAAATTTTAATAATTCACCAATATTACAAAAATGAAATAAATCATTTTATTAGATCCTGTATGTCGCAAATGAAGGCAACTAGTTTTATTTGCTTTTGTCATTAATATTTTAGTGAATATTAAAAAAACAAAAAAGGATAATTGGTTCCGTTAATTCAGCTTAAAATTATTCTAAGATAAATATTTTTATAATTAAAATAATATATTATTATTACAAGATAAAAATAATATTAAATGTAATAATAGATAAATTATTAAACATAAAATATTTAATTATCTTAAAGCTTATAAAATAGAAAAGATACATAAATAGAATATAAAAAAAAATAATAAAAAAAAAACAAACATAAAAAACCTCTATTAGACGTTTTTCTTAATAAATAACCCTAGTTTACAGAGCGTTTGACACACCAGCCGTCTTCTGTCGTTAGATCCGTATGTCAATGTCATTTTAGAAGGCACGTTCTTGGAATGTGACGAGTGTGTACGCTTTTAAAAATGTTTCTCTTTATCTTTTAATAAACATCTGAATGAAAATTTTGTTTAAAACTTAAATAAAAAAAAGTTCAAAATAATAAAAAATATTCGAAATAAATAGGAATATTTAAAGATTAAAAAAAAATACCGATAAATTGTTCATAGAATATTAAAATAGAAAACTAAAAATTAAACATTTAATTTAATATTTCAAAATATTGTAATTCTATACTATCTAAAGTTTATTTTAATTCTATTGTACAAAAACTGTTGTTAATTTTATGTAATTATAATCTTCTATATCATAAAATAAAAACTTTTAAATAATTGTAATAAATAAAATTATAAATTGAATATCCATTTAGTTCACGTCATACGAACGAACGAACACACACACACACACACACACACACACACACACACACACACACACACACACACACACACACACACACACACAATACCATAAAGGTTTACAAGATTTATAGTTCTTGTTTGGCACCACACCCCAGTAAAAGAACGGTTGTATCACGCTGTTATAATCAGAACACTTCTATTCAGTGGCTGTGTTATACAGGCTAGACGCTCTTATCAGATCAATCGTCTTTAAAACACATGAGAAACTAGGATCTGGGAAAACGAACATATACACATGTAACACTAAAACCAAACACATTGCTTAATAGCCTATACTTCAATAGAACTAAAAAAAAATTATACGTAAAGAAAACAATAAACCATTTAACCACAAGAACATATTAGATGCACGGTATTTTAAAACAATATATAAAAAACGAAACATCTATACAAACAAATTAGTTAAAAAAAAGGGAATACGTAATTTAGGAAAAACTTATTTAGTAGAGAATTAAATTTATTAAAAAAGGTTATTGATTAAATATTCTATCATACAACCATAAAAAATGTACCTGTTTTAATTTTAATTAAGGCAGGAGAAATAATCCTTATACTTATACTTAGCTGTCGGTCCGGCTCAGGGGAGGAGAAAAATAAAAAAAAGAGAGATTATTCTGTAACTGTTAAACGTTACCTCTGTCTAATTTGAATGAATTATATTTTACCTTAACCAATGTAGAGTAGATGTTGGTAGCCAGTCTGAGTAGGTAGTCGTATTAAATGGTTCAATATCTGCTAACATTTCACTTCTAACTTGAATTGCCCTAAGTGAAATTTTATAAGTTTTTTAGTAACACTTGCTTTTATTCTATTTTTATCTACTTTAATGAACACAGGTAAAACTTTTTTTTAAATATTAATTCCTCTATAGCTATTGGAAATAATTATTTAAAAACTGAAATGTGAATTTATTTTTTCTGTAAACAGGCCAACTTTGAAAATACTTTTCCTTTTGACTTTCTTCTCTTCTTGTTGCCTTCTCCATAAATCTTTCATTCTTTGAGACTGAATTGCTTTCCTTTCTTGAGTCCATTTATTTCCAGCGTTCTTCTTCTTATCTTTTACAAGAACCCTTAATTTTTTGTATTTATTTATTTAATGTCTCATCAACCTCACTGATCATTAGCGACATCTAGTGGGTCACACGTACGTAATATTAAATCACATAATGCTGATTGTAGCACCGAATTATCTGGCGGTCAATTTTTTAGGTAGCACGATCAATGATTTTTCAAGATTGCTGAGGAACAATAGCCGAGGCAAACCATCGGTTTGCCTTATCGCTATAGTTAAGTGACCTTATGGTCTGACCGTGCGCTCATCCATTCCATTATTAAGTCACCAGCCGCTTGGTCTGTGAACTTAATTCAAATACATCCTATTTACTTATTGTTCTATGAACAAATTGTAAATTCACTGTGTCGTTATAAAAAGAAAAAAAATAGATTTAAAAGACACATGTCTAGTTGTTACTTATAATTCACACTTATATATAATGATGGAAATTCAAATCCTTTGATAACTAAGAATTTTCTCAAAATTTATCACATTATTTAAATATTTTTATAGATCTTTAAGGTAGAAGTTTAATTTTTTTTCGTTTGGAAGTGTGGACAGTCGGTAATAATGTTTTATACCGATGGATAATCCTAGAAATATTCACATAGATTTCGCTTCTTTTTCAATATGAGATATACGTGGCTGAACTTAGCGTGTCCTGTTCTCAGTCGAGTTATGATGACTTTTTTCTGTTCTTTGATTTGTTTGATGTAACCTTTCATACTTTTCATGTTGAATAGTTTTTATAAAATTTGTTTGTTGACTCTGGAAGGCTCATTCTAACATATGTCCGTAAAATATTAGTCTTCTATTCACATTGAAGTTTCCAGGTTTTCTAGTTATTCATAAATTTCTTTGTTTGATTTTAAACGGTATCCTTGTTCTGAGATTCTGGGTCCATTGATTCTTCTCAAATTTCCTCTTTTGACTTTTAGTAAATTTTCTAGATTGTGTAAGCTGGTTGTCTCTATGTCATACAAAATTATACATGGATGGGCAGGTTTTTTTGTTTTAAGTACTATTAGTCACAAAATTTAGTTTATGTTGTAGTTTCTGTGATTTGATTGTTGGTTTGTCTCCTCCACTAAAATTTATTATCTATTCTAAATATTTATTTATTTTTTATCTTTTGAAAACATTTTCTGAGCAACCTAAATGCAATATAATTTAATTAAATTGACAGTATATATAGATTTTACATATAGATTTACATTTTGAAAACAAGCAGTTATTTATATTTTATCACAATATTAGATTTTATTTTCTCCATTAAGAAGATATATTAATAAATTTTTTTTTTAAAAAGAGTATATATTTGAATCTAAAACTGTTCATTATAAACATTTATAACCTGCAGTGAAAAAATGTAAGTGCGACTTGTACGAAAGCACATCTACTTACTTTAATAAGCTTAACGTATGATGTACAGCATTATATTCTGGTAGTTGGAGATTTTGGTAACGGGAAATTATTTCAATTCCCAGGTATACTGTGCATGGAACGCTGCTATTATTGAGCACGGTTATGATATTTATAAAGCGACTTTATGATACCTGAAGTGATTTCAAATATCACTTAATACGTTTAATATTCAAATAATATCAGTAAACATAGTATTTATGCACTAAATACTGTAATCTAATCGCCAAATTGATCAGTTTTTAATACCGCTGTGTGCATGCGCTGCACTTAGTCTTACTTTTCCATTATCAAGGACTAGGGAAATCTGTTCAGTGTCGGTGTATATTTGCTATTTTAGTTTAATACAAACGTATTTTTTAAACATTATATCCATAAGGATGAAAAGAATGAGACTATTCAGTATTTTTCACTAAAATTTAGTTAACTTTTATAAAAACATTGTATGTTAGAATAGGAGCATTCGATTCAAAACATTAATATAGGGGCAAAAGTTTCCTGTCGATCAGACCAGGTGGAAAAGATCCCTATGCATGTCTCAATTAACACACTAAACGTCGAGAGCACCACTACCATTCCGACATTTGTTAATAACAAATTAAAATTTGAGAACCATTTTTTTTTTTTTTACTATTTTGTCAGTAGGTCGTTAAATATTGATTTTACAGAAAAAAATACTTGTTAAAAATGTAGAGTGGAGAATTTTATTCAAAAAATGTTTATGAACACATTCCGATCAGAATATAAATAAACGAGCTAGTGCAATAAACAGTAGCGCCCTATGCAGAGATATATGAGGTAGTCGGCGGCAGTTTCAACACGTGCGTGCGATAAACAAATACCGATAACTTTTGATCTACGATAGATAATGCAAAAAATTAAAATTGTCACCGATAAATGCTACCCAAAGGAACAAATTTTGATAAATTTAAAATAATTTGCAGCATTTAGGAATAAAATATTGTAATATAATGTTGTCAGGTCGCAGTATTTTAAAATTTGTTTATCAAAGACCAGCAAATATAAACAAAATTCAAAAAATCGATGAACAACTTTGCAAATATATTCTTAAAGTGGTTATTTATGAATGTAATAAGTTTCATAACACAATATATGGTTGTTTTATAAGTATTAGTAATTTTAAAATGATATTTATTAAAATTTATTTTGGGACATTCAGTACAAGTACAAAAAACCAATCATAGCCAAACCAATGATTTAGGGAGAAATTTTTACTTTTAAATGGTAATATCAGTTTTACATAAATTTTAATGTTTGACTGATTTTTGTGAGCGTAATATTTTTGAAATGCGTCAGTGCGCACCAAATAGTAGAAATAGCAATATAAATAAATGTTTTTTTAAAAAGGTAACAAAAACAGATTTTTATGTTAAACTTTGTAAATATGTAATGAATGTTTTTTTTAGAGTGATATAAATTTTAATTGAAATAAAACAAATAAAAAGATAAATTAGAAGCTAAGTTTGTTTTTATCTGAAACGTAACTTTCTAACATTTAATTTTTGAAAATAATTTCCGGCATAAGTCCACCACGAGTAGCTTTGATGAACCATATTCATCACTTCAATTTTGAACCACTTTTTCAAGTGATTGGTAACGTATTTTGTTAATAACACGAGTTATGCTTGCTTCCAAAGCGTCAATTGTTGCTTCTTTATCAGCATAAACCAGAGACTTTACATATCCCCAAAGAAAATAATCCACTGGCGTTAGGTCACATGATATTGGAGGCCAATTCACTGGACCATTTCCTGAAATAATTTTGTCTCTAAATTGTTGTTTCAATAAATCGATTGTTTCGATAGCAGTTTGAGGCAACAAAAACTGTTGCCGGTCGATATCATGCAAATTTGGAAACACATAATCACTAATTGATCTGCAACGATCACTATTGATAGTAACATGCGCTTCAGACTCATTTTTAAAGAAATAGGGACAGACGATGCCTCCACCATGTAATCCACACCATACACTGCATTTTCCAGGATGTAATGGAGACTCGTAAATTTCCTGAGGATTGGTTTCACTCCATATACGGTAATTGTGCTTGTTGACATAACCACTTAACCTGAAATGAGTTTAGTCACTAAACAAAATTTTTCGATAAAAAAGGAAATCAGTATCCAATTTATTTCAAACAAACGACGCTTATTACGATCTTGCGGCTTCATTTCTTGCACCAGTTGCATCTTGTATGGTGTAGACCAAGATCTTTAAGTAAAGTTTTCCATGTAATGGTTGGACAAAGTCCAAGTTGTTGAGAACGGCGAAGAATAGACACTTTTTTCTTCTTCAATATTATCACTGACAGCATCGATAATTTCGTCTATAAGTACAGATCTTTATCTAGTTGTTGGTTTTTCATTGAGTAGAATAAATTTTTTCGAAATTGTATCAACAGTTCGACGAATAAGTTGTTGTAATGGACGATTATGTGCACCATAAAAATTACGAACTGCTTGATACGTTTGGCGAAAAGAATATTGATTTTGGAAATATATTTCTACAATTTGTAAACGCTGTTGCGGCGACAGTCTTTTTATGATCATTTTCCAATGCTCAATGATTTAATATGACAAAACAGAATGTCATCAAAATAAAACAGATGACAGCTATCTCTATCAAAAGTTCTATCACTCTAAAAAAAAAACAAAACACCCATTACTTTATTGAGCGTTAACCTTCGATTTCATTATTTTTTCAAAAAAATAATTGTTTAAGATAAAAAACGATTTTTTTGTTGTTTTTGATATAAGTAATAGATTCTCACGTGTATTTATAATTTTATTAAAATGGTACTAGAAGGTTTTTGTGTAAAATTTTCCGTTCTACAAGTTTTGTTTGAAACCTTTTTCTATAAATTCAATATTTAACTAGTTACAACCAAAAAACGGGACTACGACAAGTTTACATCGATATACAGTGGGAAATTCTACTAGATCCACCCGGATATCTCAAAGTTCTTTTGGTAGTATGGCTCTCGACTTTTAGTATTATTAATTGAGGCATGCTCAGGAACCTTTTTCACCTGGTCTGATCGACAGGAAACTTTTGTCCCTATATTCATGTTTTGAATCTAATGTTGCTACTCTATATTGTTTAAATTAAGAAATTAAAAAATAAATACAAAAAGCGAAATATGGAATAGGAAAGGTTTTCACTTAAAAAATTACATTTTTATAACATTAAAACAAATATTATTAGGTAAAGAAATGATTATTCAAGAAGGAATAATTTCACCATCATATTCTAAAATCTCTCTATTAGAGCGAATAACTTTGACTCGCAAATTTTTGAAGATCTACATAAACCAATTTCAGAGAGTGTAGTGAACTTTGTCAGAAAGAGAGCAAACATAAAGTAAATTATAACAGGATATAGTTAAAAATACTGGTAATAAATATTATGATGACAAGGATAATAATAATTATAATAACAATAATACACAGCAGTCATTTAAACTAGTTCATAATATATATAACGAATTAGCAATAAAATAAGTCGAGACAGTATCAGAACAATGAAATTCCCCTTTTTTTGTTTACGAATTAGGCGCTGTTTCGTCCTCTTCCTTTTAAAAGATAGAAACATAATGACAGAGGTAGAACGAGAAAGAATAGCGCATAGGAAAGAGTTATATAGTGTGAAAGGGACACAGAAAGAGCTTTGTGCCAGAAATGAGGGTCGGTACTAGTTAAAGGGTGTTCTGAATAATTTCATTCCTGCCAAATGATCTATTGTTATACTGTACATTTCAAAAACATTCAACATCGACAAGTTAAAACGTAAATGTACAGATTTAATAACACGTTTTCAAACTATTATACGTTATTTTAATGACACTCCGCATTCAAGTACTATTTACTAATATAATAATAGAGAAATTGAATTCCTGGTAGAGTTAATTACAACAATAAACATTAAAACAGACTTTCTCTGCAAATATTTTAAAACGGTACTTCAAATATCTTTATCTTTTATCTGAGGAGTATTTTATTCATTTTACCTACTTTTAACATGAATTAACCGGGTATTTTGTTTCAGTATCATATACGTCATTTTATGGAATAAATTTACAAATCATATGTAAACGCGTATAAGATTATGTAATTAAACAAATTTTAGACTATTCGACAAGAGATAAGAGCGGCTATGTTACACTCTTGAAAACGACATGGCCATTCTCAATAAAACCAATATCTTAAGCAAAGCTTACTAAAGAATCTGAGTAATAAAATAGGGTACTCGTTGCCGTATTCCGTAATTAAAAGCCAAAAACAAGGTAATGCAGGTAATAATTGAGACTTACTCGTGACACGTTCACTATTTACTACAGAAGCTGGTCGTGTAAGGAACATCACCACTCTCAGAGAAATCAACTGAAGCGGTTTAAAACAATACTAAAGACCGGGATAGACTGTGTAAAGGAACAAATTTATGTTATTCTTACTAAATTATAATTATGCACATTATTTATACTTGGTATGGAATTTTATAATATTTGCTTAAATACAGGTTTATTATGTGTAAAATAAGCAAAATGAGATAAAATTGAGTGACAACAGTACCAAAATATTTTTTAGATTTAATTTATTAAGCATTTGGTACCGTTGGTATTAATATAATTGTATAAATTAAAGTTGCACTTACCAAAAATTTTAATAAAATTGTTTTTATTAATTTTTTAATACAGTTTTTTATTTATTTATTTTTTATTAATTTTACTAAAATTGTTGGTAAGTGGAACTATAATTTATACACCAAAATATTTACTGTATATTTTTAATATTTAACAAAAAAAAATTGTTATATTTTAATGTAAATGTAGTTAATTTAAAAGGAATGAATTTAATTTCAATATACTCGCACTTTTAAAGTGAAAATCTACTTGTAAAACGATGTAATTATGTAAAAGAAAAAAATCGTTTTAAGTGGAAGAGACTATCGATTTCAATTTTTCCAGCAATAACAATAAATATATTTTTCAGTCAAACCCTAAATAGTCTTAACTCTAAATAGATAACTGTTTAAAATTATAGGAATAAACTTTCTTTTTTTTTAAATAAAAAGAAAAATTTCACGTATTTTTCGTGGGATTCTTGTCTGTTCTAACAAACCAGCCTCCACGGTTTCACTCTTGGATTGGTCTTAAGAACACGTCTTCCCAAATCAGCTACTTTGGATGTCGAAAGTTCTAGCGTTTAAGCCCTAGTAAAGGCAGTTACTTTTATACGGATTTGAAAACTAGATCGTGGATATCGGTGTTCTTTGGTGGTTGGCTTTCAATTAACCACACATCTCAGGAATGGTCGAACTGAGACTGTACAAGACTACACTCATACATATCATCCTCTGAAGTAATATCTAAACGGTAATTCCCGGAGGCTAAACAAGAAAAAGAAAGCCTCTCACGGTTTAAATACTAATTAGATACTTTCGTTATTACTTACGTCAAATAGTTAGAGAGTTACACAACATTACACAATACATGAAAAATGCTTTACTCCAAAAAATCACAATAATTTACTTAACACAAATCATCTTTTTAAAAAATTATAACAGATGTTATGTTTTAATGAAATAGTCTATGTAACAGAACTTTGTATTTAATATTACATAGTATTATTTTTAAAGAAAAGTAATCTGACAAATTTGTATATTTTCTTGCTATAGCTTAGGATTCGGTAGTTAATATCTCATTCTCGAATCTTGGAAAAAAATATTTGAATCACATGATTGAAGAAAATATAACTGTAACAATTAATAATCAGATGAAATTGTAGAAAAGATTAAACGTATTGATCTAGAAGAGGTATTAACTAACGAAGATGAAACAAGTACTGAATTAACGGAGACGAAGAGCAGATATTTCTAATTAAAGGAGAAAATTAAATCGTCGACGAATTACGAAAAGGATAAGATAAAAATATTGACCATGATAATGATAACTTACCAGGATAGTTAAATATAGGAGTAAAAACTATGATGTGCCGTTAAATGCTTCAACATGTATTTTTTTTAGTGGCCTATTAAGAAAAATAATCTATCTCATTAATTACTGTTACTGATCCACCTACGAAAAGATACTTTAGAGCAACCATTAAATTAATGTTTAGAAACAAAAAATTATTGACTTTTTAAAAAGCCTTCAAAAAGTAAAAAAAAAAAAAAAATTAAATACACCAAAAATACAACCTTTCAGTAGGTTGATTTGATTTATTTATTTCCATTATATTGATTACCAGGGGTTGGCTATTTGAAAATATTATAAAGTTAATATTTTTTCTAACCGTTTAATTTTTACTAAAGAAAACTCATATTGTTTTAGTATTATTATTATTATTACTGCTACTATTACGATAATTTAAAACACTAACACTCCGCCACAGAGATCGGACGTGGCGGAATGGTAGCATCTTTGATTCAGAGGTCGTGGGTTCGAATCCTGATCAGCCAGGTAGCGTATTCACACAAATGTAAAAGCTTCTGTGTAATTTAAAAAGCTTTGTAATCTTTTTCAATAAAAAAAATAATAAATTAAAATAAATACTCATATTGTAATAAATCCTGTAATTGTGATCTTATATAGCCACATAAACTTTTACGTAAAAGAAACTGAAAGAATGAGAGTGAAATAACTATCGAAAGAGAAAAATAATATTAAGATTTGCTGGTGAGATTATTCTTTTAGCAGAAATCAAAATGAAATAACAAGAAATATCGAACGAAATAGATTTATTACTAGAAAAGGACTTCAGCCAGAAAAAATAAGATTAAAACAAATGAAATGAAGGACAATAAAACTAAATTATATATTAAGGTAGGGAACAGAAAAACCCAGAAGTGGGATATTCGGTGATTTAGGTAGTAAAGTTGCAAATGATGGACGAAGAGAGATATCAAAAGCAAACAGGCACAAAAAGGAGTGTTTTTATACGGAAATGAAATCTGCCAGTATCAAACTCTGATCAAATAGTTTAAATGAAATTCTTGAAAATATGTGGATTATTAATATATGGAAAATATATGGATTATTAAAGGTATTACTTTTTGATAGATGGTAAATAAAGAGGTTTTAAAGTGAATAAGACGAGAAATTTCTTAGAATTCTTAGATTCTTAGAATCCTGTAAAAGATGAACTAGATTGCTGAATCATACATTAGGTTGTCCAAAAAGTATTGAATCTTTGGAGGCGAAAATTGAGAATACATTTATCGTTATTAAAAAATAACATTATGTGACCGCATATGCACTCCATTATTTCTATGATCTTCCGCTATTTTCCAGCAATACCATAATTCCGTCGCTATAGAACTTCTGATCAAAAAATTGTGACAAGTGGTTTTCACAGGTCTCTACTGAAACTAAATTAACGCCATTCACGGAGTTCTGCAGAGACCGAAATAAATGATAATCTGATAGTGGCAGGTCCGGGCTATAACGTGGGTTTATTAAACCTCCCAGTCAAGTTCTCTCAATTTCTGAGGGGTCGTTAAAGATGTACACAGTATGGCGTTATCAACGTGGTGTACTACACCCTTTCTGTTGACCAGTTCAAGCACTTTCTTTTGAATTGCTAGGTATAATCGCGCTAATTGTCGACAGTACAGGTTTGAGTCTATCGTTCTACCTGGCGGCAGCAGCTCGTGCTGCACGATGATCTTCGAATCCCACCAAATGCACAGTATAACCTTCCTTGGCGTCAGTGTGGGCTTTGCCACAGACTGTAGTGGAGCTTCTCCTCGTTTCGAACACGATATTTTTCGTACATTATTGTCGTAGGTTATTCACTTTTCATCATTCGTGATCAACCGCTTCGGAAAGGGCATGATTTTGTTACATTTCATCCTGATCCCTTAGAAGTAGAGATTCACAGATAGAAATTTAATCAAGTAAATTTTTCTGTATCAGATCATGTGACACTTAAACGTCGGGCTTTCTTTTTATAGTCAGCTTTTGCCAAATGGTTTAACACTGTTTGGTTATGGATTTTTAGGTCACTGGCAATGTCATAACTGCTAATATGTTGGTCTTCATCGACTTTTGCCAGAATAAGCTAACGATGTCTTGTGCGCAAAAGGCTAAATAATTTTTTAAACTATTTAAAATTTAAGTATATTAAGACAACCAGGGTTTGTGTTGTTTAATAGATTGAGATGTACAAGGTAAACACTATAGAGAAATACAAAGATTAGAATAAATGAAACTGATAATTAAGTATGTAGCATCTAATAAATAAGTCAACATTAAACGATTATCAGAAAACACGATAAAAAAATTGGCGATCTTAAAAAAAATAATGAAAAGAAGGCATTAAACTTTATTAGATAGATACTAGTGCAGTATGACATGATAAATGTGAAATCGCATCGACTAATGTGACAATTAATAACGGGAATCCTTACTCAAAGTAAGAACAAACTTAAGTACAATGATCATATTTTTGAACTTTAAATTAAGACAACAAACAAAAACTTGATGACTTATTTTTATTTTATTTTTTTTATAAGCAACTCTTTTGAAGAAAGTAACTTACAAAGTAAGTAAAGTTATAAAGCGTGTCTATTGCGACAAAAGAATAAAAAGACAGGCGATGTATTTGTTAAGACTTATATAGTTAAGAATACTTTTGATGAAGAGAAAAAAAAGGTTAGAAAATAAAAAAGAAAAAGGATGACGGAAGGAAGGAAAGAAAAGAAAAGAAAGGTTATAAATTCCCTTAACTTCTTCCACAAGATGACAGGCAGTAGGTAATGGAACATGACTTATCTTTTCTGCTTGTTTCATATATATATATATATTAAACAAACCGTTCCAATTTATGTTATACTTTGTATAGAAAAGCAAACTTTTTTATCAGTAACAAAAACCATTAATAATAAATAGATGTTGCTTGTATTAATACAAAACAAACCTAATTTTACGCATTCTTTTTTTGAACTCACATTTATAATTTGCAAATAAATAAGCTCGTCTTAGCTGTCAACACCTATAGACAGAATATTTGTATTATCCTTCGTAAATACTGACTGCACAGGAAACATAACAAAACTCATTTAAATTTTAATTAATGAACATATGAAACTATTAAAATCAACAGAGATGAAAAACAAGCTGTAAAATTCCAAACAAAACATATAATATACACCCATGTACCACGCGCACTCATGTAAGATACGCACCCAGATTTTTAAAATTGAAAAAAAAAATTGATATATTTTTTGCATTTTATTATAAAAATCACCAGTGAAGATTTTATGTTAATTGTATTTATTTTTAAATTAATCTAATCTCGTGTAAAAAAAATCTTTATAAATGGACGTGAAGATTATCGATTTCAACTTTCATATTGTATATTTGTGTTATGTCAGTAAACGAGTTAATACTATAAATATTTAATTAAAAGCATAGAAATTATGCTATTTTCTTAATTATTATTATCAGCGTTTGAGTTTCTGTCATCCGTAGAATTTTTTTTTTTTTTTTTGTCTTCAGTCATTTGACTGGTTTGATGCAGCTCTCAAGATTCCCTAACTAGTGCTAGTCGTTTCATTTCAGTATACCCTCTACATCCTACATCCCTAACAATTTGTTTTACATATTCCAAACGTGGCCTGCCAACACAATTTTTTCCTTCTACCTGTCCTTCCAGTATTAAAGCGACTATCCCAGGATGCCTTAGTATGTGGCCTATAAGTCTGTCTCTTCTTTTAACTATATTTTTCCAAATACTTGTTTCTTCATTTATTTGCCGCAATACCTCTTCATTTGTCACTTTATCCACCCATCTGATTTTTAACATTCTCCTATAGCACCACATTTCAAAAGCTTCTAATCTTTTCTTCTCAGATACTCCGATTGTCCAAGTTAGAATTACTTGACCGATTTTTTATCAAATCATCCGTATTTCTGACCGCGCCGCAATAATTTTTCATGCATCTGGTTTTAAATTTAACCAGATGATGTAGTCTCGTGTTGTCCACTCAGTTTGTGCAGTGTTTACGGAATTTGGTTTTAAATGGTCGGTTTACACAGATATCTAGAGGTTAAACAATAGATGTCATTTATTTATCCAGAAATGAATTTGATTTGTCATTCAGTACAGATTTCGATTTTTTGTTTGTTTAAAAAAAATAAAAACCAACATGATATCGCCTTTGTATTGAAAAAATGACTGATTTCTTTTTAAACGCATATGTTGTTTCACCAAATACAAATTGATAATTTATTTCTTCATTTCAGCGACATTATTTAAACTAAATATGATGAAGATAAACAAAAACAGTATTAATGAAAATTAGATTTGTTTTACAACAAATTTATAGTTGCAAACATGTACTCAAGAAGGATTATTATTTACCTAAGGGAAATGTAACTTAGAAACTGTTATGAAAATCAGTATGACCCGTAGGGGGCTGATTGAAGCTGCCATTCCCGACAGATTCAATATTTACATATTTGACATATATTAATTGTTTCGATACCATTTCCTTATAGAGATATCGGTTCGTGTTTTGACAGTCGGTAGAATGACTTGTAGTTATATCAGAGAGATAAATAATTCCCACCATTCCTTTTAGATGTCCACTGTCCTTAGCTCTAACTTAACACTTATGTATAACTCCGACACATCATTGATCATAGACAATCCATTTTATAAAGTATTATTTTTATTATGTTTAATGATATTCCTTTTTTAATGAATATGACATTAATAAATGTACGTGAAAGTAATTAGTTATATTTTGAGCATTAATCTCTGATGTAATGAATGTTATCTCGAAAACCAGTTTTACTAAAATGTAAACATCCGTCTAATGTATAGAATTATTCTAAAACTGCTGGAATACCAGCTAATTCAAAAAGGACTTCACAACTTCAAAAAGATATAAAAGTTTATTTATTTAGATCATTTACAGATTCGGTTGTCTCATTTCACGACAAAACACATCAAAGTGTTGACTTACGTAGTTCATTAGTACCGAATTTGGCCACCAGCGCGGTCACCAGTATTGTTAAAAATGGATACATTTACTGGAGCGAAACATCCTCACTGTGTGCTTTAGTTTAACGAGCAACTGCAGTTCAACGTAATAGAAAGTACGGTAGGAAGCCTCCTAGTAGGCGTATAATTTACTATTGACACCAAACCTTCGTTGAGACAGGTTCTGTTGAACATACAAAATCACTAGAACGCCTCCCTGAAGCTACTCTGAAATATCTTAGAGAAAGCTTTCCACGAAGTCCGAAGATATCAACTCGACGGGCGTCATATGAGACTGGCATTCCACAAACGACTGTTTGGCGCGTATTATGTACACGATTGCACTTGAAGCCGTACGAACTAACCGTGGTTCAAGAAATTACAGATGACGACAAAGTTGCTCGGTTACAGTTTTGTGTGGAAATGATGAATAGAATTGCAGACGTCGGTATAATTTTAGTGATGCGTCAACGTTTCACATCAGTCGCAAGGTGAACACCCACAATTGCCGAATGTGGGGTAGCGAAAATCCTCATGAAACTTTTCATCGTTTATAATAGCACTAAGCTCAATGTTTTTGGCCCAAAGAAAACAAAAATTGTACTGATTGTTCTTTTTCTAGGAGGCAACCGTAAACGCTATCGTTTACCTAGACATGCTTCAAAATTTTCTAATTTCTCAGTTAGAGGGTGACGATCAACATGGACGCCTTTACTATCAACAAGACAAGGCATCACCTCACTATCGCCTGGAAGTTCGAGCTGTTCATGATTCTCGATTCCCAGGTCGATGGACTGGTCGTGAATATCCATATAGTCACCTCGCTCCCAAGGTATGACCCCGTTAAATTTTTTCTTGTGAGCTTTCATTAAATATCGGGTTTAAGTACCGCCTTTACCTATTGATCTTAAGACTTCGAGTTAAAGTCGAGTTAAGACTTCGAATTAACGCCGCAGCTGCAGAGATAAGCCTGCCTTGCTGGCTACAGTCTGGAATGAAATCGACTTCAGGTAGGATGTCGCATTACAAATGGAAGCCATATTGAACCAACGTGAATTTTGGATGACAATCGTGTTTTTCTATGAAATGAGACCTCAGACGATTGTGTTAGCTATCTCAATAAACCTTTTATGCTTTTAAAGTTGTGAAGATCTTTTTGAATCGCCCAGTATTTTAAAAAACTTAAAAAAGATCAGTATTGGATCTATTTTAATAACTTTAAGTTAAATGATGAAATCCTTATTTAACCACAAATCCTTATTTACATTAAAAATGTAAAAAAAAGAATCCTACTATTTACCTTAACAACAGGAAGGCAAGTTTTATTAATCAAAAATTAAAAACGAGGCAAATAGTTGTACAGTTATTAAGCAAGAATTTCGCCCTCGACGGACAACTATTTAGAAGGAAAATTAAGTGGGATATTAAAGAATGTAAACGCACAAGTAAAAAGACAATGTAAAAAAAATTCTACACAGAGTAAATTTTCGAAGTACGGGACACATTGGGGCCGTATTTCCAAACACTAACCAAAATGTTATACCATCAGTCAATCGTATTCAAAAGTCCTCGTATAAAAGTTCATAAAAATTGATTAATCAAGTCTTGAAAATATAAGCAAAACATATCAAGCATTTTAGTAGCCTGAAGGATATTAAATTATATTAACAAATATTCCTACATATCTACTAATAAAATATTCTATACTATTATAAATATTCTATGAAATATTTTATAAATATATTCTATACCCAATTCTACCAAAATTTTCGGGTAGGAACCTATAAGGTCTGTATCTCCCTGCCCACTTAACCGATTATGGCAAAAATTAAATGGAATCATGGCAACTATTATACAGGAAGAATCATCCTGTCAAATTTCATAAAAATCGGTCCATAAAACAAAAAAACAGGCCAAGAGACATATGTACGTAGGTGTATATACATCCATTGGGAATTGTTCCCAATGTTAAAATTGTGTTATTCTGTTAGATTAAGACATGAAAATTTAAGATCTGAAAATACTTCTACAAGCGAAATTTTACTTAATTAGTTTACCTGCCCTTAAATAGTTTACTGTATAGCTTTATTATATAACTATATAGTAAGGAAATAAAAATTACAAATAAATGACTGAACTACTGTTATGAGTACAAAAAACGACCAATAATAATTTGCTGAAGAAATAGAACTTCTACCATCTAAATCAATAAATATGTACTCTTTTACCATGAATTCATATTTTGGTAGAATTTTTCGCATAAATTCAATTACAGACAATTTCGAAAATTTCAATAAAATTTAAAATAACATGCAGTAATTTCTATTAACTAAGCCCAATACCTGTAAAAATATTTTATTTTCGATTTCCCACGGAAATATGCTTCCACGAAAATATTCTATATCCTTATAAGTTATATAAAAGATACAAAAAGTATTTGTAAATTTATAAAAAAAAAAAACAAGATGAAATCCCTATTTGTCATTTTCAAGTTAGAAAAAATGGATTATTTCACTACAAATTTTATAAAATTGTAGTGAATTTAAGACTAAATCTTAGCAATTTATGAAAGAAATGTTGAATGTTCATTGATGTATTAATTTTTAAATTAAATAACGTAAATTAAATTTTAACAAAATAATAGGTTAATTCTAATTCTAAACCCATAGACTAAATAGTATTATTATTATTAACAACAAAATAAATAACAATAACATAAACTAACGTAACAACAAATAATATATATTTATCCATTATTAAAACCGACCGAACACCCTCTATTATTACATTTATCGAACTATCCGACCCCCTGCTACTATCCGAATACTCTATTGTGACACGGTTAAGCATGGTTTTTAGGGTGCAATACGTACGCGCATCACGAGGGTGAAACATTAGCAACGTTAAAGAAAAAAAAGAAATAAATCCGACCGGAGCCGTTAAATGAGGCATAGATGTCAGCATTATCCGGGAGTAAATTCGTTTGAGGTGAAGCTACCTATTATATTTCTGTACCCTACTACCACACATACATACACACACATATAATATAATATATACTTTTTCACCCCCGACCGGTATTCAATCTGTTCGAATTGATTAATACACAAGCTAAGATAATTGTAGGCCTACTGGTTTTCGATTCGCATCGGCCTGATCGTTTCTCATTTCCATATGTAGTTGTGACCCGCGGCATTGCATCTGTACAGAGTATATACCGGGTGTATACGTACAGAGCTAATTTCATTATGAGAACGTTACGCTATCCCGTTTACCTGTTACAATTTAACTAATACAGCTAGTTATAGTAAGCTTTAACACACACACAAATTCATGTACTTAATGCGACAGGTATTAAAACACATTCATGTATCGGCTGAACGTGTAATTAAATTATAATCGACAACTGATACAAATGCCATTACGTGTAATAATTTATATTAACATATATAATGAGAAATATTTTGTTATAATTTCAAATTTATAGAATAGTAATAATACAATATTAGAATATTCAAAACGAGTGCACTAAATTGAAAAAAAAAGAGTTAAATATTGAAAACTGCCTTTATTTTTATATGCATTTATATATCAATAAAATTAGATTGTACAAGCGCTAAAACTGTAAAAACTTAGAAATATTTTTCAAACGAAAAAAACCAAAAAAATTATTAATGACTTAATTTATATCAACAGGTGTTCCTAAGAAAGTAGGTTAATAGTTTTTTTTAAAAAAGAGATGTTTAAAAAAAATACTAAACAACGCAAAAGATCTAATGACAACAATGAAGGCCAATTCAAACAAAAAAAAATTAATTCCTTTTAAAAAACAATAAAATTAAGCTGAAGAATTTTTATAAATTTGGAAAATATTCAGTACTTTAACAAATTGGTAGCAGTTAATTTTGCCCATTAATAAACCTGACTAATCAAGTGGGAAAAAACGTTAATTAAATCATTAATTACTTTACTACAACTTTTTATGAAACTTATTTTTAACTTTACCATTATTTCATATAACTTTTTAAAAATTATTCTAAAATTTGAATTTAATTGACGACTGAAATTTTCATCAATCAATTAAAAATTGAAATAAATTGTTATCCTAAATATATATTTCAGTTTATCTATTTTCATTTATTATAAGTACATCTTTTAATTAAAAAATGTTTTTTTTCCAATAACTTCATAAAAATACATTAAACAGATTTTTTTTTACAAAAACATTATTCTCACGATTAATTTTTAAATAATACTAATTAAAAAGAATTAAATAACCCCCTGAATTTTCTTCACCTTCGTGTAATATGTACATAGATAATGAGCCCAAACATTTCATTTTGAAGACATTTTCGTTAATGTCTTCTAAATTGTGAATATTTTGTATTTTTACTTCCTTGTACGAAATAAAGGAAGTATTGAGATCACGAAAAATTTCGGTTTTCAGATTTCAACGGAAATATTCATTTTGACCAACCCTGAATCAATTTTGTCTAGTTTCGGCGTGACGTCTGTACACCGCACGTATGTATTTCGCGTAACTCAAAAACCATTAGCCGTAGGATGTTAAAATTTTGAATTTAGGATAGTTATAATATCTAATTGTGTAATTTTCCTATTGATTGCAATCGACTTCACCAAAAATGCCCAAAATCCAAAAAAAATTTTGATTTTGAACTTTTTCTTAACTGCAGGAATATGTCCTCATTCAGAGCTTTTCAACGATATATCATGTGATACATATATATATCATAAGTAAATATAATTTACGTAAAATAATATTTTTTTATAACAGAAGTGTATAATTATATTAAGAGTTATTAAAATAATATAAAAATATGAGTTCATAAAGGATTATAATTATTTTTATTTACTGGATGTCGAGAATTATTTATAATGATTATCAGAAACCATAATGTACAAATCTTTCGTTAATCATACAACTCTAATATTAACAGAATAAAATAACATAATGATTTTGATAAAATAGCTATAAACCTATAAAAGTTTTATCGTATCAATATATTAGACATCGGTTTAATAAAACTGTAATTAAATATATAAAGAAGTTATAGAACAAATTAATAAGCAATTTTTTTTTCGTATTTGTATGAAAAAATAACTAATTAGGATAGAACAATAATTATTTTTATCATGCTTCATAAAGTTTATATAGAACACTATTTATAAATAGAACCTAAAAAAATTACTCCAGACGTTTTTATGATTATTGAAATTATTTATTTATGTACTTATTTTATTTCTTATAAGTAATAATTTCAATGACGAATGGTTTTTTAATCCTTATATATACATAACCTTAGTTACTTTACTACTAAAAAAATAAGATAAAATAAGAAAGAGAAAAACATGTTCATTCATATACATATATATAAACTTTCATCGTAATTCATTTTCTATATTTACCCTTTTTAAATAAATATTTACCTATATAACTTACCTTAGTAACGATCGTTTAATAAATAAAGATACACGAATTATATTTTTGTCACGGCGTTGTGCATGATAGTATGTTTAAGGTGAGAACAACTTCAAAATCAGTTAAAAGTATATCAGAAAATAAAAAATAAATTTTACGTTTATTTAGTTTAAAAAATTTATAACACTAAAACTGTTCAGAAAAATAATTGATCACAACGAAAGATTAATATGGTTTATGACAAAGATAATATTTCTGTGTGTCTTTTTTTTAAATTTTTATATCATAAGCAAAGAGTCATTAAAATATCATCAGTGAAAAAAAAATTGGTTTAAAAAATATAGTGAATACTGATAATTCCAAACCCATACTGGCGATTCTAAACTTACGTCACTTAAATACGTATTAATAATCGTTAAACAACTTCACGGCCCTACTTTAAGGAAATATGCAAGACCCAAAATGAAGTTTAGGAAAACTGTTTTCCGCAAGTATTTAATGATAACTGAAGTGAAGAATTTCAGCCAACTTGAATAAAATTATTCTTGTAGCATATTATAAATTATAAAAATATTAAATATACGATGCAATAAATTTTCTAATGGTATAAACTACAAAACACAAGAGGGATCTCGAAAGTAATCATCAAAAATTTGGTTTCAGATTTCAACTGAAATATCCATTTTGACCATCCCTAAATCCATTTTTATTAGTTCGGCGTGACGTCTGTATGTACGTAGAGACGTGACGTACGAGATACGCACGTACGTATCTCGCATAATCCAAAAACAATTAGCCGTAGAATGTTGAAATTTGATTTAGTACTGGTATAACCTCTAGTTGTGCACCTCCCGTTTTGATTGCAATCGACTGAACCAAAAGTGTCCAAAAAAGCCCAAAATTCATAACAAATGGATTTAGGGCTTTTTCTTATCTGCAGTAATAAACTGTCATTCAGAGCTTTTCAACGATATATCGTAAATTATTTTCATTGGTTCCAGAGTTATGGCCAAATAAAATTATAATTAATGAATTATTTCGATCTTAGTGGAAGGCACATCGGTTCAAATCAGACTTCATCTCCTTTTTTTAATTTTTTTTTAAATTTAAATATATCGATTTATTAATAATTAATTATTAACCTCTCACTGTAAGAAAAAATTTACGATGAAAAATAATTCAATAACAAAAAAAAAAACATGAAAAAATATCAGAAGTTATTAATGAAACAAACTTTTATGTTCTTTTCATTAAAAAAAAAATGTGTGTAAATAATTTAATAGGCGTACAAGGAAGTCCTGTGGTGTCCACATGCGATTTTTTTTGTCATTCCAATATCTCTTTTCATTCCCATGCTACGCACATATGTACAAAAATTTATCAACCGAGCCTCGTAAAATGATTTTGTAAGGCATCTGATACTTCAGGAGAAAACAGAAACACAGCAGCTACCAAAATGATATTATTTATCGGTTTAACAGAACATTTAACGCATTGTTCCCGTGAATTTAGAGGCTAAGTCTGGGTTTACCCAAAGGCAAGAGCGAGTTCCGGTTACTCTGGCGGGGCCCGGGAACGGCATAGTCGGGCCTGGTTACCCCGTCTCATTGATTTGAGACAGGTGAATGAGGTGAATAAAAGATCCGCCCCACAGGTTTGAGTATTGCTTCAATGCCGATCCGACCCAGGGGAGTAGGACAAAAAAAAAGAAGCCTGGGTTTACACGATAAGAATTTCGATTTGTGTCGAATTTTTCTGAACCCTCACCGAAAGAGTTTAGAATCTTCAAACAGCAGAACCAACCACTCAAACCAAACAATTATCAGAGCGCAGTAATTATACAGCCCCCGATTATCGCGGATCGAATGAGCATCGGTTTGAAAACTACGAAAAAAATCACGTGTGAGCAGTGACATTAAGAGGGAAGGAGTTAGAAGTGAAAAGGGAAGAGTTAACCAGAAAACTGAAATCTGAAAACCGAAATTATTCGCGATCAAGATTCCTCCTTTACATTGTGCAAGGAAGTAAAAATATTGTCATAAAACAAATATAAATACAACAAAAGCTAAATGTTTAAATTAAAAATGATAAAGTGGAATGTTTGGTAAATAAATCTAAGAAAATAAATTGAAAAATTTTTTTTGCGGTTTTTATTGACAAATTAAATCAATTTTCTTAAAATTAAATTCGCTAAAAATTATATTTTAAAGTTTAATTTGGTTATTAGCAATTTAACAAAGTAAATTTAATGAAAACCAAACCAAAAAAAATTATGTTTTTAAGTCCAAAAAACATACTTTTGGATTTTACAACAATTTTCTTGGAAATTACTTGTAATACGATTCTGTGATCCATTTTTTTTTCTATATTAATATTACATATTATAAAGCCATTAATTTTGTTCAATTATCTGTCAATAGAGTTTCAACACCTACCTAATAGAGTTTACTCCGTTCTAAAGGTATGTCACCTTTAGAACAGAAATCTGAACTATAAACATTTTATTACGCTTTGCGCCGGCCACCTTGGCGCGAGTGGTAGTTTCACTACTACTTCGAACACGGGACTCCGAGTTCGAAGTCCGATCAGGCATGGCATTTTCACATTCTACAAAATTGCAATTTCATATCATCCTCTGCAGCAGTACTATGGTAAAAAAAAGTATGGTTTGCAAGTGCTCATTTATTTTCTAATCAGTTTTTGTTTAATTTTTTTGTTGTCTCTTGTTGTCCGCTGATAGTAACTGTTTGTTTAACAATTGAAATACAAATCCAGTTACAAATTGCAATATTTGAGTATATAACTTAAGAATTAATCTTTACTGCTTTATTTTAGTAACTGTTAAGCACAGGCAGTTAAACTATGCTAAAAAAAGGTTAACGTTTTAAACATAAGTGTTTAAAACGTATGAAAACAACGCATTTCTTTTTAATGTACCAATTAAAATCGCTTTATGTAGGATTAATATTTTTTCTCTATGAAAAATGCCAGGCCTCATTGGGGAGAATGAGATTATATCCACAATTTTTCAAATGGAGAACAAAAACGCTACCACAAAAAAAATCATCAGAATGATTTTCTGATTACACAAAAAAAAACCGTATATGAGTCAAATAGCAATTGCATTTTACAAGCTGTTATTGTGATATATAAATTTAAAATATTATATAAAACATATCTTACAATATATAATAATAATAATTTATTTATCCAGTACAATAACAACAGACTTATGCCCACTTAAAGTTACTGATGGACATGATAATGAATTTTATAGCATGGGAACAATATCATGTCTGACCGGGATTCAAACCCGGGACTTCCAGATGAAAGGCAGAGACGCTCCCCCCTACCATGGAGATCGGAAAAATGATATAATAATCATAATAATGTGTGTGTATAGAACCGTTTCTTTGCCATCCCGTTAAACTTTTTATGAAGAAATGAGTTTTCTAAATAAATTATAAAGATAATCGGTACCTTATATTTCATTTTTGGAGTATTAGAAAGAAAATTAGAAACTATCAAAAGAGTTTTATTCAAGTAGAATTAGTACAAACATGATAAATAATTAAAAATCACCAAATTTACAATAAAATTGTTTCATCACACTCATTTATTATAATTTTCTTTATAATTAGAATACACATACACACACACACACACACACACATACACACACACACACACGTATATACATATACGTGTGTGTGTGTGTGTGTGTGTGTGTGTGTGTGTGTATGTTTCATATGATTTTTGAATACATAATCGAACAAACTTTAAAAGTATTAACTGTTAAGTCAAATTCATGATTTTCTTTTTTTGTTGAAAAAGAAAAGCATAGTCAGCATATTTATACTTTTATAGGAAGTGCAGAAGTTAGTGTTTGTTTAAGCTGTAAAGAGTAAAGTTTTCATAATAGTTAGGAAAGGTAAATAGTTAACTGTCCTTTGATCTTTATATATCCCTCTAGCAGACCGTAAGTAAACCACAAGGGGTCAAGAAATAGTAGGTTGTTAAGGTATACACGAGTGTAAAAGCAAAACAGTTTCCTAGGGTATACGGTATACATAAGTTAGGTAAAAGGACGAGGGATATACGTCTAGTCCCGCTATTAATCACCCGGTTTCATCATGTCCCAGCCGTTTTGAATTATTAACGAACCGGACTCCACGGATATCGGTTTACATGCGTTCATGCCTATCTATCTACCTCCAAATCAAGGTCAATCAAACTGAAAATTCCGTTCTAAGTACCTTTTTTTAACCTTATTATTCTCATCAGGTAGAACAAATTACTTTTACATGATCTATTGAACTAAATCATCAATAAAACTAAAATTAAAAGTCAGCAATCAGGTTTTCGATAAAATAGTATACAAAGCTTCTGCTGATTTCATAGATCTTTATGACAACTAAGCTGGTTTGCCGTGTTTTTTTTTTGTTTTATTTTAATTAAGATATCGAACATCTTAAATTAAAGAAATATTTTATAATCACATGAATATATAAACATATTTTTAATAACTGATTTATTATATAAATATAAAATAAAACAAAATTTATGAATGAACATAAAAAGAATGACTGTCATTTTTAAATGTAATAAAATTTCGCGATTTTAGGTATGGTTATGAATTATACGTCATGATTATAAATGTCATGGTTACAGATAGTTTACTAACATTATTAGTATTGTTTGTATGAATAAGAAAGAAAAAACCTCGTTTTTATCTAATAAACAAACCAGTTCATTGAAAATATTGACTTTTGTAAGGAATTAAATTTTTTTTGTGTTACTGTTGTAAATTATAATTTAATATAATAAATTAATAAAAATATTATTATTATTATTAATATTAATAAAAAATTAATTAAATTAATAAATAGAATTAATTATAATAAATTTAATTAGATAAAGAGCACAACTTTTCCCCTGTTTTCCCGAAATTAAAACAATTAACACCTTCAATAACTTTTTTTTAACCTCCGAGATCACCGATACGTTTTGCTTCAGAGGATTATAAGAAATGGCAAGTTTGAAGCGTGTGAAAATCTCATGCCTGGCCAAGATTTGAATCCTGGACTTTCGGATGAAAGACCGAGACGCTACCATTCGCACTATGGAGGCTGGCAACACCTTCAATTATTACGTTGATACTAAATTCTTAAACAATTGTTTGAGGATAATTAAGAATAGAATTTTTGTCTGTAGTTTAATTATTTATATCTTTTTTCAATATGGTGACTATTTTTTTTTTCAAATTTTATTTTTGAGCATCAGCCAATGGTAAAAATAACTTTTTCACTGAATTATGTGTTTTAATAATATTTCGGTAAGTTTATATCGTCGTAATTTCAACTGGCAGACAGCGGGATGGTAAAAAGTTTGTAAAGAAAAAAATAGGATTCTTTAAAATAAAACTGCTGGGAATCTAAACCGTCGTTACAAAAAAAGTACAGTCACACATTACTGAAACTTAGAACGCAGTACAAAATCTCATATTTTCCTGTATATTTCCCTATATATTTCTGTGAGACGACAATAATGAAAAGTCAATCTCTCTGTTAGTTTATGGAATAAACGATTAGTTTATGGAATGTTAAATAGCAAATTTTATTTCGGATAAACCGAGCGAAAACTATAAGAAAAGGACAGTAAGTATAAGTTTTAGCATGTTATAAACAATTTTTAATATGTAGTGGGTGATTTTGTAGTAGGGAACGGAAAAATACACGCAGCAACATGTTAATAAAAGTTTAAACAACATGATAGAACCATTAACCAGTAAGTTTCCGGTTAACTAAAGGGTTATGGAAACTAAAAATCTGGATTTTTGCACTTCATATAATTTTGATTTCCGGGTCCAGATATACTAACAATCACACTTCAAAAATTCTAAATGTATAGATGTCTACCTGTGCGCGTTAATTTTTTGTTGGGGGGCGGAGTTTTCCTTATTACAGGAATGGGTATCTATTTCTCTAAGATTGATATTATTTTTGAAAGAGGTAAATCCAATGAGGAGATAAATCAACAACTACTAAATATCGAAAGAATTGGATATAAAAAAAAAATAAGTCAAATATAAAATAACCTTTTGAATTCATACTTTTCAAAATTTTAAGACCTCTTTAATCAAACATAATATGTTAATAACAAAGGTTGAATTTTTACAAATTCTCAAACTTGCATCTAGTTTAAACACCGATCATAATTTTTAAATTATCTTTTCCATAAAGGATATGCAGTAAGTATTACGGTTATAAATTCTATTGAAGTTTATCAAGAGGGGAGGGGAAAGTGTTCCCTTAAATTCTAAGGAAGAGAATAGATTTTTATTTCCTTGCAATAGCCAGAAAATTTCACAAACATTATATTTAATTTGATAAAAACCTTTTAATATTTTTATCAATATTTAAATTTAAAAAAAAATTACATTTATTATTATTATTATTAATACTAATAATAATAAACAAAAAAAATATATATATATAAGTAATTATTAAAGCTATAATAATATTATTAATCCCAGGTATCTCAGAATAATAATATTAACACCCTCTCTTTTTACTTCCTACATCTACCTTGTTTTAAGAGTATTATTAAATGTCAGACTATCAAAGCGATCCATCAGTCTATAAAAATCTTTTGTTTAATAAACTGACGCCAAACTTATTGAAACTGTATCACGGTTTATGTCAGATCAGAGTAAAGCTAATAAACATACTGGAATAGATAAATTATTGTTAAAACTGAATAGTCAAGATAGGAATTTAACTTTTGTTGTTATAAGAATTGTTAATTAAAAATATTATTATGAAAATATATTTTTTTTTTTTTGTCTTCAGTCATTTGACTGGTTTGATGCAGCTCTCCAAGATTCCCTATCTAGTGCTAGTCTTTTCATTTCAGTATACCCTCTACATCCTACATCCCTAACAATTTGTTTTACATACTCCAAACGTGGCCTGCCTACACAATTTTTCCCTTCTACCTGTCCTTCCAATATTAAAGCGACTATTCCAGGATGCCTTAGTACGTGGCCTATAAGTCTGTCTCTTCTTTTAACTATATTTTTCCAAATGCTACTTTCTTCATCTATTTGCCGCAATACCTCTTCATTTGTCACTTTATCCACCCATCTGATTTTTAACATTCTCCTATAGCACCACATTTCAAAAGCTTCTAATCTTTTCTTCTCAGATACTCCGATTGTCCAAGTTTCACTTCCATATAAAGCGACACTCCAAACTTACATGAAAATATATACAAACGCAAACAATATATAAATTATTTAAATAATTGAACCCTTTAACACAAAATAATTTTTTTTTTTTCTCAATAACAATTATAATTACAATCGGCTCTCCTGCGGAACCATAAGTAAGTTTCATGACAAAATCACGTGATAAGGTGGTCCTTAAGGATCCCCCAAAATAAATAATACACAATAAATAGTTGCAAATAAACTTTAAGTCCAATATGAAATTTCAAGCTCAGTCATAAATCACAAACCAGTCACCACATAGTCCATAAAACAAACATTAATAACAAATAAAAAGGAAAAGATAAAGAAGTAAAAAGAAATTAGATACACCACTAAACTTGAGGGTGTTAGATTCCAAACTGTTACGTAGACCCTAAGTCGGGTACATGGGCACGTTTCAACCGTCGGACGTCTCTGCTGTTATCGAGTAGATAAACCGCAAAGCGGTTCACATCATTCTCAAGCCTCTGCAGGTATTTGACGTTGCGCTGTTGTGCAAAATAAAAATAAAAATGAAAAACCAAATGCGCATTTCGATTATTAAACGAGCATCAAAAACTATAACCGACTTTTCTTTATGTTTTTATGAAGGTCTAAAAAATTATTTAAATGTTTCATAATTTACCGAAGAATTTAGAAAAATACAAAGCAAAGTAGGAAAAATGATATCAGATTATCTAAATTTAATTTAATTCTGCATAGATTTTAAGTCGAAGATTACTGTTAAAATAACACAATTTATTTTACAAGAAACGTGAAGAGTTCAGGTTTTACAGTTCGAGCGTAACGTAACTCTTTGACCTCAGTCCAACAACTATAGACAGAGCTGCGTTATTACTGTCGACAATGCACTTAACAGTTAACACTTTGTAAAAGTCTTTCAGTACATTCCTTATTATAATGACTCGTTAAGATTTCTATCCTACAAAAGCAACTTTTATTAGCAATACGGCGTACTAGTTGTGTAAATAATGCAGCGATATTTTGTTTTTTAAATTTATAACTATAAATAAACGATTAAGGAATAAAAGCTCTATCCTAATATACGCAAATGTCCGTAAGAAAACAAAAAAAGTTAGAGAAGTATAAAATCAGTTTATCTTGAGAGGTCAGTTGGTAGAAGGCCATGCAGGACCGTTATATTTTAATACTATCGGATCCTCGATATTCTGTTTCCTATCCATCAAACTAGGAAGCAAAATAATCTGTTTAAAGTCAACATTGTAAACATCATTACTCTCAAAGAAATGGGATAATAATATCAGTTTATACTTTAAATATGTCGCAGCTTAAAAAAAACACATAATAGGGTAGATGAGTACTAATTGATTAAAGAACCCCTTTTTTCGGAAAATAATGGTTTACATACAATTTCTACTTTCAGCAGAAAAATAAAATATTTATACGTAACAATGTTTGCATTGTAAAGATAAAAGCACTGTTTTGAAATAAAATTTGTAACGGTTAAGTTATATGGAGTGTCATCACAGTATATTTGTGAGAGGCTATGCCGTATATCATCGTAGCCGACAAAACCGGTGTGCTTCGTCGCTGGAAATGACAATGTCCTTCTCATCGCACTCAATTCTATAACTCGGTCCGCGAACTACTGTCTACTATAAATCACATAATTTCTCTCCCTTGAACAAACCGTTTGGAAACTTGAATTCCACGTAATGTATATACTTTTAAAGCAGTTATAATTCATTTTATATATCTGTAAAATACAATAAAACTGTTTTTTATTCATTAAATAAAATGTATATAACCTACTGACTTCAATAATAATAAAATTAAACATAAAATATGTCTTTATAACTTTTCTTTAACTATTTACTTGTAACTATACTGTAAAATACTAGCATTCTCATTGCGGCTTTGCCTACTCTATATTGTTACTTCCATTTCCCATCGTGGTCAATTTTTTACTTCCTTGTACAAAGTAAAAGGAAGTATTGTGATCGCGAAAAATTTAGGTTTTCAAATTTCAACGGAAATATCCATTTTGACCATCCCTGAATCCATTTTGACTAGTTTCGGCGTGACGTCTGTACGTACGTATGTGCGTATATATATAATAACCCAAACAGTCATGACTGCTTAATATTTTAATCCTTTAACTTTATTTTATGTTCCTGACGATAGTCTAAGAACTGAAAGATCTCAAGTTTCACATTTAATTTGCTGGTAAAGGATTTTCAGTTTTTTAATAATTTTTAATATTATTACTTTAATTTGTCAATATTTAAATCAAAATTGAGGTAAATTAAGTTTAAGAAAATTACGATCGTTTATTTATTGTGAATACATAGCAAGAAGTTGCTTACGAAATGAAGAGCTTACGCAGCGTCATAACAGTTTATTAATATAGATTCAGTAATTTAAATTCACAAACTATAATTGGGGTTAAATATAAAAAAAATATATATGAAAATTAGTTACATTACATTAACACTTAGAATGAATTTTTAAATAACAACTGAATTTTTTTTTTAATATTAAATAAATAATTAATTGTTATTTACAACATCTAGAGAAATAAATTGCTTACACTATAGAATACTATATGCTATATTTTGGCCTACAACTAAAATTAATTACGATGTAATTTTTTTATGTGTACGTAGGTAGCCTAATGTCGTTTAAAACTTGAGAAATTTAATACGTCTATAATATTTTTGTCGTTAAGCGCCCACATCTTTAGTCCTACATCTTTAGTGTAAATTAAATAAACACGGTTACCGAATTTGCCAATTAAAATTAAAGAAAAAAATTATGAAACGATTCTATAATTTGTTTTAAATAAATTTATATCTAATTTCTAAAACAGCGATTAAAAAAAGTTTTGATACAGTGATTTTACCTTATTTATCTTCTACGTTTTTTTTCTTTTTTAAACAAATCACGTTTTACTTATTTCTTCACAGTAATTTTATACAAATTTATTTATTTATTTATTTACTATACATTGATTTTGTCACGGGGGTAAATATTTTCAAGTTCCTAAAGATTTTCTAACGATAAAAATTTTGTTCACTTCAGCTCAACTTACATTTGTGAACAAACTTTTTCTTTAATGAATCTAAATAAAAGTACAACAAATTCCATAATAAAATTTTATTTACTTAAATGAACCGTTTTTGTATTTACCATTTTTTAATTTTAATATTTCGTTCCCCGTGAAAAAACTTTTACTTCCAATTTGGCCCGGAGGCAAAAACTGTTGGCCACGCCTGCTATAGAGCAAGATCACCCTCATTACCTTTTTTGTTTTTGCCTAATTAAGATCATATTTTTCTTACACACGTCTATTAACAATTAAAAGATAACAAAATCTACAAAAAATATTTTTGAAAACTCGAACCCCGACCCCAAAAAATACTGTAAACTAGTGGCTGAGTGGGTATACTGCGTCAATAATACCGTCTGTCACCAAAAGGAGCGCTAGTGTCGCAGTCAGCCATCTTGGAATTTTTTGATTTTCCCTCGGGGAATTCCCGTTTCCCTCGTCTTCTTGGACCGGAAAATTTGAAATTCCACAGGGTTATCAACCAAATTATTTTTTACGCTTTAAATACTAATTATTTATATTATTTTATTTAGTTAATATTTCAAAGGTTGGCAGCCCAACCTTGGAGTTGTACATTTCATAGGTTGGTACAACAGCTGATGTCGCCTGCTATATTGTGATGTCACAGGTGAGCGGTAGAATTAAATAAATTAATAATATTTAACGTAAAAAATTAATTCGGTCTGGCTGGGTCTTGAACTCGATCGCCCGGTTGACTCGATCTCTGGTGCACTAAGCTTCGCGGCTACACCACTCTGCTGACCGTACAAGCAAAATTTTTTTTTATGTAAGTTATGAAATTACATTAGTTTAGTTAGTGCTGACCGTCGGCGCCAATACAGAAACACCCGTGCGAATTAAATACGGTACGCGCGCAGGTTTTAGTTAGAAACATTGAATTAAATAAACGATAAAATGTTATATTTAAATAAAATTATAAATATTTTTAATTAAGTTGTATGTGTAAGCCGAGCACAGCAACAACTGCGTTGTCAATTTATTTTTTTTACATGAACACAGGTTTGATGTGCTTTTTACAGTATTAGAATTTAGTTTTTGCATATTGTTATAAATGCTTGCAAATGTCACTTTACAAAAGTAATCATCTCTTCAGAATTGTTTCTGTTCAAGTTCCACAAAAGAAAAATAAATCAAATAAAAATGGGTACGGAACGGAGCGGAACGCAAGAATGGCGGGAGTTTCAATATTTCTCCCTACAAATCGCAGAGCCTGGACAATGTCCCTTGCTGCTGTATCTTTCTATTATCGGGCGGGTTTTATGGGTTATTTAGTGGAGGTTATATATTTTAAGTTTTATTTGTGGACGGGTTTGGTGATTTGCGTTCCTATCCGTATGGACCAGCGTGAAAATTATTTACTGGGTGGGGCTGACCGTGGGAGCCTAGGCTCTTCAGCCTCGTGCTCCCGGCGTTATTCCCCTTCAGTCCGTCCGCTGAAATCCTTTCGGTACTAGCACCTTATAGGCTAGCAGGAATACGCCTATCAGTGCCCTACTTATTTGGAGGAAGCAATGTGCCCCCTTCTCCGGAGGGAGTCGCATATGCTCACTGAATTAAATTGTAAGTTTTGAGGATGGTGGGTAAGAGGATTGTAGGATCTTGATCTTCTTTTGTGGCTGCCCTTTGCGCTGTTTCTCTGCTGGACTCTTTTACCGGACTCCAGTCCGTGGCGGTGAGTCGCGTTGTGGGTCTTCTTTCTTCTCTGGCCTACATTTTCCGTGAGTTGGCAGTAATCGAATTAAAAAATGGGTGCAGTCGCGTTTACTACATTTATATCATAACGATCATTATAGATAATATATCACCAAAATTATTGCAAAAGATAGAATATTTATTCGTTATTTAAAATAAATTTATATGTCACAATCCATGATATTTTTTATTTAATTTAAATTACAGTAAGATGAAATGTTACATGAGTAAAATCATTAAAATTAAATATACTTAAATATCATTAATTTTATAATAATAACACTTCACATCGTATGTAATAAAACATTTATTTTAATGGTGATAACAAAGTTTTTGCAAAATAAACAGACCAAACTAAAATGTACGTTCTTTAATAATACGATTCTATAAATGCGATATCTATCATCTACATTTACGATTTTATAATCGTATAAATCAGTATCCTATAAAAGGATGTTACTGAAAGAAAACTATATGAGCTACTTTCAGATCTTATGTTTTACTGTTATTATACGAGGCACTATTAAACTACATTTAAGTTTTTTAAACTCTCAACCGTAATTTATGAAGAAGCTCCAAAGAATGAACTGGCATTAGTGCCAACATTGTTAGCATAATTACCATTATTATGATTTTGTTGATATAAAATCATTCTCATTTATATAAAGGTAATTTTATATTCAGTGATTTATCGATTTAACTCGCATTATAATATTTTATATTAAGTATTTAATACGTTCCAACAACGAGACAGCTGACCGTTATTACCTTTGCTATTATTTAAATCAGTATATGTATTATAACTAAGCCTTTTAAAGTTTTTTTTTTTTTAATTTTTAAATAATATAAGCATAGTAAAGGAAATATAATTCAAAAATTAAAAAAGAAGAAGGAATAAACATGATTAATTACACAAAGTCGTGATTTTAATCCGTATACTTCATTTACCATTGAAGGAGTAATTTTTGTTGTATAATTACAGCTATTGTAAGCGAAGCGTGACGTCCTGTCGTGCGTCATGAAGCGTTCACAATATCTTAATATTACGAGTATAATTATTGTATGCTCTATGGAATCACTAACCGAACGATGCTTCTTAGAAACTGATAACGAAGAATTAAATCGTGTAGTCCCGGGTGGTCATATATTTTATTCATTATTAACAGCCTAAATTGATTGAAAGCAAACCGACAATGCGTTTTATTATCATTAAATTCTATGATATAGTCTTTCTTCTATGTTGTATAATGTTATGATACAACACATGATTCTATTGAAACAAGTGATAAATATTAAAAAAAAAAGATGCAAAAAAAATCCCTTTCTGGACGCCGGAAGGCGGAGGAAGATTTCATCAGTGCTAAGAAGGGGATAAAAAGATTTACACCGTAAAGTTAAGAAAAACTTCAAATTTACTCAATACGACAATGGTTACATGTGAAAAATCTTTCACATGTTTAGCATACGACAAGCACCAGCTTCTAACAATTCCAGCAACATTTTGGTTATCTCATTCGTAAGGATAGGTCACATCAAAAATTGTTTAAAAGACTGACGGCCACTTTAAACCGGTTCGATACTGTACCTATTAAGGGAGGTATGATCTTTTTGTCTTCGTAACCCCATTTTTTCCACTCCCTGAGCCAATGGTTGGTGATATCAAAAAACTTTACTTAGATAAGTTTTAGGTCGTTATCCAATTAATAGTTGGTACTTTCAACGAATTCGATATTTTACTTAATAAGAAAGTAATAGCGATATTTTGTTTTTTTCGAAAGAGCCACGGTCCGATTATCCACGGTCCGTGCCACGATTAGAGCCTGTGGAGCTGTGTCCACGGGCCGATTGGAGCCGTGTCCGATTAGAGCCACGGTCCGATATTTCCATCCCCACGGTCCGATTTTGCTCATTAAATAACGCGACCGAGATTTTGGGTCGTTATATTTTATGTATCAATTTGAAAGTGAATTGGCGCAAAATTACGGCCATTATCGTGTCCACAAGAAAGTGAAATATATATATATATAAACTTTTAAAGTGACGGTGGTTTTAGGGTTTGCGGGATGTGAAACGCGAAGATACGTCAAAATTTTCCGGAAGTCGAATCATGGTACCCATTACAATAGGTAGCTTTTTTATGAAATCTAGCTAAAACATAAATAAACAGCGTGCGGGTGACAATTTTGTACATAATATAATTCTGTTTTCAAATTTCTTAAATTTATATACATATATTGATGTAGCCTACGACAATTCCGGTAACGCACGGATTCTAACGCAGGGTCATACATCTAAATCGGTTCAGCCGTTCAGCTGCTACGGTAGAACAAGCATACACCCTAATTACATTACACTCCTTTTTTGGGCACTCGTGTTAAAACAGTATTTGTGTAATATTTAAACAAAATTTTTATAAGAAAATATGAATCCGATAGACTGTGAAATAGAATCTTTGTACATTACTATTAATAAATATAAATTAATTATAACAGTAATATAAATTTAATATAATAGTAAATAGAATGTACAAGAATTCTATTTCACAGCCTATCGGTTTCATATATTATACAGACTCCGGATGTAAAAGTTATTTTGCTTTTACGCCGATAAATTAAAAGGTTTTGTTTTTTATAATGACATTTCTACATTACCGAAGGAATATTATCGGCTCGAGAATCCATTCCTGCATTACTGCATAAAGTTTGGGGTACGGCCTACAAAACGTTTATAAGTTTAACAAAACCTTTACTACTAGAACAATGCGGAGTTTATATTTTATTTTTTTTAATATAAATTTTATATGACATGATGTGTGTAGTTAGTTATAAGATTACAATGACACTTTTTAATCCGAAACAAAATTTAAAAATAACCGGTTAAATCATTTAAATTCAAAATATTTTTAACGTCTGCAATCGTTTTTATATTTTTTTTGGACTAGCGGAAAATTTTGACATATCTTCGCTTTTCACGTCTCCCAGATCCCAAAACCACCGTCAGTTCAAAAGTTTATATATAAATTTTTATATATTTATTCGTTTAAGGTTCGTACTGTTCTCTAGATAAGGGCCTAAAACTTATCTAAGTAAAGCTTTTTAATATCACCAACTATTGGTGCTGGGGGTGAAAAAAATGGCGTTTCGAAGATAAAAAAAAATCATACCTCCCTTAATAGGCACAAAATCCGGTTAAAATGGTTGTTTTTATTCCTCTAAACATTATCTAAAACTTTTGTCTGTAACAATTTTTATATGACCAACCCTTACAGCAAGAGATGACCAAAATATTGCTGGAATTGTAAGAATGGGGCTTGTCGTATGCTAAACATGTGAAACTTTTTTCACATGCAACTATTGTCGTATTGAGTAAATTTTAATTTTTTCTTAAATTTAAGGTTGAAATCTTTTTTATCCCCTACTTAGAACCGGTGAAATCTACCTCCACCTTCCGGCGTGCCGAAATGGATTTTTTTTTTTAATCAGGCAGAATATTAAAATAGTTTTGAAACTGATGTACACTGTGTTATTGGAAATTTTAAACGTATTCATTATTCACCTAATAGAATTAGAATTTATTTTTAAAATTATTTTGGTAATCAAATCGTTTGTAACAAAGAATATCATAATTATAATATTTATTATTAAATTCATTTATTTGATTTTATCTGAACAAAACGAAAATTGCAGATAAAAGCTTCTAAATCGACAGTAAATTAAAAAATTAATTACAAGTATATGTTGATAAATATTTACAGTCTGGATTGCGTTGAAATTGAAACAGAAAAAAATTGTTAAGTTTTTTTATCGTAGATGTGTAGGTGTTTTTAGGATCAGTTTGCTGAATAGCTCGTAATTAAGGTTGGAATGTTGTATGCCTTACGTATTTCTCAAATGTACTTATGAATTTATTTTTGATTGCTAAATTTACGTTTCATTCTATACAAATTTTTAACGCGTGCGCGTGTGCGTGTGTGTTATCGATATTATCGAATACAGGAAATGAAACGAAACGAAATATATTGTAATCAACGTCGTCAATAAAAAGATCGCATAAGAACTACACCGATTTAAAAGCTTTCTACTCGTATTTGTATAAATTTATATACATTTTTTCCTTAATTTACTATCTGTAGCCAAATTTCACGAAAATACGGTATAAAAGTAAGTGCTTTTCAATTGTAAAACATCATCAGGCACATGTTGACTGGAAAGTAGATAGATTACAACGTACATACTTAGGTAAGAAAATTGGAACAGACCGTTCACCTAAAGAGTCTATTATATTAAAACTAAACAATGATATAAACAAGCCCACGTTTTTCGTGTAATCGATAAATTTTTCAAAAACAAATTTCTAAATTTAAATTTAAAAAAAATTATTTCACTTCCATAGATAGATTGTTTCAAAAAATTTACAAAATTTGTTATTATAAAAATCTCATCTGGACACTATATGACTTCCTTGTACGCCTATTAAATTACATGTACACATTTTTTGGAGCACTTCACTTAAACTTATTTCATTTGAAAGTGAGATACGATCCTCCAACTCTTTAATAAATTGGACAGTTATACAATTGCATTTTGGTGGACATCATACTGCATCACTTTTTTTGTGGTGTCCGTATCAGCATTTTATATTAGTTTATGTATTAATTTTGTTTCACGTCACTCAAGTAGTTATGTGGCGAAATACATTTTTTTTTCTTTTTTTTTTAATTTAAATATATTGATTTATTAATAATTATTATTTCTCTATATCTGTAACTAGTAATGTAAGTTTTTAATGATAGTAATGTAAGTTTCAACTCCGAAATAAGATATGCCACGTTTAAAAACAATAAATGCAATTGCTATTTTTAAAAGCACATCTTAAAATTATTATTGTTCTCTATAGGAAATGTTGAATTAAAGTGAAAAGCACATAAAATTTATTTCGTTAAAATTTTCCGATTTTTTCATTTTTTATTTTTTTATTTTATTGTTATTGAATTTTATTTATTGTAAAAATCTTTTTACAGAGATTAACAATTATTAGTAAATCAATGTATTTAACTTAAAAAAAAGTTAAAAAAAAAACAAAGGAGATGAAGTCTGAATCGAACCCCTTCTCCTTGTAAGATCCAAAAATTTCATTAAATACAATTTTATTTTGCTATAACTCTGGAAGCAATGAAAATAAGTACCACTTATGTAATATATCGTTGAAAAGCTCTCAATAAGAGCTTATAACTGCAATTAAGAAAAAGTCCAAAATCTAATTTTTGGGGATTTTGGGCTTTTTTGGATGCTTTTGGTCAGTTGATTGCAATGAAAAGAGCAGGTGCTCAACTAGATGTTACAAAAGTCCTAAATCCAGCATTTCAACATTCTACGGCTAATCGTTTTCAAGTTATGCGAGATAACTGTACGTACGTATGTACAGACGTCATGTCGAAACTAGTCAAAATGGATTCACGAATGATCAAAATTTCCGTTGAAATCTGAAAACCGAAATTTCTCACGATTATTTCCTTTACTTCGTACAAGGAAGTAACAATGAAGAATTTGTTTTTACTTTTCATTCCATCCACGGTCAGAAAGTGATGACGTCTCTATTTTTTATTCCAAAGTATCCCTTTTCGAATCCAGATCAAACACGAAACTTTATCAGCTATTAAGAAATTCATCTTTTATTATTATAAATGACGATGATCGGATAACCCTATTTACTAGAATAAATAATTAAAAGTAATCTTCATATTTCAATCTATCTAGACAGCATAAGTTCTCTATTATCATCAAATTTCCTTCAGCCTCGATACTAGTGAAAAACACTCGTAAACTTACCTTCCTAAGGAAAACAGGAACTGAAATAAAAACAGAACGTACTTATGCAGGAAATGCTGAGTACAAATTATCCAGAAATTCCTTGACATATAAGAACATCTTTATTAAACATTAATCAGCTATAAAACAGACAGAAAAGAAAATAGTAAGCTGCTTTAGGTTAAAATGTAAGAAGGTACATTCGACCCGAAAAGAATATTATAAGTTTTGAAGGTTTAATCAGAATCAACGGAAGATTTCTAGAAATTTTTAAAAGTAAAATAAAACTTCTTAAAAGAAATATCAAAGAATGAGGGAAAATAAAAGACATCCTTATCGGTTCTCATCGAGTTCCTTAAAAAAACATAACTTTTCATCTGTTCAGACCGAACAATACAAATAAAAGCTTCGAAATCGGTAAAAAATTTTAATGTAAAAATGGATTAAAAATGTATATTATTGATAAATATTTTTAGTCCGAATTACGCTCAAATTGTCACAGAAAAATACGTTGTTTTTTTTTATTACTGATGTGTAGGTGTCTATTAGGATTAGTTTGCTGAAGAGCTCGTAATTAAGAATGGAATGTTGTACGTCTTATCATTTTCTCATATATGCTTATGAATCTAACTTATAAAATAATGAGATAAATCTGAAGAGCACCAAGCATCATAGCCAATAAATTTACATGATTAAACTTGAAAAGTAAAGATATAAAATTCTTTTTGTTAAAATCTGAATTCTCTAGGGTAAAATCATTCTCTGGTATTCTAATACGGTTTAATCAACCGAATAGATTTTTTTTATATTCTTCTATCTATGAATAATATTTCAACAATAAACTTATCACAAAATAAGGGCCCCATAAGGTTTTAGAATAATCAAGAAGACTAAATAGGAGATAAATTTTATATAACTTAAGACAGGAACAATAAAACAATAAGACAGGAATATAAAGATATTTTTATAATTAAAATAAATCTTAAGTCAGTCGACTTCAAACCATAAATCATAAAAATAAATACATATTAACGAATATTTTTTTTAAAAACGAGTACATAGATGAAAAAAAATTAACTTTAGAATGATCATCAAGATATATTCGGAATTAAACATTTCAAAACAGAAAGAGTTAACTATTATTAAAAAAAGAAAGACTGATTATAGTAATCACATTTGATAACTTTATATGAATATATTATGTATTATTTATTTATTTATTTTATACGAAGAAACCGTAGATATTACATGTTAAGTCAATATCGAAAATGAACTTCCATCAATTATTTATTAGAGGCATAACTGTACTGTCGGTGTCACGCAATATCTATCTATCGGCTTCATATTTCATCATTATTTATACCCGAGAATAAGAGGCAGTGTACGAGGTAGCATGAATACACGAACAAGCAAACCAACTTATCGACGTGAATTCACATCCATAATCATTGAAATATGCACGCATCTCACGTGTCAACAAAGAAGATCTAAATAATATTTTATATAAAAGTCGACTAATTAAATTTTTTTTAATATATATAAATTCTACGCATATTTAAATAATGCCTAAATCAAAAAAAAATTGTACATGCTATCCTCCATATATCTGTCAACGATTAATATAAACATCACTAACACCGACTATAATATTGTATAAGATTTGATCAATATAGAAAAAAAAAAATGTTTATGACCTTACAAATTACTGTGGTGGCACCAAAAAAAATTAGTTATCGACAGAGATTGTGAAATCGGCAAACTACGCTATCAAACGTAATCGCATCAAGAAAAATTAAATGGATTGTTATCAACAATGCACGAAAAAGCTGGTGTGAATGGCGCAAGCATCAAACAGTTAATAGTCCGGCTAACAATACCACCTTAAGTTACAGATTCAGACGCGTTAATTAAGGCTGATTTCTGGGTGATTTTATCTAAGAAAAATATAATGAAAGGAGTATAGAGATAAGCTACATTGAGCATTAAATGAGAAGAAAATTCTCCCAGTTAACAGATCAGTTATCAATTTTTGATAACTGATCGATGGCAAAACGATGGCAAACGTACTTGGATCCAATTTGCTTACGATAATTGTTTCTAGTAAGTGGCTCTACGTGCGTTATCTAGTATGGTATACAATTTTATGGGTCACTCTTGCAGATTATCTATCTACATAAGGGTGAAAAAAATGGACTTAGGCAGTGATCAGACTGTTATTGCGGTTAGAAACGCCATGCCTATTTTATAAATAAAATTATAAAAGCCTCAAAATAGAAATACGAAATTAGCGGGATGGATAATTGCTGCAAAATCAATTGTTGAAAATTTATGGAAAATATTAGAAGCCGAAGGGAAATAAAAAAAAAAATTGACTGAAGTTCTTTTAAATGCACACTACAAATAAAGCGTGGTACGGTTGATTTTTTTTCAACTTACATTAGTGTAATATTCAGTCAACAACTACTTTCTTCCAAACCTACACTTACGTATTTGTTTTAGTATGATTCTACAGATCGAATCTGTTGAAAGAATTCAATAATTCTGTTTTAGAATGAACTTATACACATTATAAGATATTGGAATGAATTTATAGACAATTTGATCAGGGTACCGTATAAAATTTTCGCGCTTAAATGCAAATTTTCATTTCTTTTTAACTAATAATAGGATTTATCCACCCTCTCTGTGACAAATGATGATGTCTACGAACAAGTAATGCGGCAATAAACTTTGATGTAAAGTTAGACATGATACGTCATAACAATGAACTGCCTTCAATTTGAATGTACTTAATTAGCTAAGTTGAAAACAAAAACTGGCATTATTAAAAGCTCGTGGTACTGTGCAACGTATTATCAATTGATGTCTGTTACAACGGTGAAATTTAACCCAACATCGAGGCGATCAGTTGACGTCAAAAAAATACAAAACTAACAAAACATCAGCGTTTTTTTTATAAAAGTTTGAGCTAAAAATTTAAGAGATATCTAATCTTATTTGCGTGCATAATCTATTGTGATGCCCAATATATCGCTTCTGTTTTCGTATAAATATTCCGGAAGTTCCCAGATATTCCATAAAACATTCTGGATTCGGGACTTGTAAGCAGCCGCGTCCCTTGTTCGTGACGTGTGAGTGAAGTGTAGTATTGTACACTCAGACCTACCAACCTGAGACGTGTCGTTAACTGAAACCCAAACACCAAGAAACACCAGAATCCAGATCTAGTATTCAAATCCAAATAAAAGCAAAGACCTTTATTTTGACCTTAATAAAGATTCAAGATAAGTAATTTCCTTAAAGATATTTTAAGACCTTTAATAAAGGTTTTCGAAAAACCTTTGATTGCCAAAGAAAGAAAAATTATCTGTTTGATAAAAAAATTGCACTACCACGACTACATCAATTATATACAAATATAGATAACGATAAAAAATTACCTACCAGGCACCTCTCTTTTTTTCTGTTTATTCTCCGAAAACACCGTAAGTTATTACTTCAGAGGATGAAATGTAAGAATGTAAATGAAGAGTAGTCTTGTACAGTCTCAGGTCGTCCATTCCTGAGGTGTGTGGTTAATTGACTACCAAAGAACACCGGTATCCACGATCTAGTATTCAAATCCGAATAAAAGTAAGTGTCTTTACTAGGATTTGAACCATAGAACTCTCCACTTCGATATCAACTGATTTATGATTACGAGTTCACCACTATACCAACCCGGTGGGTTTAGTAAGTATATGAAGCGTTTGAAATGTACGGCACGTTCATGTTTTATAATTTTTTATTTGATTTTATAAAGGTTTTAAATGTCAGTTTATCCATACCAAGATGTGGTCCTGTCTCCGTTACATAAAATTGTGTTACTACTGGAGAAATACTAACTATACAAATAATGAGTTACAAAAAATGGGTTTCTTATAGAAAAAGGTAGAGCACGATTAAAAATTTATAGGTGTATAGGTTATATTAACAATACAAATATAAATCTTCTTTCGTTCTGGGTAAGTTCCAAAAAAAAAAAAGGTTGAAGGCATTATAATTAGTGTGAAAAAAAACAAAAACTACAACTAAGAAAGATACCAAACAGAAAATAAAAACAGTTGACAGACTAATGACTAATATTGCGTTGAATTTTAATCTATATAAATTATATAACATCAATAGTACAATACGATGAACAATTAATGACAGTCACGTTGTTTCAACGGAAGAACAATCCTCACAGTAGAATAATAATTAGTTACAAACTTAATGTTAGTAATAAACATATTCTTTAAAATAGAATTAGGTAAGCAAATCTGACATCTAAACAAGTTTCAATTATTTCGACAAATTAAAAGATTTAAAAAAAGCTTATGCTAATTAGTATTTAAATTAAAAAAAAACAATGTTTTAATTAATTAAGTTTTACAGGATTACCATGCAACGTCGTGAACGAATTTTTTCAAAACAATTATTTTTAATCTACGATTAATTAAAAATCCAGTAATTTTAAATACAGATCCAGGGAAAATAAATACCATTTTCTTATTCCAGTACAAACAGAAATTAGCTACTTCAGCAATATGATAACATTTTTAAATAAATACATTTTTTTTTTTTTACACACACACACACACACACACACACACACACACATATATATATATATATATATATATATATATAATGATGTATTATTTATACTTAGACATGTCATTTTAAGATAAACCATAAAGTAAAAAAATTGGATATTGTCGCCTGTTCGAGGCTCGATCAGGATATACTGACAATTGGAAATGTTTACATAATTACAATTTATTAGTTTAATAACATAAGTAAAACAAGAAAAATCAATAATAATAATAATAATAAACGACAATAATAAAACAAATAATAAAAGTAGTAATCACAACCACAACAATAATAATGATAAATGTCAACAATAAAAATAAACAGCGATTACATACAAAACAGAATTTAAAGTAATCACCAGGATTTATTCATAGGTAGTTAAATATAATTCAGTCCCATTGACAAAAGACATTAGAATGGCCGCTAGTCTTAACACTTTTAATACTACAATATAAAAATCAGGAAATTTATCAGAAAACACAATAATATTGTTTTCATAAAAAGTCTTTTAATTGTACATTAAATAAATTGGTGGAAATTTTTTTCAAATGGTTCGGTAATTTATTAAAAATGACATCAGAAAAATAATAAGGTTATTTATTATAAGCGGAAATATTGTGTCTAATTATACATAAAGAGCTCCGTTGTCTGATTTAGTAGAGGTAGAATTTTTTTTTAACATTAAGCGGCTGAGCATAAATGTAGAAATGTAAATTTAACAAAATGAAAAATTTTCTTTTTCAGTTGTATGCATAAATTAATCTCATGATATTGGTGGGAGGGTTCCCCTCCCGTTAAAGCCCATCAGGGTTATGAACGGGGGTGGTGTGGCAACCGGAAGCGTCACAAGGCGAGTGTCTCCCCTACGGGGTTCGGATGGGAGGGCTTCCCTCCCACCAAAATCACCAATCATAGCAGTTGAAAGCGTTCTTATCAATCGCAATCAAGTAACACAGGGGTAAATCAGATATGAGTGGTCTCTTCCAATAGTTAAGCTGTAAGCATACACACCATGCTTACAGGGAGGGACCATTGT
Source organism: Lycorma delicatula (assembly GCF_047948215.1). NCBI lineage: Eukaryota > Metazoa > Arthropoda > Insecta > Hemiptera > Fulgoridae > Lycorma > Lycorma delicatula. The sequence goes on from NC_134459.1 coordinate 47,014,852, forward strand.
CCCTCCCACGAGCACCACTAATCACCATTCAGTTGAGAGATTACTCTATTCCGATCGCAATCGAGAAACACAAAATATATATACCGGGTGATAAAAGTATGGAAACAGCTTTATACTGCATATCTGAGGTTTTTTTTTGGCAGAAAAAATGGGGTACTACATAGTTAAAAAATTCTGCATTATGGTGGTCTTTTAATTTTTGTCGGCCATCTTGGATCCACCATATTGAATCAACCGTTTTCTTTTAATTGGAAGGTGGACATATAACATAATCTCAATTTAAAACTTTACTAGAAAAACAATGGTGAAACCCCTTTTTCTGTTAATGCCTTCGTTATCGAGTTATAAGCATTCAATGTTGCAATTACGGAAAAATCGTGTTGATAAGAAAACGAGGTAAAACGCGCTACATGAACAATTTTATTGCATTTTACATTCATAATACGTAAAATAACGTACTTGCTATAATATAAAAATTGTGTTATATAATAATAAACAACATCTAATAATTAACATAATAAATTAAATATAAATATAGGCTACATCAACTGATATTATTTTGTAAATAAAAATTAACATCCAGTGTTAATATCAGCTGATATTTGTTACTTAGTAGCTGTCAATTAACAACAATGCAGTTTTTAATACAATGAAACATTGCAACTTTAACTCTTCATGTTATCTTTTTACTTCAACATACGTCAAGTATTACCATACTTGACGATTACTAGCAAAAATAGAACTAGCAAAAATTAAGTTGTAGGCCTAGAGTTTCAAATTTGTTTTGTTGGAATGGTTTGTTATTAGTTTCCTTATTCATTTATTTAGTTTTTTAAATATTAAATGTTCAATTATCAATGCTTTTTTTAATTGAAATCGAAAGAATAACTGTTGATGATGTACGAGTATGGTCAGAGTTTGGCCTCTATAAGAAGAATGCGATTTATTTAATAGTAGATTTCCACTACGTGGAAATTTATTATTCCACTTATAGAACCAATAAGTAAATCGACTGCGATCAAGACAGTACAGCGAATTGAAGAAACCGGAACTGTAAAAAATCGTCGTCACACCGGTAGACCAAGAACTGCCACAACTGATGCAAAGTCATTGATGTATTGGAGACCTTAGTTGAAGACCCTTATTCATCTATTCGGAAAGCTGTTTATAACAGCTTTATAATTTTTTTTAACTAGGAGTATGGAACCCCATTTCTTTTTGCGTCCAAATACTTCTCAGATATGTAGTATAAAGCTTGTTTCCTTACCTAAATATCAACCGATATATATATATATATTTATAAAAAATAGTTTGTTTTTTTTTTTTACAAATCAATCAATTCATTCACCACAGAAGCTTACCAAGAAAGTATGTGAGAATGTGAAAATGGAAACTTATAGAGTATGATAAATGTCATGCCTGAACGGGATTCGAACCAGGGATCTCCGGATGAAAGATCGAGACGCTATCACACCGCCACGGATATTCAAATATTATCTCTTTCATTACTTTCTGCAATTATAAAATACTGTTTGTAAACGAAATAGAAGTTTTGTTCTGCATGCGTAATTAACATTGACTTAATTGTATTTGGATGTTATTTTAGATTACCACCATTTTAGTAAACCTAATTCATTAGCTTTGTTTTCTTCTTTTTTTTTGAAAAATCTTTAAAGAGGTATTAGGAAAAAATAATCATTATTTTAATAAATCATTATTAAAAAAATTTTCTATAAAATGAAAGAGAGAAAAGTTTAAAGGCAAACAATTTTAATCGATGAAGGGATGTTTTCACCATTTTTCAATATGTCAGTTCAAACAATTACTAATATTTTCGACCGACTAATTTATCTTCACGGCTGAATGACGATAGAGCAAAATAACAGTGAAATTCATTAACTAGTTTAAAACTTATCAATGGAGTAATATATATCAAGCGTTTAGTCCTTGAACAAGCAAGCTAAAAAATCACTTCCTTTATTAAATAAAATACAAAACGAACAAACAATTAATATATATAAAGTTTTAAATTACCGAATAAAAAATAATTAAAAACATTACAAACACATTTTCTTTATTTGTAAAAAAAAAATTTTGAGAAAAAATAAAAGATTTTAATACAAACTAAAAGATGAAAATATCTTCATTACTAATTAAATTTTCATTTTTGTATATAATTTTGACCGGATACCAGATTTAAAATTTTGGTTAGACTATTTTTAATAACTGTAATATATATTAAAAAAAAAAAGGATGAATCAAAATTATGTAAACCCAACAACTTTAAAACTGTTCCATGCAGGATACTGTAACTTTCAGGATAATGTATCGGTCAACTACTTAATCTTTTAACGAGAAATAGAATTTCAACTCCTCCTTGAGGGGAGGTCCCAAAGGTTGCAACTCAAATATATTAAATGGTAATACCCTTTGTGTGATACATATTTCAAAGGCCTCTTTAAGACAAGAAAAATGGTATAAATAAAAAGTTGATATGATATCTGTACCCAAAATGGTGGCAGGATAAATTTTGAATTTTGAAAATTTCTAAATTTAGTAAGTTCAAAAATAAAATTAAACAAAAAGTAATTTAACTGAATTTTATTAAAATTAGTTAAATTAAATTTTTTTTAAATTGTCAAATACACTGTTTGAGGCATTAAATTAGCTTCTAATGTCTTATTAGTCTACCTATGCAGTTTTTATTGCAATTAGAAAAAAGACAGTTTAATATTAGATTTGTTAATTAATCATAACATAATTCGAGTAATCTTAGTCATAAAAGTCATAAAAAAATAACATTTTTTGTGACCCAGAATACAACGTTTAAGAAAAACAGACGTGAAATATATTATAATATTTACAACACGTAAAAGAATTATATTATTATAATATAAATAAGTGTAAGACATGAAAATACAACTTCGAACCAGGGAGGTGTTTACAGAAGAACGGAAGTTTATTCTGTTTGCTTTAAAAATTGTATACAGATGAAATAATAAATAAACTGGAAGAACAATTTTTAGTTAAACAAACAACAATTTGATAGAAAATATTGATGTTATGATTTATTGTTCTTTAGCTATAACAAAAAAAAAAAAAAAATACTGAACGGTAGAAAAGAATTTCAATTTGATATATAAATAAGAATATAACAAAAGTAATGAAATGTCACAGAAGGGAAGACAAAATGAATGATGAGTTAAACATTTAAGACAAGAGAAGTTAGATATGTTATATCAAAATATAAAGAGTATTTTTATATTAAAGATGTAAAATTACAAAGGATACACGAAGTACGTAAGAAAGACATCAAAAGGAGACTAACACGAGAAATATGTAAAAAATTCTTTTCATATAAAACATACATAAGAATAAAATTTTTAATGTAGAAATAAGAAACAAATAATTTATTAAATTTATTTTTATTAGCATAGCGTATTATGACTAAAAAGTAAAAATAACAGGAAGACAAAAATGATAAAAAAATTTGGCTTTTCAGTAGCACGTAATTATGTGAAAATAACTATTACGATGATGAGAATTAAAGACCAAAAAGAAAAATTATAAGACAGAATTTAGGTAACGATGTGAGTACGCCATAACTTTATCAAGTATTAATCATTTCGAAACTAAAAAGAAGTTTATAGATAAAAAAAGGTAGGTGAAAATAGTTCAGTAAGTAGAACGTAGTAAATAGGTTAAATTAAACGTAAGTATAGAATGAAAATATGATTTATTAACGTTATCAAACCGGTCAACTAACAAATAAATGAAAAAAATTTCTACTGTATGAAATAAGTCAAATTTTTACAATTTTACCGCAACAATATAGTTCTGTCTTTCTTTTTCCTGTTTGGCCTCCGAGAATTACCGTTCAGGTATTACTTCAGAGGATGATATGTATGGAGTGTAAATGAAGTGTAGTCTTGTACAGTCTCAGTTCGAACATTCCTGAGATGTGTGGTTAATTGAAACCCAACCACCAAAAAACACCGGTATCCACGATCTAGTTTTCAAATCCGTATAAAAGTAACTGCTATTACTAGGATTTGAACCTTAGAACTCTCCACTTCGAAATCAGCAGATTTTTATGATGACGAGTTCACCACTAGACCAACCCGGTGGGTTAATATAGTTCTGTCATTGAATAATACCAGTAAAAAGGTAACATCAAAGTTATTATACTTCTTGATATTCATTACTTATTCTTATATGGTAGAAAAATAATGAAATATGAAAAAAGTTAAAAAAAAAAATAGAAATTTTAATAAATAATTTTTTTTTTAAATCTGTTTAAATTTTCAATAAATAAAAAGATTATTTTTTTGGGGAAAATTCATGGACAAATCTTTTTTAATGGTAATATTAGCATAACTTAATATAAAGTAGTGTAATGTTAGCAAACATTAACATTAACAAAACATATGTTAGCAAACATAAACAGTTTTTGAGAAAACTGACCCCAAAGAAACTAACTATCTACCCCATCACTGGAAATATTGATCTCAAACTTTTATCAACAAATTTCATAATGTATAGGAAGGAGTCCCTGCACCAAATTTCATAAAAATCGGTTTACTCATTCAAAAGTTATTAAACTTCAAGCACGCCAACTAACACACGTATACATACGTACGAACATTATCCCTCCCAAACTTTTTTTTTGGTTTTTTGGAATTCCTGGGTCATGTGATGTCGAAAAATGAAAAAAACTTAGACCCCATTTTTTGGCTGATTACCATACTTTCCTTCTTGAAGCAAAGCTGTTAAGCATTAATTCTCAAACTTTTTCGCCCACCACCCACATTGAGATTCAAAGATTTCCTAGCGCCCCGAAAAATTTTTAAACTTACCAGATGTTAATAGTAATAGCATTTGCTGTTTTTAAGATGTTTTAATGTTTTGTACTAGCGCAGTAGGTATTTAATTTTTTTTTTTGAAATATTAAGGAAACATAATTTTTACCTTTTTTTTAATCAGCCATTGCCTTCCTAGACCGCCTGAACACCCCTAATTTTCTGTGGGCCTTTTACCCACCCCCCTAAAGGCCTCCAGTGCCCACAAGAGGGTGTTATCGCCCACGTTGAGAACGAATGCTCTAGAGCTATGAAGCCAGGACAGTAAAAATGAAATGGTTCTGTAACTTAAGATTAATTATTATATTGTACGTATTACAGAAATTTTTCTTTAATTTTCTGAGTGATACATTATATTAACGTAATTTAAATATGATGTTTAGTTATATTTGTGTACAATTGCAAACACTAATTTTTAATTGACATCAAAAAAAAAAGAAAGTTCAAACCTCGATTCTTGCTTTTTGTTAATAAATGTTGAAGTTCCTGAGTGATATACTCGTGATCAAATGCATTCATTGTAAAAACCTTTGCTTTTTTATTATATATATATAATATATGGGAGTCCTTATAGTGGTCTCGTTGTTTCTTCCAAATTATAAAAGTAGTAGAAGATTTTAGAAATTAAAAATTGTATGATCATATTAAGGATTTGAATATACTTATTAGTAGACTCAATGCTCTATAGAAAAATACTTAAAAACCAATCTAATCTTTTTTATGAATGTATTTTTATCTTAATACAAGTCACTAGACTTTTTGTGAACAGCTTTTTTTTCATACGGGCGCAACGTTTTTTAGGCCTACTCTTATATTATTAAAACTAAACTGTGCAAAAAAAGAAAGTAAGTGCTTTCTTATAAAGACAAACTTGGTCGATAGGGAATGACATATATTACCACATCCAAACATATAATATATCAAAATCATATGAAAGTATTTAACCAATAAGAAAACATTAAACGCATCAGCTTTGACTGATAACAAAAACGTGAGCGCGCACGTGTGTAGTATGAAATGAATGTTTCAAATACACACATCACTAATTTATTTTAAATAGTATTAAGAAAACATGTTACACTATATTAACTGTTTTAATCATTAAACTCTTTTCTTTATAAAAATTAAAGAGACATTAAGATACATTAGGTTTTAGTTATAAGTGGTCTGTACAGGTGATCATCCATTAGGGTGTTTGATAATTCACTCAAGAAAATTACTAATGCATTTTTTCATCACTTATCACTTTTATCGCTTATTTATTTTATCTTATTTTTTCACGGGTTAATTAGTAAAAGGTTACAAAATAAGATGCTGTCTTAAGAAGGATCCATAAATCTATTTCTTAAACTTTAAATATATTCTTATAAAAGTAAGGTACAAATTGAACGATGCACGTGTTAGATATAAATAAATAATTATAAAAAAAAAATACCGTTGTGATAAAATTCAACTTTTAATTTTTGATTTTATAGGTTAACACATCACTAATGCACTTTCTTACAAACAGCACAGGCTAATTCTTATAACACAATCGACATAAAGGTTATCTAGGTGTATATTAAACAACATTAAGAAAAGAATGACCTTTTTAATGACAAATAATTTTATCTGCAGCGGCTACTGGCCTTCATTATCTTTTTTTAAAATCTACACTAAAAAAATTAGCATTGAAAACACATATAACTAACCCACAAAATGCCAAGAACACCCGATAAATAAGCGAAATAAACATTGGACAACCGGCATCAACTATAACAAACGAAGGTTACACAATAATATGTAGTCAATGATACTTGTAATTAATTTTGATGTCATCTATATATGTTGTATAAGACGGCTAAAAGTATTTTTCTTTAAATAAAACATTTTATATTAAATTTTTTCCTTATAAAATAAATAAATATCTATCATTGGAACCAATTTGATTTCTAAACAAATATGTAATTTATAATACTTTTTTCTAGTGAATAAAAAATTATAAAATCTTAAAATATTTACGTAAATTAAAAACCACTTGAAAATAATGCGGATATTTTTTAAACCAGTTTTATGATATTAAATAAAATTAAAAATAAATAATTTTCACAATTACGAATACTTTTTCAACAAAAAAAAGTGATAGCTTGCGTCATGCAGCAGGGCAGTGAAAGACGTTTAAAAAACATTGCTGGTGATTGGTGTTATAAAATATAAAACTTAATAACCTACAAACCTTTATATAATTATATTTAATAAATAACTATTTAATGTTAGAAATCACTATAATTTTAAATTAATTTTACTGAAATTAACCCGACAGCTCAACAATTAAAAAAAATATATACATATAAGTGCTTTTCTACTATACGAACGTCACTAAAATATTTTCCTGATATCCACAATTTTTCCTTCGTTGTACGAAGTAAAGGAAGCATTGTGATTGCAAAAAATGTCGGTTTTCAGATTTCAATAGAAATATCCATTTTGATCATCCCTGAATCCATTTTGACTAGTTTCGTCGTGACGTCTGTACGTACATACGTACGTACGTACGTAACTCTTGCATAACCCTCAAAAACGATTAGTCGTAGGATGTTGAAATTTTGGATTTAGAACTGTTGTAACACTTCCCTCCTGTTGTTTTGCACCTCCCCTTTTGATTACAATCGACTAGACCAAAGGTGTCCAAGAAAACCCAAAATCAAAAAAAATTGCATTTTGGACTTTTTTCTAATCTGCAGTAATAATTTAGATCTTTTCAACGATGTATCGTAAGTGGTACTTATTTGCATTTGTTCCAGAGTTATAGCCAAATATTATATTAATTAATGAAATATTTGGATCTTAGAAGGGGAAGGCCACATCGGTTCAAATCCGACTTCATGTCCTTGTTTTTTTTAACTTATTTTTATTTTAATGTTTACTTATTAATAATTATTAACCTCTGAAATTTATAAATTTTTACAATAAATAATAATCCAATAAAAACAATAAAAAAATTAAATTAGAAAAAAAAATCACAAGTTATTAATGAAATAAAATTTTACTTACTTTTCATTAAAAAAAAAAAAATAAAAAAAAAAGTAGTGGCTTAATAGGTAGGTATTTAATAGGTATGTGGTGACCACATCAGATATTTTCATTCTTATGATGAGATAATGATTCTTTCAATTTGCGAAAAAATCAACTCTAGCCATCCAAACTCTTTAATCCATAATCTAGAAATCCGTATAAAAATACGATTACTGATAAATTAATAATAATCTAAACGCGATAAAAGCTAGAATTAACTAACAATATCTGTAAAGAAATTACAGTTTCCATTTTAACTTCTACAAAATAACAACATTTGTTAATCCATGCCCACGAGGAAACTACACACTAATAACTGTAATCAAATAACCTTATAAATTTTTATTTCAGAAGACCACTTAATTTATTAAGGTATTAATATTCTGAAAAAAAAATTACTATATTTATCAGTCAAAAACAAGGTAGAGCGTGACAATTTATAAATTTGCTTGCGGTACTGAAAGTAAGATATAGGATACCTTTTTTATCAGATAAGAAAAACAGAAGACAATGAATAGGTTCTGGCGATTAAAAGGTTTTTAAGTAAATCGAAATCCAGAAGGTTTAGTTCATGGTGTTCTGGTTTGTCCACGGATGTACAAGAAATGCAGTATGAAATCGTTCTAAATTATCGGTAAATGTACGTGAAGGTGTTGTAAACTCAATCATAAAGAAAAGAGTGGTCGAATGAAGCTGTATCCGAAAGAAAAAGCAGAAGTAAACGATAGGGAAATTAAACGAGAATTAAGCCTTTATGCGCGATTATTCACTGTACAATCCGAAACAAGAATGAAAAAAAGATAAAGGTAGATTACATAATTTTCTAGGATATTATTTAACGCTTTTAATTCAAAGTAATAATTCTCTAACCATGAAATTCTATGAAAACGTATTTTCAGGATTACTCATTCAACCGTTCTTAAGAGGATGAAACTGGAAAGGTGGTTTTATATCTATTTTCAGTTTACATTCCGAAATAGCTAGTAATATGAAATAAAAGCATTATGTTGACTTCTACAAAATTGTAACTTCAGATTTCAAATTTACTTGACTTGAATTTTTCTGTACATAATTTTTCTTGAACTGGAAAAGGCAAAAAGATACAAAAAAGAGAGCTTAAGTTTAAACTTAATTATGGGTTCTGTACAAAGTAAAACCCGTGACTATAAAAAGGCACACAACCTGAATACAGATGTTTTACTTTTGATTTCTATCTGTACTAATATTAAAAAAAGGTAAAAAAGGAAAATATATAATTGTTAAGTCTTTCATTTGCATTTAAAGCGAATTATATATCAACTTAATTGTGAAAGTAGTATTTTGATAATACAAAAAGATCAAAAACTGGAATTAACAAAGTTAATAAATTAGGGAATTCGTTCTCAAAGTGGGTGATAATGCCCCCTTGTGGGCACTGGAGGCCTTCACTGAGCCGCTAGAAGGCCAAAAAAAAAAAAATTGGGAACGTTCAAGTGGTTTAGGAAGGCGATGGCTAATTAAAAATAAAGGCAAAAATTATGTTTTCGTGATATTTCAAATTAGAATTAAATATTTACTACACTAGTACAAAAAATTAAAGAGACATTCTATGATAAAAAATGATTGTATTCAAACTACTTTAACTTTGCAACCGATTTAGTGCGTAGCAACGTTGCTAACCAAAAAGAGAAATCGCAATCATGTTACCGAACACGGCGACTTACGGGTGTTTTTAAGTAAATTTGAGCCTGTTATTAGCAAACTCTTTAAAGCACATAAAATTCCTTCTTCACATTAATTTAAGTGTAATTTTTCAAAGATTTGTTTTAATTATTGTATTGTTATATAACTACATAGATACAATTGTAATTTTTTTGAAAGCAATCTTAAAAATACTTCCAAATATGATTAAATATGCGTTTTAATTGGTCTCATTTAAAATGTAAGTTTCAACTCCGAAATAAGATTTGCCACGTTTAAAAACAATAAATGCAATTGCTATTTTTAAAAGCACATTTTAAAAACAGCAATTGCAATTATTATTTTTAACAGAAGGTAAATTTAAAAATTTTGGGAGGCGCTAGAAAATTTTTGATTCTCAATTTGGGCAGTGGGCGAAAAAGTTGAGAATCAATAAAT